>NC_085987.1:44098156-44439717 GCF_910591565.1 Cydia splendana | reverse complement strand
CTTTTTTGTTTAAGAATCTCGCCACGTCAGCGCGCTATATAAAAAAAAACTTATTAAATAATCCTAAAATCACTCTATGTTTTACTTTACTTGGTGTTGCTACATTACTATATCATTTCGACATAAACTACGTTAGCTTAAGCGATCTTAAAACAAGATATTTCGTAAATTATGGCTCTGTCTGTATCACATGTGAAAACTAAATTGTTTTGACGTTGATTTCTGAAATAGTTCCAGACTTCCAGGATACAAACACAGATGGCGATGTAATACATTTTATAAAGTCCAGCCAGTATTTGGAATCACCTGTACGTGTGTGTCGGGTCTATGGTATAAATACTAGGGTAAATTTCTGTGTTAAACGTATTGACATAACTCACTCGAATATTGATTCATTTTTTATACAGGAGACACCTGGAACTATTACAAATATCGCCGTCAAAATATAAACATCAAAAATTGTGACATCATTATATAATAATAGAAATAAAATTAAAGCCGACCCTGACTTGCATGTGTCGTTGTATAAATAAAATATAAACATCCTTTCCACCATTAATACATAATCAGTCATTGATGGCAGTACAACAAATATCATAACTCATAACACAATTTCAAATAATTTTTCATATATTTTTTTAGGCCAAAACACCAAAGTTTTGATTGGGCCATTAATGCAAAGATCCTAGATGTGCCTGTAAAACCTAGTCATGGCAAAAAAGTTTATTGATGGCTTAGTTTTGAGAGAGCAAGATGTAAGTTGTTAAGTTCATCAAATTATTATTTATTTTCCATTGGTCTTCGTATTAATAACCCATCATTTGACACCGCACAAGTCATGGTGGGCGTGGATTATAAAAATGTCGCTAGCTTATTGCTTTACGCGTATTATTATCAGAGTTACAATGTACAAACTTCTTACATTTACGTTACAGCCATTTACACAACATTCACAGGCGGAATCTTGAAAATGGAAGCGAAGGCATACAAAACCTTCTATCTTTGAGACATGATGTGAGGTCTTTCCCAAAATGGGGCCATGGGACAAAGTTTCAACATAATTAGTATAATAAATATAAACTTAAATATATTTTTATGTGAATTATAACAACATTGGACACTTATATATTTACTTTTTTTGGCAATGGTATCCGAAAGGCAATCATACATCTCTTACAAGATACACATTTCCTTAATGCACGTTTTGTAGATATTTTTCAACTCAGGATTTTATTTTTATTTGTCAAGAAAAGGGTTAAATACACATGGGTACATCAAGCCTTTTGACTCATAGGCCACATTCGTTGAACTTCCAAATTTCTCTATAGGAGTGTGTATTATTACGAGCACACCAATAAGAGTTCTACTTTGTATTGCCTTGCTTTCATTTCCAAGCACCCGCCTCCCTTTCTAGCAGCGTCAATATATTCCATAGTATCAATATAGAATGGACAATTATTCCTACATATCTTACAATCGTAACGTACTATGTATCAAAAATCTTAATATATATTTTTTTCAATTTATACTAACTAATCTTTTAAAAATATTGGATCATAAATAACTTGATTTCGACCCTCTAACATATATTATAATCTAGAGTTGATTGCGCATTATATGTTGGTGTTATGAAATGGAGGCTACGTCTACTCTATATCATAGATACTCATATACTCTATATCACGTAATGGTGTGTATGTTACGGGGAATGACATAGGGTGCGGATCGAGTTATGAGATTTTAAAGGCCAAACGTCACCGATAATCGCATGCGATTTGCAATACATAGCGGCATTTGTTAGATCGATTGAATCCGTTGCTGCTACTTAGCCAGCAATCATCTGAAATCGCATACTATTTGTTGCAACGTCTGTAGAAGCCTTTTCGGCCTCAGACAAATGAACTAACGGATCTGCAAAGAAATGGGAGCATCACTAGATGGCGCTGACAGGCTTGCGACTTTAGGAGAAATTAGGACAACCAGTTTAATCCTTCAAAACAAATGACATCATTTGGAGTCTAGTGATGCTTATTTTTTTTCTTCGCTCCTTTATCATTCTTGCCGAACGCTAGAAATTCAAGTGAATAAATTTATTAAATATTTAGTCAAATTTTTTGGACAAGAAATACATTGAACTAACTGGTCAAATCTACAAACGGGAAAGGATAGTTCAGTTATCTGACAGCACGTAGCTTCATATTAAAGGAAGAGGTTTATTACTATTGAATTTTGTCCTTCTACGATTGGTCACTAACATCCGATTGAGAGAAGCACAATCCTAGAAAAACTGCATGATATTACAAAGGGAAGTGTATAATTATGTAAAGGCAATATATAGATGAAATATGAGATTATAAGTACGTATGTGTAAAGTGTCAAAGAGATTTAGCTAATACAAAAAGAAAGTAAAATAAAGTACTAACTACTTGTTATTACAAAATACTGCAGGAAACCAAAAACTATAATATATATTAAAGTCAGATTCGAAGGAATGTACATTGTACAGCCGAGTTCCCAAAAATCTTTACACGCCAACGTTCCAAAAATATATTTACACGCCTCTAAGACACCGCCAATAGGGTCGTGTAAATATATTTTTGGAACGTTGGCGGGTACAGATGTTTGTGACCTCGACCGTACAGATCAATAGTGGCCAAATGCCCTAGCGCTGCGTAAGGGCACGTACTAAAACCATTGACAATTCAAAGGACCATATTTTAGACAGAATTGTCGCAAATATTCCTGTTTCCTCTATTGTCGTTCGTTTCTGTTTAAAACCAGTGTTCAATTTCAAAACAATTATTGTTTGCAGTATTTGAGCTTAAAGGGCTCTAACATTTCAAATCGAAATATGTAATTTTTTGAAATATTGGAGCTTCCGGCACTGTTGGCAGTTATAATATTCAACTCTATTGACAACTATTAAAGTTCTGATTTAAACAAATAATTTTATATGACATGCGGTAGGGGGTTAAATACCTTTTTTGAAACGGCATCTTTATTGTCAAATCCGTTTGATTATTTAGAAACGCGTGTGAAAGCTTCAATCGAATTCAAATATTACTATTGTATTCTGTTCTGTCGCTTTCTGTACTATCATTGTGCTACTGAGTCTCAGGCGTCGAGAGGATCAACAAAAATACAACGTAAAAATACTGTCTTTTCTTTAATGGAACAGATTTAAATCTCGAGTTTCAAATACTCTTATGGGGCCCACTGATTAACAGCCCGCCGGACGGTATCGGCCTGTCAGTTGTTCGGAACTGTCAAAATTTTGTTCTAAGTGACAGGCCGATACCGCCCGGCAGACTGTTAATCAGTAGGCCCCTTTAAAGTTACGAATCCTCGTTGTCAATAAATATTAACGGAGAGAAAATTCATGACACGCGATATAATCCGTTTTCATAGTTTTATTAATAGACCGTTGAATAGGATATTTTCCTACTAGTCAAATCAGTTACTTTTTTGGAACTGTCAAAACGATTTGCAGATATAGAAATATGAAACATTACAACGCCACGTCTCGGTCAACTCACCTAATACTTTTAATATTTCTATCCGATTTATTAAATAGAACTTGTGTTTAAAAATAACTCCTATCTGTGATTTTCTAATAATTATCTGGTGCTTTATTTCATGCATGGCGTAAAATAATTTATTTTAAATACAGTATAATACCCTATTATGTTTGAGATCGATATTTCAGCGTGCAGTAACACAGTTTCACTGTTCGGAAACTTAGTAATGTGATCATACGAGAGCTAATGCGTTCGACCAGCGGGCTTGCAACTGGAACGTTTCTAACTTGGATGACAACATTACGGACTCTCTGCAGTCTCCGTCACACTTGTAAATTCGTACGTAAGTGTGACAGGGAGGCAACACGTCGAACGTGGTTCGCGGTAGGTCCTCAGATCTAATATCGCATAACTTGGAAATAAGTTGGAGCGTCGATGGACAGTGTCAATGCAAGTGTATAATATTGATTATTCAATTATCTATCCGTTTTTCTTGGTACAGTCGCAATCAGATATATTTGAGGTGCCGAGGTGCTCAAAAATATCTGAACACGCCCTTTAACGCCATGACAATAGAGGCGTGTTCAGATCTTGGCCGCTCCGATATATCTGATGCCGACTGTACAGACCGGTGTCCATTCTATGCCTATATTGACCAAATTAAGTATTCTAAGCACACAATAATAAATTTTAGTAATACATTTTATTTCTGACTATTTTTTTGTACTCCTTTTAGGCATGTCATTTTGAAAGAACAATGAAAACGACTCAGTATTTTTTACGCAAGAAATTATAATAACTACTGTAGTGTATTATTACAATATTGTAACTAAATAAACAATTACTAATTATATTTAAACATAACATAAATAAGGGCTCATGTAGATGATGCGAGAACTCGCATGCGAGTTTCATTACATTGCGGTTTTTGATCGGTCGGTTGAATTGAATTGGACGTAACCAACAGTCCGCAATGTAACTAAAATCGCATGCGAGTTCGCGCGCCGTCTAAATAGGGGGTATTACTGCAATGTTCTGCCGCCAGAGTGCAGCACTAGCTCCTCTAGTAAACCATACAGTAACTTATACACACTGTGCCTTAAACTGTTTTTTTACAAGTTTTCACAGACAATAAAATATGACATTGATGCATCAAGGCGGTTTGTTAACAAGGGAAACGCGAAAATCGAGTTATCCGACTCTTTATCGCTCGAATATGCAAGAGTGATAGAGAGGTTAGATAACGAAATTTCGATTTTCTTGTTTCGCGGTAGATCCCCAGATAGTGACGGATAGTGGTAGTGGCGCCTCCTACGCCGAGTTTCGCGTAATATTCCCTATTAGCTCTAACTGTCAATGATTGCATTGCATTCCATCTTAAATGTTTGCCGTAGGTTGACAGCGCCATCTAGAGGTACAGCGCGAAATATTAACCCTCAATTTGATTTATAAGGTGCAGGGAATGTCCAAGGTTTGTTTTTAATAATAAAAAATGTTTCAGTGTGAAACTTACGCAAGCGCTTTACCTGATAAAATACATATAAGTGAACTAATTGTAGTAATTTGTAATAAAACAAATAGCTAGTTAGCTACCGAAGACTAGAGAGTAAAAAACTAAAATATAGACGGCATTTTTTAAAGTAAAACCCAAAATGGAAGACGTGAAAATTATAATAGTAGAATACAAGTGGCATATTATATATACTAGTCGATGTAACGGAGTGAAAATATGTATGTATGTTTAATTGGTGTATGGACAGGATATGTGGGTGAGTTTATTGTTGGCAGTAGTGCGAATGGATTTTAACTTATTTTCTTTGTTACACGGACAATTCCATGTTCATACTTTTATGTCGTTGCGCAAATGGGCGAATCAAGTACCCAAACGGCACGGTGATTGCGTGAATGGCTACATGGGGCCTAGCCAAGGTGACAATCGTACATCGACAAACTCCGACCGAAAAGAAAAAAATGAACGGAACGATACATAGTTTCCATACATTATTTCACTTTCGATTGAGTTTTCTGTCAACGATGTCACTTGACTAGCCCTCCAGGAATGTCACGTCGAAGTCAAATGTCATAGAATTGTTCATGCATAATGTTACATAATATTTTCTTTATAGATAGATTTATTATTTAATTATTGCTATGTCATTGTATTTAGTATAATAAAAATTTGAGACAATCACATTATTTACAGTATTATAAAAAAAAAAATCGAATTAATACAAAATTAGGGCACAAATACGTTGATCTGCTTGCTGTAATATATAAATATAATATAAATAATATTCGTTTCAGGCTTCAATAGGACTGATTTAAAAGTTAATCAGATTAATGTAATTATGCCCTTGTACAGTACATTAAATTAATACCACGTAATCTCAAAACAAATATAAGCACATAAAAAATGATTAAAATTGTAATAATAAGTTTAATAAGTATGGCAGTCTTCGTAGCTGAATGATGATTATTGTATAATTCTTATGGTTTCCAATTTTCATCTAAATGTAAAACATAACCACAAATTCAGATGATTCTAACTTATAATAGCCCTTTTTTTCTTATAATTTATTGGCGCAAAGTTTCCGATTTAGGAAACAAGATGGCAGAACCTACAACGCGCAAGGGTGCGTGCGTGCATTGTAGGGAGCAGTAGGGCTACCGCCAATACCGAAAATCGTCAATTGCGGGCATTTTTCTCTGTCACTCTAATTACGCCTTCATTGGAGTAAAAGAGTAAGATCCCCGCAATTTGCGAATTTCGGTTTTCGCGGTAGCCCCTCAGAACCAGTTTTGGCGTGAAGTGTCAATATGAAGTTTAAGTTTCCGATTTAGGTCACAAGATGGCAGACCCTCCAACTATTGTCAGGGTTTAACCCTGTTTTCTCATAGTTTGGTCGTCTAATAGAATTTCTGGTGATATTTCACGAATACTGAGCATTTCAAAACAATAATTGTGACATATTGAGCATTATTATTGCGAGTTGACAATACAATCAAAATAAATGCAATTGTAACATTTAAATAACAGCCAACGTCACTAACATGTAGTTTTCATGAGTAACCACCAAACAACTGAATCTCAAAATAAACTTATTTATACAACTAATAAATTACCATTATTAAATAAAAATAATTAAGTGTCATTATGGAGTAACATGTGTAACATTGACTGTAATTTAAATCATATTTAATTAATTAATACAATTAGGTAGGTATATCGTAATCTTTAAGGTTGAGTTTTGTCATGAACCAAAATTTCTAGCGGTTTCGACTATTGCAAACGGTGCTTGCCTGTTAGGTATAGCAAACAGAGGGCCTACCACGAAAATCGAAATAAGTAATTTTGTTATTTGCTTCTTTATCACTCTTGCCTATTCGAGCGATAGAGACAAATAGATGGACGAACGACCGAAGTGTTTCGCGGTAGGCGCTCTGAATTTCAATATGGACTTTATTTAGCCATACATTTTGTTGTGCTAATTGCCAAATACTAACGTAAAAGTTCTTGAAAGTATATGGCAAAATCATTTCTTTACTACGAAGCCTTGAATTTAGGATTCTTTTCAGTCTTGCCCGTTAAATGCTTAAGACTACGTTTAAGCTGATTCTGCATCATTTTTTTACATGACAATGTGTGACAGGGCCACTAATACTATTTCCATAGGAACACTTCCACATTCTGACACTTCAAACTCTATGCAGTCAGCAGTCGCGTGCACAGAGATTTGGGACTGGGTAGGCAAAATTATATCAGAAAACCGGGCAAGTGCGAGTCGGACTCGCGCACGAAGGGTTCCGTACCATAATGCAAAAAAAGTCAAAAAAAAACGGTCACCCATCCAAGTACTGACCCCGCCCTACGTTGCTTAACTTCGGTCAAAAATCACGTTTGTTGTATGGGAGCCCCACTTAAATCTTTATTTTATTCTGTTTTTAGTGTTTGTTGTTATAGCGGCAACAGAAATACATCTGTGAAAATTTCAACTGTCTAGCTATCACGGTTCGTGAGATACAGCCTGATGACAGACGGACGGACGGAAGGACAGCAGAGTTTTAGTAATAGAGTCCCGTTTTACCCTTTGGATACGGATCCTTAAAAAATGAGAGCTACTAACTCACCAAAAAAATTGCGTGATGTTTTTCATTTTGTTGTCAAGTCTTTTCAATTACTTCTTTTTTTGGCTAAACGAAAGCTTCGAAAACGCATCATTTTTAATAGTTTGCACACACACACACCCACCACAACTTTCACAGTTAAATTATCCATTTTTTCACTAATCGCACTTTATAATTTCCGGCAACTGTTAACTGTTATCTCATAAACTCACCAAAACAAACAAACAATGGCGACCGAATAAAAAATGAAAATAAACTTAACCAAATACTGTAAACGAATAAAAAAATAGTCTCGTATTTGCACTAAATTACCATAGCAAATGCTACTTTTTAAAATAGTCACATAAACATCGGAACTATTCGGAAACTTTCGGGCGTCATTCGTTTAGGTTTGGTACGAAAGACACTGCCTATTGCGTCTAAATGTGTGCGTTACTTGTATAATTGTGTGCTCGTACTTATAGGAAGGCCCACTACACTGTAACCGCGTAACGACGAAGGCACACATAGAAAGATTTAGACGGAAATGTTTTCTGTCTTTGCCGTGCAAGGCACGTAGCGGCGCTAGTGCCGCGTGGTGTAAACTTCGTCGCGTAGAATTATTATAGATGATGACTTGATGACAAAGCTTAACCGGTAGATGGAGCGCTTATTAATTTTTAGAATGTTTTAAGTTATATCGATTACTGATAGTACGATCAAGTATAAATTAAATTAAGTAGTTTAAGAGGATAGACATCGGAATTAGAGTAGGGTAGGCAGTGCCTTTTTGCCTTTATGAAGTGCACGCCACTGGCAGTCAGCATGGTCTGCCTCAATTGCGGTGTTGAAACTTGCTCAAAAGTTTTGAGCTCCCTAACACCTAACAAGGAAGCACAGTGTTCTTATAAAATAATAATATACTTCATTGCGTTTCATCTTAGTGTACGGTCTACTTTTCATGAACCAATGTGTAAGGTAACAACAACGGTAATCACCACCATAATCATCATCACATTGACGTATATATCTAAGGACTGGCCTTACGGGCACTAAAAATAGTACTAGTTCAGCGGTGTCAATCACGAATTCCAGCCAATCGTGCAGTCTAACGCAACTGGTTGCGACCAATAGCGCGCGTGATGCGAACTCTACCATCAATCGCGTTGTAGCGGTATAACACCGCTGTAGGTAGTACCTACCTACTAGGTACTGGCCCCTGTCATGCCTCATTATCAGGGATCGTACATTTTCCAGCATTTTTGGTGCACGAAGTGTTTTTAACGGAATTGGTATAAATAATTTCAACCCTAATGATTAATTAGCGTTTATTACGTTGATATTAACCTTAATTTACCATTTCAGTTGAAATTATCTATACCAATTCCGTTAACACCACGCGAATCGATTTGGTGCAGCGGAGTGGTGTTAACGGAATTGGTATAAATAATTTCAACCCTAATGATTAATTAGCGTTTATTACGTTGATATTAACCTTAATTTACCATTTCAGTTGAAATTATCTATACCAATTCCGTTAACACCACTCTGCTGCACCAAAAATGCTGGAAAATGTACGATCACTGCTCATTATTATTGCCCGTAAGGCCAGTCCCTAGATAACGATGTCAATGCATCATCATCACCAGTCATCAGTATCATCATCAGCCTGGGGCACTGGAGGCCTTGGTCACTTTTTCTTAGTATATGACATTTATTTCAGTTTAACAACGAAAATTCTGATGATTAAACAGTAAATAGGGCGCATTGACGCGGCATTACAATATTTGACGTTGTCAACATGGGCGCAGTACAGAAGGCGTACCGCAAACACCGAAGTTCGTAAATTGCGGGCATCTTTCTCTTTTTTACTCCAATTAAGGCGTAATGAGAGTGACAGAGAATGATGCCCGTAGTTTGGGAACATCGGTGTTCGCGGTAGGGCCTTAGTTGAATCGCTCGCGACACAATTCCCTTGGGGTCATTTTAGACCTCTAGTCAGACTTCTATTATAGTTATTCCAGTTCGTTGTTGTTACCTTATAAATTAGCGTGAACAGAACTAGATTTGAAGATATACAGACACTCCAAAGATCTCCATCTTTATATGAACACAAGCTGAAATGCTTACGGATCAAAAGTATAACATTTGAATAACGGAAATTTTTAGAACTTTATTTTAGGCTATAGGCTATTCACATCAAAATAAATATTATATTCGCAGTTCGCACTCATGTATACCGGATACCAGTTATGAAAAGAGAGGGATTATTAGTTATGAAGAGATAAGTAGTCGTAAATTAAATTTAATAAATAAAACAACTTTCTCTATCAAAATATTTAAACTTTTAAACTGTATATCTTTCAATCCAGTATATATGTCTGGCGCTTCGAACATAGCATACATATACTGGGTCAAGCAGATCTTGTCAGTAGAAAAAGGCGGCAAATTTGAAAAATGTAGGCGCGAAAGGATATCGACCCATAGAAAATTTGAATTTCGCGCCTTTTTCTACTGACAAGATTTGCTTGACCATCTATAATTCGCATAGCATATATAAAAAAAATCTCGCATCAGCCATGGGTTAGCAGAGAAATACCGATAGAGAGCGCCAAGCAACCATAAATACCATATTTCAAAAAAGTAGATTAAATACATATTATTTTCTTGTCTGTGGTAATTTTTTAATAGGTAATCGCGTTCGAAATTCAAACGCATATTTAACCAATGTAGGATAAAAGTAGCTCGAATTGACACAAGTAGGTATATTATTTGCATGTGAAATTTTACAACAGTACAAAGTTAATAAATTCCGTGAAATCAATCAGCAATAGGAATACGTGAATGAATGAACGAATCAAGATAAGATTAATGAAAAGAAATTCTATCACATCCAAGTCATGCATTAGTCATGGGTGGTTAAATAATTCACTCATTACAAAATTATAAGTATCAGGTATATCGTAAAAGTTTGTTCTCATAAAAAAAGGATTGAAAGGCTGCTTTTCCACTGAGGCGGAGATGAGAGGAGACGTGCAGGAATTAACCAATAGCATTGGTTGTAACTTGTTATCCACATTTCTTCTCAGCGCCGCTGGATTCCCGCTGGAGACCCTCTCAGTGGATAAGGCAGCCGAGAGCTATGATGTCTATTCTCCAGGATTTTGTGGTTCTCTGGCGCCCCCTATCGGCATCATTCGCAAAGGCGATGACTATGACAAGCCACAGAAGCCTTACACTAGTTGGCAGTATAACTTATCACTAGTAACTATTTACAGCTGATATATCAACTAAGCGACCATGGACAAGAGTGTTTAAGACTGTCAACATCTCATTGTATGTTCTTTTTAACAGAATATAGTTATTGCATATCATTTTTATAAGTCTATAAACACCCTCGCCTAACGCTTGTCTGTTAAGGCAGACATTCGAGTCGACACAAGAAACATTTACCCTGTGAGCACACAGAGCTAACTGTGTCGTGTATATACCGCGTAAAATAAATTCAGCTACCTTTAAAGAACAAGTAAAAACAAGTTTCATAAGGCGGACATACACATTCATTTAGAATTTGCGCTTATCAAGAAATATTTACAAAATTAAATGCACACGGCAAGTTACGTTAAGTACTCGAATTTGATCACATAATATAGTAAATAAGTCATATATCATCTACAGGGATTACACTACTTACACATAACACCTTTATACTATGTCCCGATATCAAAAACCATGAATATACAAATAAGAACATCGAAATGTGTACCGCGAAATTCTCTAGCTACGATTAATATGTTTTAGATTTAGATATTTAGAACACAAGCTCTTACTTTGTATTGTACTTCGCTATTCATAAAATAACTATAATTAATCATTAAAAAAATAAAATAAAAGATCACAAAAAGAGTTCAGTCGAGAGTAGGCCCAGTCTCTTGATATAGCTCTAAAATAAGTATGGCTCTCTTTCGTTGTGGTTAAGACGGTTGCCGGAGTAGGCCGATAGTAAAAGCCAGTAAAATAAATACAGCAAAATAGTTAAATTCTCTTAGCATATCAGTATCACCCTAGCACTACGAGAGTTTTAGAAAAATATACATAATGCATTTCGAACGAACGAGATCACTTTCACTCACACCAAAAAACCGTACGGGCCGCTGACGCGGATCTGCGCCCGCATGTTTTGGACACTGTTCATTATTTTCTTCTGATGGCCCACAAGGGTCACCCCGAGCGACGCCAGCTGGTGCACGGTTAGGTCCACCACCGCGTCCATGTCCGCTATGCCCGCCGCTCGGAACTTCTCTATGTAACGAGACATTTTGATGCACTCCAGCCATTCTTCTACCGACGAGAACTGGATCATGTCTGGTGTGTCGCCTGCGAGAGGGTCCGCCGAACGATTCTGCGCTATTTTACGTAGCGTGTCAGGACAACGTATGAGCTTGTCCAGCGTCTTCACGATGCTGGAAAACGTAGGCCGATGCGTGCGTTCCTTTTGCCAGCAGTCGAGCATCAACTGATAAACTGCTTCTGGGCAGTCCATAGGCGCCGGGAGGCGATAACCTTTCTCTATAGATTTTATGACGTCCTGATTGCTCCAGTTCCAATATGGCCGCTCGCCGAAACTCATGACCTCCCAGCAAACGATGCCCATGGACCAGACGTCACTGGCCGATGTGAATTTTCTAAACGCGATGGCCTCTGGAGCAGTCCACCGGACTGGGATCTTACCCCCTCGGGTCGTGTATGCTCCGTCGGCTGTCGACTCGATTTCGCGCGACAGACCGAAGTCCGCAATCTTGCAGACCAGTTGGGAATTAACTAGTACATTTCGCGCCGCAAGATCGCGATGTATGTAGTTCATTTCGGACAGATATTGCATGCCGGTAGCTATTCCTCTCAGCATACCGACTAGCTGCAGCACACGGAATTTTCCGTCGTTCGCCCTCAGGAAAGTGTCTAGCGACCCGTTTTCCATAAATTCAGTAATTATCATAATTGGGTTGCATTTAGTCACGACGCCTTGCAGGAAAATAACATTAGGGTGTTCGAACTGCCCCATAATGGATGCCTCGGCGAGGAAGTCGCGCCTAGCTCTCTCAGTCGACCCAGGTTTGAGTGTTTTAATAGCGACGTCTATTTCTTGTCCGCAGCTAGCTGGAAGCTTGAGCTTGCCGCGGCAGACGTCTCCGAATTCTCCACCGCCGATTATCGCCTCTATTGTGATACAAGAAGCGTCGATTTCGCGTGCGAATTCTCTGACAGCCTGATTAGGGTCTTCATAAGTGTGGGGGTCTATGTAGGTCCTGGATCCGGTGCCGGCGAAGAGTGGAGTGGTGGCATTGCTGCTAGTCTTGGCTGGGCGTTCTGGGCCCGTGTATACCTCTCCGTTTCTGTAGTTGAGTGCGTTGCAGTCGTTCGGCTGTTTCTTGTCGCACTCGTCGTCTGCTCGTGAGCGTAGAAATAGAACAGTCGCTATGATGGCTATTACTGAGAGTACGACGACGGCCACCATGACTCCGGCGACTAACCTGACTTGAGCACCTTCCTCGTCGCCAACGAAGCTGGTCTCGGTCTGCTGCACGGCACCTGTTCTAGTGTATACGACGTTGCTGAACTCCCCCCAGCCTCTCTTCATTTTTGCTCTCACTCTAATTCCGTATTCCGTGTCCCTTTTCAATCCTGTAATAATCACGTGAGGCTCTTTCGTAAATTTAAGTGTCGTGTTACCACTTTTCTCAGAATTGTCTTTGGGGAAGCATTTGACTTCATAGCTCTCAATAGTGTCATCTGGGTCAGATGAATCTATGGGTGGTGCGTTCCAAGCAATAGACAATTTATCACTCTCAGCGTTTAAGACCCTCAGTTTTGTCACTACACTGACTGAAGCTTCAGTGATAGCAGTTATTTCTGCTTTCTTTGGTGGTTCACCAGTGAGCTCAGTGACTCCATTCTCAGCAAACACTTGAAATTTGTATTCGGTCACTGGTTCCAAATTGCTGATTGTAACCTTTGTGGAATTTAAGCCGGTGGCTGCAGGCCGGTACTCAACATTTGGGCCACAATTTGTGCAGTACACCCGGTATGTGACATCATTCCGTCCTCCATTTTTGTGTGGGGGCTTCCAAGTGAGAGATATGGAAAACTGATCAGCGATTAGAACAGTCAAATTGTCAGGTGCTGAAGGTGGCTGCGTGCAAGGTACATTCTTGGGGTCCTTTTTGGCTCTGTAAAAGCCAGGTACACACTTACATTCCACTGATGCATAAGATAATGTTTCAGAGTAGTCCGGGCATGGTGCACAGGGATCATCTCCGGTGTAAGACTTAAATTTCCCTGGTTGGCACTCGTTACATTCCTGGTTGTGGTGGTTGGGTTCATAGCCAGCCCGGCACTTGCAGGAGCCGCTGGGCAGGGTCCACTTGCCATCACCTTTGCATAAATATACAGGAGCAGCCTCACCTGGAGCAGTCTCTGCATTCTCCACACAGGTGCCGTTGGCCTGTTCTATTACTGTGACTTCCCTTCCAGTAGGAGTGGCCGGGAACCTCGCAAAGTTTATAGTGGTCTCTGGGCATGTTATATAATACACTTTGACGGCAAGTAGTGATATACAGGCGCCTTTGTCTCTGAAGGCAAAATAGACACCTCTTTTGGTGACAGCAATGCTTTTTACTTCAGTGTTTATATCAACCTCGGAATTAGTGTTGAAGCGCCCTTCGCCAGCGGCAATAGGGCCGACTAACTTGTAGCTCTCGGGCTCCCACGGAGGCTGCTCGCGCGTCGCGACGTCGAACTCATAGTACAGCAAACTGAAGGTCTCCTTGCAGCTTAGAGCGTTGCCCGGAAACAGCGAGCAATCGCGAATAGTGAACTTTATTTCGATGTAAATGCGATTCGCATTCCGTCGCTCTATGAAGGGCGTCCACAACCAGTTGTTAACGTTGTGGTGCGCCACATCGCACACCACGTACGAACGCCAGTTTATCTGCTTCTCGAAGTTCGTGTACGACTCCTCGAGCCACCCCGGCGTGCTCGCCTGCGGCCCGTAAGGAAACCTCGTCCACGACAATGTAGCTTCTGTGGTCGTGTCCAAAAGCATCACCTGTTCCCCGCGCACTCCCCACGCCGCCACAAGGATCACCCACAAACTAATCATCGTGTCATAATAACACGATCCGACGACCGTCCACAACAATGTACAAAAAACAGTTCACTACATAACGAGAGTGTCTCGACACTTCACTAAAAAGGCCCCGTCATTTTGCCTTCGCAATGGAGGATGGGTCGCGATAAAACGACACGCCGCGGCCCGAAGTGCGCGCTACAGTTTCCGCGGAGCGCTACCATTTACGAATGATCACGAATAATGTTGTTTTAAGTGAGGATTCCACATTTTTAATTTATATTGATCCCAAGTTGCACTCTCTTGACATGGATAGACGCGCAGCAGTTTACCGTGTTGCCTGCCCGCTGACCACGGGGCCAGTGTTGCCATCTCTACGACACAGACACACCGATGCACAGATAATACTAATTTCGCTAAACCGGCGCAGTTCGGAGGCGCATTCTACGCATGTGTTGCGTTATGCTTAAGTTGGCTTAATTGTGTTTTGGTGTTTTTCATACAATTTAGATCAATGAAATGTAAATATGGCTATTTGTCATACATTGCGCGCTCCAACATCGAACATTCCTTTGTTCTCATGTTGATATTTTGAGAACTCCTTTCACTTTAGTTATGGTTGCTGACCTCAGGCAGCGCTAGGTGCTAGGTAGCATACAAAGCATCCAAAATATCTCATTAGGTAGGCATTCTTATGAGCGGTTATATCTCAAAAAAGTACTCACTCACGACTTATAAACACCACGGGTTTAGGTACTTTAATACTTGTTTTGAGATTCGTCATTCCACTTACATATTATTATATTGGTTTGTTTTTATAGAGGAAACAATACAAAGTGAATCATTTTAATGACTGATTCGCTGTGTTCTTACTTTGACAATTCCATGAAATCATTAAATAATGCGAACAAGGATCTTACACAGTCATCAGACAGACATTACATTTCATTACAGTATACACTTATTCCAACCAGTCTATTATATAAATGTGACATGAGTTTCCCTACAAAAAACTTATTTTACCTCACAATATTGCTTAATTGCAAATATTTCTTAGATTGTTATGGGTTTACTTATGCAACTGCTTTGAAGTTAATTCTTTAGTAGGTGACTAGATGAAGTACCTATTCGAAGTAGGGTCTGACTATTGGTGTATTAAAAGGGCACAAATATTGCATAAAATTTTATTACTGTAACATAAATATACCAAATTAATAGGAACCATTAGACATAATTGACTATATTCAGAATGCAGTGATTCAATCATATTAACAGCCTCAGTATAGAACAACCAGAGTGAATAAAATATGATAAAATGGCGTAGATACTCCAGTCAATAAGGATTTTTTCTTTATGTATAAACAAACTACAATTTTTTAACTTACAAGTTTACCCTAAGGCTGTATAATGATTCTTGCATTCACAGATATGAATTAGATGGGTTTTATATTACATATTCTGCTTAAAGTAAGTATACATTGATTCTATAAGGAAACATGTGTACAGCATGTAGAAACCAATAATAGAAATCACATAATTTTAACATAAATATATAGAAAATGACATTCCTTGCCAATAAGTAATAATAACAATGACACTTTGTTGTTTGTTGAGTTTGTTCTGAGTTTATAAACTCTTACAATAATTAAAATGGTTAGAAGAATAATATAACTCCCAATATTTGTTTAACAACAAACAATCAAACAGATAAACAGAAAACATACAAACACTCAATTGCTAACACAATTATTGTCAAAGTCAATATACACAGCCAATAGGAAAATTAGTTATTAATGATGAATTACCTACAAGGTAAAAATGTTTGCATGTTGGCTTGTAATACTATAATGTTTGTCATACATTGTTGTTGTACATGATTAACTTCTTTACATACATTATGAACCTATATACTTAATAAATAATATAAGTTAGTAAAATTTGAATAGACTACTAAATATCTCGATATCGTTATTAGGAACGATTTTCGTAACTATAATCAAAACACAATTTTAAATTATATTTTGCTCCCCTGTACTATTACAATTTCTCACTCATGGTTGGGTTATGGTATGAGGCGTTGATGATGATGAGATAAAACCGCATCTACGGCCACAACTTGATGTTGACGAGTAAACACAGGTAGTATAGGCACAATCCTCAATAAGTGCCGCTAGCCTGCATAGTTCCGTATGTTTTTGTATTTTGTTGTTCTATACTTTAGATAAACATAGAGATATGGAATACTTTCAGATATACCTTCTAGACTGCCTGGAGGCATTTCTTAAATTTAGATATTTATGTACATGTTGTTTGTGTTACATATTAAAACCAGAATCCATCAGAAGAACAAAATGATATTTGAAAGTATTATGGATTTCAAACATACAACAATAAAGTGACATGATCTAAGAATTCTAAACTGAATTAAGTAAGAGGATTGGCATTACAGAATGATAAAAACACAAAAATAAAATTTAAAATATGTAGTTAGTGCATTGGTTTAAGGAAAACACCAAAATAAAAGAATATGAATTCCCAAATGAAGGTAGGTACAAAGAAAGTTAATGTTTCATACATCAGTTTGAAATGTTGAGTTAAAACCTTGAAGAATTAGAGGCCAATGATGTCACTTTATCATCTCAACCCACTTAAATCTAGTTGTGGATCAGAGCACTAACTCATCCTTTTGAATGGCTAAGTTTAGTGCATTCAGATCCTTGAACACATGCTTCCCGGCTGGTGGTGTCTCAGCTGACTCCGCAGCGACCAGCACTGCATGCCAGCCTGCTGCCCGCGCCCCTTCGTAATCCTTCTTCAAGTCGTCCCCGATGTGGAGACACTGTCCCGGCGACAAAGATTTATCCAGTTGCATAGCATGACTAAAAATTTTCTTGTCAGGCTTACTGAAGCCAACATCGTAAGATGTTACAATGAAATCAAAATGGTTACCGAAATTTATGTTCTGTAGTACTTCACGGAGTCTAGGATCGTAGTTGGAGATGACACCGACCGAAATACCCTTGTCGCGGAGTAAGTTCAACAGTTTTTCACCGCCGTCAGCACGTTTCCAGCATTTTGTAGTTTTAAAATCTTCTATGAGCCTGTCCGCGATGCAATTGACGTCTGCCGATGAAGGCAGGAGTCCCGTAAAGGACGCCTTTACAAGTTTTCTCCACCATTTCTCCCAAGCTATGGTATTTTTGCCGAAATTAGGGTGATCTTTAGACATTGATTTGAAGCCGCTTAGCATCTGCTTTTTCACTTGTTGCGCGTCCACAGTAAAGCCAAAATCCTGCGCCACGGCTGCATAATGCTGCCAAGGGGGTAACCGGAACTTTAATATTGTATTTGTAGCATCTAATGTGACCAATTTTATACCCCGGAGGCTCATCTTCAAGCTTTAGCCGTTAGTCTTATCGCTTATTGCTATAGTAGTTTTCAATCTCTTCATCATCAGCAAATACTTCTCTGTCTTCTAATTTGGAAGCGACGTTTTTGTACAAAAGAAATGCGGAATACTTAAAAAACAGCACTGTACAGAAATAAATACAAATCAGATATTTTTTCATTTTATTTTATAAATTGTTTATGCAAAAATAGACTAAGGTTCGATTATTTTTCTGCCATAACTCTCTCGAATAATTAAAAATGAAATGTAACTCGTTGAAATATCGCATAAAAAGAACTCTTTATGACGCTTATCTTCCATTTGTGCAGACTATTATTTATTAAAATACAAAAATATTATTATATTCACCTAGTGGATTGGCTTAATTAAAGAACTCGCATCCAGGCCAAATTGTAAAAAAAAAATGAGAGGAAAACGTCTCGAAAGTCTCGAAACTGTCACTACTGTCAGTCAGTACCATTATCAGACAAGCTGTAATTTTTATCTTGTTATAAACTAAATTAACTCGAAACTCTTTATCAGTGTTGGGTTTCAGCTAAATAATAAGCCAAAGAGGTCAACTCAGTGTCTTAAAACCATGCCATACATCAGTTCAGGTATTGTAGAGTTCGTTTAAGTTATTATACGCTTTTTACAATGGGTACACTAAAAATTAGGCCACGTCAGTGATAATATTATGGTAAACTCGGTTTCTAAACTATTTTTGATTCAACCTTCGATTATGTTCATCAATCTTTAGACTTGCCCACCCGATGGTAAATAATAATAAAATAATAATAAATATTATAGGACATTTTTACACTTATAACTGTCATATGTTATTAAAAATTAATATGGTAAATTAAAATATTATAGTTATTAAAAATGGGATGTCAACTAGTTAGTTGACATACATAAGGTAAATTTTCCAGTCTCTAAATCGTCTGCGTGGGAGCATTGGGTACAGAATATAAGGTAAATGTACGCTCCACCGAACGCTTAAGACCAGAAAGCACGTTTCTTTTTTTAATTAGCTCTGGTATTTTCATACGCATATGTTCACTACTATAATAGAAACACAGGTAAATTTGTCCTCATTTAAACATACCTATAAATTACTGAAATGATTGCACGTATATTAAAAACATTTTTAAAGTAATTTTTTCCGGTTTCCTTGATTGTACCATTTACCGAACTAAGAAACGTGATTTGCACATTATACCGAATAGGGAGGCCGCATTACCGAACTAGGAAATAATTGTATGAAAATATGGTGTTGAGTGGTGCTCAAACTTTAGTAGTTCAGTATTAAATCCCTACTATACTTTGTTTTTTAGCATTAGAAAGACGGTAAGCGATCTTGACGTGTCTTTTTTTATTGAAAAATAAGTCGTACCAAATAGGTAGGTATGCAACAATTATAAAACATGTACGTATATGTATAAAAAAAATTAGGCTGTTTCATACATTTTAATTGGTCCATTTTCTATGGAAGGGTAAATTTTTTTTCGCGATTTCGGGGTTGGTCCCATAGTAAAAGTTGCTCGGTATAATCCCAAAACCTCGCTGACAATGGGAATGCAGTTATTTTTTAGGCACCCTGTATGGGAACCCCGGAATATCATAACAAAAGTTAAAAGTTTATAAAGTCACAATCGCCCACTCCACGAGAGGGTCCAAAAAAAATTTTGGACATCAAGTTTTGGACCATCCTGTATAAAATATTATTGCTGTATTATTTTTATTATCTTATTGAGTATTTTTGTCCACAATCGGAGACTATTATCAGGCGTCCAGTAAGTATGTCTAAAGTTTGAGAAGCGCTGGCATTGAAATCATAGTCACAAAAAATAAACATATAAATATCGACCTAGCCGTTATCGTAATAAGGATGATATTCTAATGAACGTTGAATAGAAACATGGCCAACGCAACATGAGTTCGGTAGCAGAGACCATGGGTACCATTCACCGAACGGCCGTTCGGTGAACGAACCATGGAAAATATGTGGAACTTATTTCGCGAACAGATTTTGAAAATAGTATTTAAATCGTAATCAATATGGTATAGCTACAAATCTATCATTAAATTTAATACTTGAATCCATTACAAAACCGTACCCGTATAAAGTTCTTGCTAATACTGACGTAAGATATCTAAAATTATTGTTTGATAACAGTCTTGCCAAAAACCTTATTTTGATGCCAAAAAGTCGTAAAACATGAACATTTCAAACGCAATTTTATAATAATCTATATAGGTTATTGTTGTTCGGCAATTGCTCATAAAATTACAAATACATTAATTTATTTGTGAAATTAGGTAGTTAATCTAAATAGTTCGTAATCAACCACCAGAAAAATAATTTCAAAAACATACGCTTTCCCTGATTCCGGACGCTGTTCGATAATACCTTCTAGTCAAAATGTCGGTGTACTCATCACCGAACTCACATTAAACTTAATTTCTGATAATATGACTGCACTAAATTAATTAAATTTACTAAAATACACAAACTAATTAAGTAATCACACTGTAAAACCATACTTTGGAACACAGAAATAAAATTAAAAGGTTTTATGACCTTAAGAAATATACGCAACTTCTTACTGATTTCTTTAAGGTTGCCCATACAAAGTGACAATCGGCAGCGATGATCCGTTTCGATCAGTTGCCACGTCCCAACTGCGGCACAAATTGGCCGACTCTGGGGCATAATGGAAGGGATAGGTATTTAGCTCGTGGAAAAAAAATAGAAGAAATTCGGTGATACGGACGGATTTTGAGCGTTCGGTGGAGCGTACATTTACCTTACTAAAATTAATTATCTTGTCTAATGTTTTTTTTTTTTTTTTTTTTTTCTCTACTTTCATCTGCCATCGGCTTTCTTAGCCATAATCAGATTGTATGTATCTATACATTTCTTTTTCAAGGTGGTGGTCCATTAACCACCATTCCTTTTATGTGAAGAGAGAGGGTGGATTATTCTCTCTGGTCTAGTTCCAAGATCTGCCACCTTTTGAGTCTTGTGATGTTATCGGTGTTGTTTAATAGGTCTCGGGCAAGTTCGTTCTCATGGCTTGTTAGCCTTTCTTTATATTTCTTTGAGTAGCTATTTATTTCCTCTTTGATGGTTGGTATATGTAGGTAGTCATGTATTTCCTTATTTCGGGCAAACCAGGGTGCACAAGATATTGTTCTGAGGACAATATTCTGGAATCTTTGAAGGATCTCAAGGTTAGAGTTGCTAGCTGATCCCCAGAGTTGTATACCATACGTCCAGATAGGTTTTATGATGCATTTGTATACCAAGAGTTTGTTGCTTAGTGTCACAGGGGACTGTCTTCCTATTAGCCATAGTAAGCGCTTAAATTGTATGTTGGCTTCATTTTTCTTTGCTTTGATATGATTGGCCCATGTGAGCCTCCTATCTAGATGAAGGCCTAGGTATTTAACACAGCATTCACTGGGTAGTGTCTCTCCTCGTAAAGTTACAGGCGGGCAGTCTCCTTTTCGTAAGGTAAATGTTATTTGGAGTGACTTTGATGTACTAGCCTTGATTCTCCATTTTTCGAGCCAGTGGTCGATTTTTTGTAGCTGCATTTGCAGTTTTCTTGATGCTGCAACGGGGTCTTTGTCAGCGGCAAGGCACGCTGTGTCGTCAGCATATGTTGCTGTAACTACATCTTCTGTACATGGAAGATCTGCGGTGTAAATTGAGTACAGCACTGGGCCAAGGACTGAGCCCTGGGGAACTGAGGCCTTAATGTCATAGAGTTCAGAGTATTCATCACTAAATTTAACCTGGAACTTTCTTCCGAGTATATAAGACCTTAAAATCATATAAAATGAGTTTGGTAGTAGGTTTTTCAGCTTGAATAGGAGCCCTTTGTGCCAGACACGGTCGAAAGCTTGTTGTATATCAAGAAACGCGGCAGCGCAGTATTCTTTACGCTCTAGTGATTGTCTTATCTTAGCTACTACACGGTGTACTTGTTCAACTGTAGAGTGATTTTGACGGAAACCAAATTGGTGGTTAGGTATTATGTTATTCTCTTCCAATACTGGTTTTAACCTGCACAGAAAGACTTTCTCAAAGGTTTTGGATAATATTGGCAGTAAGCTGATGGGTCTGTAAGAGCTTGGTACTGTTGGAGGTTTTCCTGGCTTTGGTATCATGCATATCTGGGAGACTTTCCAAAGCTTCGGGTAGTACTGCATTCTAAGAATAGAGTTGAATAGCATGGTAAGGAATACCACTGGTTTTCTTGTAAGGTGTCTAAGAATCTCAGCCGTTATCAGGTCAAATCCTGGTGCCTTCCCTTTGCCCAGATTTCTTATCACCCTGTAGAGTTCTCTGGGTGTAACTTGTTTCAGTGGTAGTGATAATTGTTGGTCACTGTTTAATCTGGCTTCAACCTCATTTTCAAAGTCCTGCATTGTTGATGTATTAGGTGTAAAGACTTGGCTAAGATGCTGTGCAAACAATTCTGCTTTTTCTTGAGGCTTCTTAGCCCAGGTTCCATTATGTGATCTTAGAGGGGGCACCATTTGTTTTGGTTGTTTGAACTGCTTAGTTATTTTCCATAAGGAATAATTGTCCTTTTTTGTGGATGACAAAGAACTTAATTTTTGGTGAAATGTTTGGTTTTCATGATCTTTTATCATTGCTTTTAGTTCTCTGGCAGCTCTGTTAAATGCAGTTTTGTCTTCCCTATATCTACTTGTTTGCCATCTTCTTCTAAGTTGTCTTTTCTCTTTGACTTTGTTTCTTATTTCCAGGGATATATTTTTTGTGGAGTTTCTAGTTTTCATGCATGGAGTTGAGAGCCAGGCAGCTTCCTGTATCTTGTTTGTTATGTAGAAGGTTGCCTCATCAATATCTTCCTCGGTCTTTAGCTTGACCCTCATGTTTATATGGTTTTCTAGATGTTCTGTGAAAGCAGTCCAGTTTGTTCTATGATTACATAATGTTAATGGGTGTTCTCTTTGTATTACATTTGCACTAAATGTCCCTATGACGGGTGAGTGATCAGATGAACTATCAAAACAACTCCCAATATCAAAGTAAGTATCGGAGAAGCCTTTGATGATGAAGAAGTCCAGTAGGTCAGGAACTTTATTTGGGTCAGTGGGCCAATATGTAGGTTCTCCGGTTGATAAGGTCAATAGTTTAAGGTTGTCAATGCATTTTTTCAATTCACGACCCCGGGTTGTTACCAGACGGGAGCCCCAATGTGTATGCTTACTGTTCCAGTCGCCTCCGCTGATGAACCGTTTGCCTAGAGTCTTAAAATAGTTTTTAAATGTTTCTTCCTTAATAGAAAATCTTGGAGGGCAGTACACAGCACTTATATTTATTTCTCCGATTCTATCCTGTACAGTTATAGTGGTACTTTGAAGACAGTTTTCTTTATATTCGCTATGTGGATAGTGTTTTATGCTGCTCTTTATTATTATTGCTGTTCCTCCATGAGAGGTCCCATCGGGGTGGTCTGTATTATACACATTGTAGTTTTGTAATTTAAATTGTTTTTTGTTGTTCAAATGGGTCTCCGACACCAGCATTATATCTATTTTGTTTGTTTCAAGTATGATTTCTAATTCTTTTTTATTGGTCAATAACCCGTTTATATTCCATGTAGCAATTCTAAGGTCCATCACGGCAATTTGTTAATAAGCGTTGTTATTAGTGAGACAAGAGCACCCACTTGTGTCACGAGTTGGTCAATTTTATCTGCTTGTTTGTTTAGTGTTTGTAATAACATTGTTTGGTATTCATTATGATTTGAATGAACATTACTTTCTATCTCATTGACTTTGTATGGCTGTGGCCTCCTTAAGTCCACTTTATTTCTCATCTTTATTTGTTTTTTAACAGCATCACTATATGTATGTTCTGTTGTTCCCGAGGGTTCTGTTTTGTGGGTTGTCTCCTGTGGTGCCGAGGTTTGGTTTGTTTCATTATTGTATATTTCAATATCTTGGTCCTGCACAGTTTGTGTTGTTATGGAGTCAACATAGATGGCCCGGTGAGTATCACCTCTATGTTTTTCTGCTGTCTCTGGATTTTCCATTACTTTTCCCCTATTACTATATTTTGTTTTTATTTTTTTTTACTTAGTATTTCCTGATACACTTTGCACCCTTTGTAACTTGCTGGGTGGGTCCCTTGACAAAAATAACATGTGGCTGCAGTTTTCTTGTCTTTTGTACATGCGGTAGTATTGTGCGCTCCAGCACATTTACAACATACGTAAGGGCGCATGCAGTAATTTTTTGAATGACCATATTGTTGGCACCTTGTGCACTGGACTATATCAGTTATTTTCCTTGGGTCTTCTATTTTGACTCGTTGGTTGTAAATATATTGTATTTCTTTAGCCAATTTATTATTTTCATGGGGATTCAGGTTTACAAAAAACACATTATAGGGTTCTTTTGTATTTTTCTTGCGGGCATTGACAATTTCTCCCATAACCTTGTTACCTGTATTTTCTATGGCTTCTATAATAGCTTCCTTCGGAGTAGTGTGGTGAAGGTTCTTGATGACTATTTTTGTCCACCTCTCCCCTTTGGGCTTAAAGGTATGACCAATGAGTCCCTTGGCACGGATGTGATCAATTAGTTTTTTGTAAATTGGCACAGTTTTAGTGGAAATTATCATTTCATCCCTTGAGACTATTTTATATGTATAGTCTTCTTTTTTCATAACTTCAAGCAGGCACTTTGTAAGCTCCTCCACATTTTCAATTCCATATAAATAAGTTGAAGGTGGTTTGGGGATGTTTAATGTTTTATCAACTACTGGCTCGTCTGTTCCTCCATCTTGGGACTTATCAAGGTCTAGTAACTGGAAACTGTTCTCCGTGGGTATTTGCTTTGTCACTGGGTGGTTAATTTGCTTCTGGACAGTACTTTTTGTTTTTTGTATCTTGTGGGTAGGCATATTTTGCTCAGGAGAGCGGACCCTTTTTTGACTTGGGGCTCTTTGCCAGGGGACTGTAATGACGTCTACTGGTTCGGCTGCAGGGCCCTCGGATTGGTTCTGCTCGTATATCTTTTCGTCGTGGTTCTGAACCGTTTGGTTTATTTTTGGAGGAATGCTGTTTGGTCCATCCGAGCTTGGTTTTGATTCTGGTGTACTGTTGTTTGGCTGGTTTGGACTGGAGCCCACCGAATTGCATCTTTGTCTGGAGTTCGCATGGAATAGTCCTTTATGGAAAACTTGTTGAACAAGTGTTTTATTTTGTGGCATGTTTTTTGTTATTTCAATGGTTTCGCTGTTTTCTTTTGGGTCTCCACTCATCGGTTAGATGAATCCGATTAAATGGTACACTTGTTATCCATTTTCAATCTGTATTTGGCCGAGCATTATGAATTACAAAAGTTTTCTGACACTAATTTTAAATTATTTGAGGTTATGTTTCACTATGAAATTTGGTCCGTTATTTAGGTGTTATTTCGCACTTTTTTGAAGAAATCACTGTTATACGACACTTTAGAAGGGTTTTGCTAACAATTAATCACTTATTTTTGCAATATATCACGAAAATACACAATAATATCGATATTACTTCGCAAGCTATAACTGACGCGTTTGCGTTCCGTTTCACACCTCTATCTTGTCTAATGTAAATTTTAAAATCCTCTATTAGAATTATAGCAACTACATATTTGCTAGAGATTCACCGGATATTCGGTTACTATCAGTTATCAGTACAGTTACATTTCACACATAATAATAACATTAATAACTATCCAGTATCTGGCCTATCCGGCCCTTATATTAATATTCAGCTGGATACCGGATAGTGAACTACTATCCGGCCGGATACTGGGTAGTAACTATGCTTGATATTGGTTGTAAACAAATAGGATTTAAGAAACAGTCACATAATCATACTTGTTTATTATTTCAAAACAATTTAAACATTTCACTCAGTTGTACGCGCACTCATTTCGAACCGAGAAATTGAATGAATATTCGGCCGATGGTGAGACCGAACATCCGGTATCTGGCCAAACAACTAACTGTTGCAGCTCTAATCTTTGAAAGATGTAGTCACAGAGCATCAGAGTATCATTTAGCAATCCCTATTCCAACATGTGTAAAATACAGATGTAGTACATAATTGTTTTCCATCGCATTTTCTCGGAAATGTTCATATTTGTCATGCTAGTTCAGTCAATGTCAGTACTTTTTATACCAAGACTGAAAATATGAAGGAAAATAATTATGCAGTACATCTGTAAATGTAAACTTGTTGTTACAGATGGCCAGGTTGGCAAGAGGCCCTTCAGCTTCTATGGCATCTTTTGGGCCATCATCAACTTCTTTTATCTGTTGTAAGTATTTTTTTCTGTAATGAAATTGTTTATTCATTATTAGGCCATTCCACAACAATGTCACTTACAAAATACTTTTTTTTTTACACTGCTGAAGAAGTTCAGAAAGCGATATTTGGTTTGGTTATATTAATTTCATGTCATAGCTCAGCGGTTCTCAAACTTTTTTGGTGACAGAACACTTTTGAAAAGCGAAATATTTGTCGGAGCCCCAAATTAAAAATTTTCGCTCGTCACCGTCAACTGTGGACCAGCCATATAGAATAGCTGGATTTGGAATGAGTTAATTCGTCTTTTCTCGCGGAGCCCCTACAAAGAATTTGCGGAGCCCTATGGTTCCGCGGAGCACACTTTGAAAATGGCTGTCTTAGCTAAAATATTAGCAGTATATTCTCGAGCTTTGCGTATTTGATTGAAGTAGCTGCCCATACAAGGTAAAAGCATTATGCGAAATTGACTTTTCATTTCATTTCATAGATCATTTGAATATACAGGTATGTATTCAAATTATACGCATTTCTTGAATATATAGGCAATTAGGCATATATTCAAATTATACGCAATTCTGTAGGAACTACGCCAAGTGGACGGAAACAGGCACTAGTTAGACGGTAAACTGACGCAATGACCTTATATATAATCCACCTTACGCATATCTAATCCACCCTACGCATTGACCCCCACGAACCCGTGTCGTGTGTCGTTGATTGTACCATCTTAATTTCCAGTTACATGACGCTCATCAACGCCGACTACAACAAGCACGGGGAGAAGTACACGCGCGACTACAGGAGCCCGGGCAGCGGGTATGTATTTATTGCTATACCTACGGCTCAGCCGGCCTAGCCAAGGTTACAATCGCTATCGCTTCGACAACGAAAAGCTTCATGTCTCTCTATCCCTCTTCCATATTAGTGCGACAGTGATAGTTGCGTTTCGATCGCTACGGAGCGTGCGCGATTGGCATAAAAGAGAAAGATCCCCGCAATTTGGGGGCTTACCGCGAAAACCGATAGGCGCCAGTTTTTAAAAAATCGTATTAAAATTATCCTTTTTTTTTTATAAATTTCTACTCGTATAAATGCAATCGAATTTCGTATAATGTGCCCCCACTGGATCGTATAATCAAGATTTATGTACTGGCAGCCCTGCTACGGCTGCCGTCTCTAAATTCGCCCAACCCGGACAAAGACTTAAAAAAACCCGGACATTTGGCGAAAACCGGATTTTTTCCCCGGACGTGTATTTATATCGTTTTACCTACTTTGTACACAATAATGCCGGTAAATAATTAAATTCAATAAGGTGTTTCCTCACATAAAAAGTGTTCGGGACACTTTCGGGGACAATGGCAGCCCTAGCTATACCCCGTTGTTCTCAATGTTCTCAGTTTAGAAATTTTATAACCTCAAAAGTAGTGGTAACATTTTCCTCCATAATTAGAGTCTGGCTACTGAAATTTTACACAAATGTTTGGAGGGAAATTCAAAAAATCTTGGGCTGGTCACACTTTGTGTAGTAGAAATTATAGTTTTGATACTAGAAAATATTTTTGATTTTCTGTGCACACGTAAGGTAGGTACCTAAGGATATAAGTTAAATATACGTTGACGTGCACTCAAAGTCAGCTCACATAATTTTTACCACTATGTAAAATACAGTCAACGATAAACACATATGTTACCACTTTCTCACCATATACCATTGTAACAAGGCGAAAAATGAAATGTAGTGTAAATAAGACCTAGCTCGATAATACCGTAATATTAATCCATCACCAAAAAAAAATACATAAGTACTATGCCAAATATGCAAAATACTAAGTATCAAAATATATATAGAGCACCAACCTCTTAATTTGTTTACATTCCTTTAGGAGTTGTAAACATTGCAGTTTTTCGTTATACAACGCTACTCATCGACTTCAAACATTGTCGTAATTATTTACGAGCTTAAATAATAGTTTGCGAACCTCACTCAGTATAGATTTTATTAATATTATTTAAAATAAACCCCTTATAAACCGCAAACAATTTGAATGAATGACATAAATTGACAACTGACTTATAGCTTTTCTTTTAAAATCATAGACAATTGGTGATACAACAACGAAATATCTGTCAACAATTTTTGGCTAGCCAGACTCTAATTCTGAGTACCTAACTATATATGCACTGATTTATAGTATAGTGTTTTACATATGATTGTACCGCAATGTTAGATATCGTTTAGGAAGAAAAAGTTAATTACTATTACTTTTGAGGTTAGAAAAAATTTAATCTTAAAAAAACAGTATAGTCATTGTAGCTAGTTTTAATTAAAATTGTAATTCACCTTATCTAGATATATTCCAATTTACCCCTGTTTGAGGAATATTCCATAAGGGAATATTCCCACGGCACATCTCTATGTGCAAATGTAATCTATTTTTCTAAAAGTCTTGAAAGCTTGTTAAAATATATAGCAGAAATCATTATCCAATTAATTTGTATAATTTTTCGCCTTTTTTTAGTCATCTTTTGTAGCCTGTCTGTCTGTCCGTCTGTCCGCGGCTTTGTTCCGTGATCCTTAGTACTAGAAAGTTGAAATTTGGCACGAATATGTAAATCATTTACCTACGCCGACAAAGTCCTAAAATAAAAACTAGAAAAATGACTTTTTGGGTGGCTCACTTTTCGGAGAATATACTAAAAGTGGAGATGATTTTTTTTTCGATTTAACCCTGTAACCGTGGCGTGTCGTTGGATAGGTCTTTCAAAACGAATATGGGTCTTTATGAACCATTTTTTTAAACATAATATTTTCGGAAATCTTCGCTCTGAGAGAAAAAAATGTGACCTCCTCCTCTAAGTTTGAACCGTGGGGCCAAAAAAAATGGAAATATTGTGAAAGTCCTAAAGCTTAGTAAACTACGGATCCCTACACTGAGTATGGCCCGACATGCTCTTGGCCGGTTTTCTACCATGAGATTCACTTCTTTTCACACAACAAACTTAACTAATACCCCAATTTACCCACAGGCCTCCACGCCCGCCGTCCCGTCGTTTCGGGGGCTTCAACTCCGGCTCGGGGCCCGCACCACCACCAGCCGGGGGTTGCGGCTGCGGCTAGCGGAGCCCTAACACCAACCGATACATGCTTAACGACTTGACGCCTATTTGTAACTGTAACCTTAATGATACGGACTGTTCCGGAGTCGATGTACCATGCTTTAGAAATGAAACACATATTGAGTTTATACCTAGACCTAACATTTCTAGTTATCAATACATAATAGATCAACCTCCTAAATCTCATAACATACAAGAACTGATTTTTGACGATATATCTAATAGTTCACTTTCGGAGTTGAGGAAGAGATTAACCGGTATTATTACTGATGGGATTCTTCAATGCTATTGTTATCGTGCGCGTTCGTTCCGACGTCAACTAAGTTTTGACTCTCGACATTTGTAATTATTAATTACCCATCTAAGGCCCAAGATACACTTGTAAGCTTTACTTACGTAAGTACGGACACAGCCAGGGGTGCTCCGAGCAATTATTAGGGTTGACACAACTTGATGTCCCTTTGCTTGCGCGACCACAGATAAGGGCTTGAATCTTGACAACCCTGAATAGCCGAAAAGGATAGTGCCATATATTAGAAAGGGACAGCACGATTCGACCCTGAACCGCTGTCAAACTTCGGTTTTGTAGTAAGTTTTTTTCTGTACGGTAGTACTACTATTTATTCTGTGACACAGCTATACTACAGAATGAGAGATGAATATCGTTATCTCATCTAACAAATAGCTTTGTCTCTACTTACGTAAGTAAAACTTACAAGTGGATCTCAGGCTTAAATATCGGTGCCATCGTCTCGCTTTATCACCACCTCCCACCAGCTACAACCAGGAGCAAAGCTCATTCCCAGTTCATGGCACACCAAGAAAATGCGGGCATCTCGCTCGTTTCTTCCCAGAACATGGTTCTGAGGTCCTTAATGTCCTTATGCTATCGCAAAGGACCTCAGGAGGTAACTCATTCATGAACTCATGTCGCAGCCGACATGGGGTTCTTCAATTCAGGGTTCTTAACCCTTTGACCGGCAATATCGGCCTTCGTGGACTCCAACAAGGTTCACGATGACGCGCCGCGCACGGTAGGCGTAGCGTTCAAAGGGTTAAGGGCCGGCAACGCTTAAGTGGCTCCTTGGGTGTTGCTTCTGTCCATCGGCGACGGTGACCGCTTCCCATCAGGCGGCTCGTCTGCTCGTTTGCTGACTATCACATTAAAAAACGAGGTATTTTTTAACCTTTTGAACGCCAAACGGCGCATCCATTTGCCGTGCCACTGACGCCACGGGGGTAAAATTTAGTTTTGTAAATAAATAATGCCAACATAAAAGTGGGGTGTTTTTCGGTAGATTTTCATCAAAAAACGAATGACGTCAAATGCCGTCTTTGGCGTCGTTGTCACGATTTTGCGTTGACGTCAATTGCCGTCTGTGGCGTTCAAAAGGTTAATGGCCGTTTTCATTTTAACTTTTTACATTAACTAGTTTTGTGACGAATTGTATTGCGTCTTGTCTCACAATGTGTGTTGTTTTTAAAGAAAAGGATTTTTAGTGTTAATGTATACTTCAGTGCAAATGTGACGTGTTCGACGGTACGTTAGGCGTCAAGTTTAGGTTTCTTTTCTCTTTGAACGCCACATTAGGCCATAGTGTTCCAACCCGTTTTAAAAAGTGATGTTACTTGTGTAAAATAACTAGAATCTTATATTGGTCGTGTATCGTTTTCGTTATATTGAATTTAAATATAGAAATTTAAAATTATGTAAGTGTAAATACGTTTTAATATTCTCACATATATATGAATTTCCGATTATATAAATAATTGTAACGAAATACGCACTTACTTATTTAAATAAATCAAAATAAGCTTACCTATAAGTACTAAAATTATTTGTCAATCTTATTTAAAAAAAACTAATATTTTCATACTTACATTCCGAACCCAGTAGGGTTAGGTAAAAAAATGTATCGGATCGCCAGTATCGCCATATTGTCAATACTTTGAAAAAGTTGAAAGGCAGTATAGATGTAGTGCATAATTATTTTCCATCGTATTATCACGGAAACGTTCGAACGTGTCTTGCTATTCCAGTCAGCCTCGGTACAAAAAGTGCTGTAATTGACTGAAGTAGAACAAATACGAACGTGTCCGAGAAAATACTATGGAAAACAATTATGCACTACATCTTTTTCCACAATTTTCTTTGCTTGACAGAACAAGATACGTGTTTGTTTCAAAGTAGTGCCGATATGTAGGTATTAGGTTGTCACTATATGTGATTTCAACTATTTCCTCGTTTAAATAATATACCATTATAGGTCTTATATTTAAATCTTAAGTGTATGCTAATAAAATAAAAATAGTCCAAATTAAATTACAGTTGTTTTTTTCTGTTAATCGTACACCTACTTATTTAAAGTCAATACCGGGTAAATGGTACCCTTTTGTGGAAAACTTTGTATTTATTAGGTTTCATATTTAACGCTTCTACTATATTATATTACTAACTCTATGCATAGTAAAACAGTAAAGTGAATGTTTGGATCTAAACCTTTTTACTGTTGTGGTTAGAGGTTTAGATTACGTAAATGATTTTATCGAATAATACAACAAAACAATATGCTAAAATACTTTTATTTGAACTGACACTACACTCATCAAGTCATAAATTAAGTACCTACTCTTATAAAAATATCTTATTACAATAATATTGGTAACTTATCGGTAACCTGGATAAATTTCTACAGTATGTGTTATTAAAAGCAATTAGGCGGTTCACACACGGACACTTTGATCAAACAAGGAGTGAATTGCAAAAAAATTGTACATAGTTAAGCACCTGTGATTAATCTAAAGTTAATTGATTCCATTGTGTTACGACAGTTAAGCCATTTCTATTTAAGTTAGATGCATGAAAGCGTGTTAGCGTATGCTATAGACTTATATGTGTACGAATTAAGTACAATAAATACAATAGAATACAATATACATAGTTAATTTACGTCACACAAATGAATCAATTAAGTTAAGACTAATCACAGCTTCTTAACTGCGCTTAATTACGTACAATTTTTTTGCGATTCACTCCACGGCAAGCTGAGCTACGATTTAGCCATCTATGCAGAGGAATCGAAAACCTTCGGGAAATTGTGGTACGTTTCTTAAGGTTTTCGTCATACAACTTTAAACAGTGGCGGATTTGTAGTCTTTGCTGCCCTAGGCCCCAGGCCCCATAGCCGCCCTTTTCGCAGCACCCACCATATCGACTACATTTTAAGTTATTTCTTGTTATCATCAGAGGATTTTTGTCACAATATGCCGCCCCTAATTATTTGCCACCCCCCGGGTGCAAATAATTATTATTATTATATTTGCCCGGGTCTACTTGGCCTAAGGGCAAATCCGCCACTGACTTTAAATAAGTAGGTTTTAACATGTCTATAAGGATAACGTAAGAAAATGGGTGTAGAGTCCCTTTATTTTATGATGTCCACAGGAAAGACGCATAACCTTAACTCATACTTAAAAGTTTTTGTCCCAGTACCCCTAGTGTAAATTTCATTCGATAGCGTGACGTGACGTACGCGTTAAATCTCATTTTGTATGGGATTTTGAACAGCGAGCCAAGCGGGACGTTTTAGAAACTCAAAATCCGTGACCGTCACGCTATCGAATAAAATTTACACTAGGGCAGAGGTTCCCAAAGTTCGCTAGTGACTTGGGTACAGGTATACACACGAGGACGTTTCTGCGCACGGGACGATTGATAGATACCTATGTCATTATGTCGCTCCCTAGAATAGATCGTGGTGCCAGTGTGTGAGTCGCCTTAGAATTATTGTTTAAGTGTGTTTTAAAAACCATGTGTATTTTAAACTTATCATACAGCTATGTTTCCAAAGGATAACAATAGGTAATAACTAATATCAATAGGAGGGTTCCAGCAGAGTGTCGCTTACAAACGAATATTTTCACTCCTTAAGACTAATCAGGTTAATAGTGGCGGATTTGCAGTCTTTGCCGCCCTAAGCCCCAGGCCCTGTAGCCGCCCTTTCTCAGCACCCATCATATTGACTACATTTTGAGTTATTACTTGTTCGCTGATGATAATCAGCGAATTTTTTGTCTCAATTTGCAGCCCCTGATATCTCGCCGCCCGGCCTCTACTTGGCCTTAGGGGCTATTCATAAAATACGTCATTTCAAATGGGGGGGTCTGGACATCGGATGATGGTAGCATGACGTAGGAGGAAACGGGGTCATTCGAAGCATGATTTTTGGATGATTTTAGGGGGAGGGGGGGTCAAAAATTGTCAAAAATTGATGACGTAATTTATGGACAGCCCCTTAGGGCAAATCCGCCACTGCATGTTAACATTTTTCTTATATAGAGAAATATATAGACGACATCATTTTGTCCGACTCAATCGAATAAAAGTTTATTCCTGTCTACTCTGTTAATTTCAACTTAACTTAGGCCACTCATAAAGTTAACAACAAAAAACTGGAAAGATGGGATCTCAAAAACTTATAACTACTCACACAGGATACAGTCTGACAAAAAGAGTAGAAATTAAAAAGTGGCAATACTGTAGTGTCGTCCCGTTTTCTTATATATATATATATATATATTGATTTGAAAGGGACGACACTACAGTATTGCCACTTTTTAATTTCTACTCTTTTTTGTCAGACTATACGTTAGCTATCCACTCCGGTCCGGTCCGGTTCGCTCCGTGTTTGATCCGCCTCAGTTAATAATAATCATACAGTCGACTCTCGTTAATTCGAAACTCAAGGGACTTTTAAAATATTACGAATTATCGAGAGTTCAAATTATTGAGTAATAATGAATTATTAACTGCTAATTTTTTAACAATATCAAAAGGTTAGAGGTACATATTTACATGCACAGACATAATGTGAATTAATTATTAGTCTTTCGGAAGAAGTTTGTAGGTAATATTATGTAGTTTGATTCAAAGCACATTGCTGAGACTGAACAATAACTTTTTTTTATCTGAAATACCTATTAGTGCCTGAAATGCTTTTACAATAACAAATGCTCGTGCAACGATGAACTTGAACTTGTCTCAAAATTTAGGGTAGGATACGTACCTCTGCAATCTGATAACTTTGAATTGTCGAGTGTTTGACGCCTATGAGTTCGAATTAACGCGTCGTTTTGTTACGTTGCGATGATTTTTTTGTTCGAATTACCAAGTGCTTAAAAATGTATTGATCTTTTTCGAAATATAAAGAAATTTTCTAGGGAACTCGAGAATACTTCGAATTATAGAGAGGTTCGAATTATCGCGGGTTTGAATTAACGAGAGTCGACTGTAGTAGCTTTGCTGATATTTTCGGTAAAGAAAGGTAACTCATAAAATAACAAAGAAAACTGGAAAGAAGGGGGTCTCAAAAATTGCTAGCCCGACGTCGCAAGTCCGGTCCGGTCCATGTTCGGTCCGGTACGACACGGTCCGGTTCAGTTTACGTCGTTGAGCCGGGTGAACCGGATGGGCAACACGGCGACCGGCTCCGTTTCGTTCGCTTTGCCGATGTACATGCTCCACGTGCGCTTTTCAAGGTCGAATATACCTATAACAAATGTCAACCAAAAATATGTAAGTATATAGTTATTTGTGATACAACTGAAGGAAGTAACCACTATCAAACGAGCGTTGAGACTGTAATGGCTCCTCTACACGATGGGCCAACGCCGGCCACTCCAAGGGACGCAGCCATGCGGTAGAATGAGATAGCAATATCACTTGCTCCCTCTAACGCATAAATGCGTCCCTTGGAGTGGCCGGCGCTGGCCCATCGTGTTGAGGAGCCATGAAACATGTGTGAACGCGGGTATAAATATGTACTTTAATAATAATGACTATAGGGTAATCGTGAGGAAACCTGCATACATCTGCGAAGAAATTCAAAGGTGTATGTGAAGTCCCCAATCCGCATTGGGCTAGCGTGGGGACTATAGCCCAAGCCCTCTCGCGCATGAGAGGAGGCCTGTGCCCAGCAGTGGGACGTATATAGGCTGAATTATTATTATTATTATTATTATAGGGTAATAAGGTGAAATAGGGTAATATTAGCCGACATAAGTTGAGAATTATCTTTCTGTTCCCCGTAGTGTAAATTTCATTCGATTTCGTGACGTATGTTCGCGTTTGCGTTATGTCTATTTTTGTATGGGATTTTGAGTAGCGCGCCAAACGGGACGTTTTGGAAACTGAAAATCCCATACAAAATGACACTTAACGCAAAAGCGTACGTCACGTCACGCTTTCGAATGAAATTTACACTAGGGGTATATCTAAAGATATACATCTGTACACTCAGCAGCACCAGTTGCTAAGCGGGCGAAGTGTTCAAAATTACCTTGACGCGCTATTATCCTCTTAACAATAAAGTCGCGTCAAGATAATTTTGAACACCTCGCGCGCTTAGCAACTATTGCTGCTGACTGTACCTGTGGTCTTCACCGTTCTTAAGCCCGCTCCACACTCGTGCGCGGATCGCGGCGCGAAGCCGCGATCCACGCGCATAGTCTGGAGGGGGCTTTAAGCTCACGTAATTTTCTTTTGTTTTTTTTTTTTTACTACACATACCAGTGGCTATAGTCTTGACGACGGCGTCGGGTCTGTTCTGCCACACGGAGTACGTCTTCCCCTCCGCGTCGGACAGGATGTCCGCTACATCTCTCCTTGTCTGTGGCGGGGCGTGTTTTTGTATGGCGCAGAGACGAGCCATGCTGCTGTCTACTATCATGCCTACTACTTCGGTCACGTTGAGGTTTTGGTAGCTGGAATGAGGGGAAAATGTTCGACTTATTCTTATAAAGTACATATTTATTAGTGGTTGGGACGATTGCCCACACCTACCCACCCTAGACGTACCTAATGTACCCACACTAGATACAACATTAAAGAGAAGTTAAAGAGACCCCACACTAGCGTCTTTTGAGCGTCGGCGTCTAGTCAGCGCTATAGAAAATGGCGTCGCTGCACACTTGCGCCAACGCTGCGCCGAGCAACAGCCACAGAGTTGTCTAGACGCCGACACTCGGGAGATACTAGGTGGGGTGGCCCTTAAATGCCCTTCCAAAGGATCTACTCTTTTCCTGGTAGGTAAGGGAAAGGTTAGCCATGGTCCGTGTCCATGGTCCACTGGACTATATAGTTATCAACATGGTGACTCCTCTCCTTTAGGAATGCTCTAAGAATTGTCAATCAATAGTTTCTCACTAGTGAGACAAACTGTCCACGATATTGACGATATACATAAGAGACGTATTAGTTTTCGATTGTCGAATTGCCCATGGTACTATACCCACATGTTAGTGTGTGCAAGGGAGTCCCGCTCGTATTTCCGCACGCTGACGGACGAGAATCGCGCGTTCAAGTCTGGAGCTACCTCGGCGTTGTACAGGCGGCGGGCGCCCCACGGCTCCGACCAGATCATGTTGATGTTGAAACCTGAACCAATATAGTAGGTAAATAACAGGTACCTAATAGCAATGAAAACTTGGTACTTATTAAAATTTTCATACGAAGAGACTGGTTAAAGACTAAAAACTACGTCGAACTCAATAGAAAAACTACTTAAAACATAATCTAATATAATTCAATCAACCAAGCTATTCCCTTAACACACACACACACACTTTTACATAAGTGGCTCTTAAACTATTAAAATTACATTAGTTGCTCTGCTACTCACATGTTAGTTTTATTGTTACATAGTTAACTTATTAAATTGTTTAGTTTAATTTAATTTACTTTATTTTTTTATCTTGTCAAAAAAGTGCAGGCCGTTTTTCGAGACATGCGTCGCTTAATGACATAGTCCGTCGGTCTCTTGCCACCATCAATGTGCCTGCTCTTCTTGAGCCGACTGGCATTATCAGAGATGATGGCAAGAGGCCCGATGGAGTGTCCTTAGTTCCTTGGAGCTTGGGACGGATGTTGGTGTGGGATGCTACCTGCGTAGACACACTGGCACCGTCCCACCTCCAACGGACTACTGTAAAAGCGGGCGGAGCGGCGGAAAGCGCCGAAATTCTAAAACGTAACAAATATAAGAGCCTCGGTAGAGAGTACCATTTTGTACCATTTGGTGTTGAAACTCTAGGTCCATGGGGTCCCAGCGCGCATAAGTTGTTCGCAGAAATCGCGAAGCGTCTGGTTGACGTAACTGGTGACCGAAGAGCTGGCGGCTACCTCGCACAACGTATCAGCATTGCGATACAGCGAGGAAATGCCGCCAGCATCCTTGGTACAATGCCTCAAGGGCCTATTTTAGATTTAAGCTAGTTATTAATTTCGTTAAGTAGTACCACTGTATATATATTGTATGTAAATAAATGCTTTATTGTTATCGAATTTATTATCATGTTTTTCTTTTAGCTTGTAGTTAATCACTAAGGAAGAGCGGTGTTCCTTAACACAGGTATTTTTATACTTAAAAAGGGGCACCAACCTGCATTTTGTTAAACATTGCTTGTTAGTGAACATGGTCTAATAAAACATGGTCTTCTATTCCCAGAGTGACACGGGCCTAGGTCACAATAACATTGCCACTTTATTTCAACATAACATGTTACATGGGTACATTATACCTATGGTTAATAAGTTAAAATATTTCTTTATAATTTTATAATTTTCATTTTATCTTAAATTTTACAATAACACGTCATTTTTAATTATTCGTTAGCAATATCTTCCGATTCACGAAAGAAATTTCAGACGTTCGGGTAATTCTGTTTACATTACTGGCATCACAGGATAGCGCTGTCACATTTGACAATTCGGAGCTAGATAACTTCATGCCCTGACCGTCATCCTTGTCGAACGCGTGTTAATTGTTATTTCCTTCTCGCTCAGTGTCAGCAGTCGCAGTGTTTTCCAAACTTATCACGTCGTAAGCTTGGTAATTAATGTGTAACTGTGAATTAGTTTTTCAAACGTTTCTCTTGTATAGATAAATAAAGTTTAATTTAATACATTAGATTTGTTTTATTTTACTATGTTTCTACATGAATAACTTAAAATTAATGCCGTTAAAATAATTTTCACCGTTGATTAAAATTCTCCCACATTTTAAAGTTTGAGAACCTGTAAACAGCATGATGACGTAGGCCCGTGTCAGTTAGGTCATACGCGAATCTCGGAATAGAGTACCAGGCGGAGTATATTATTATACCATGGTTAGTGAATAAATAATTTTTCAAATAATTATTAATTTTTCAAGAGACCCGATTTTGTTGTTATTGAGTACCTATATTTATTTTTAACATCACCATTCACCAACTAGGGAAGGCGTAATAGGAAAGAGTGGGACAAAGCTAACCCTGCAGCGATTTTGATAGCACATACTCTGCAAGTGTTATTAAAATTCTATGAAATTATGACGTTTACAAATTTTACAATATCACTCGCACAGTCTGTGCTTCGCTTCAGAGTTAGCTTGGTCTGAGTCTAGGCGAGAATCGCTAAAATGGCAGAGAAATTAACCATAACCAGTCGCTATCAGATGTATCGGAGCAGCCAAGGCGCTCACAAATATCTGACTGAACACACACCTCTGTTGTCAAGGCGTTAGGGTGTGTTTCAGATATTTCTGAGCACCTTGGCGGCTCCGATATATATGATGGCGACTGTAGTAACGGATTTAAGGATGACAAGTATATGACTCACGTTAGACCGGGCCGTGCTGGCCGGGCCTGAGGTTGCGGAGCTTCGTTTTCTATGGAAAGCACCACGTGATCACCGATCAGCCGATTCAGCCGTCATAGAAAATGACATGTCGGACGCCAGCACGGGCACGGCCCGGTCTAGCGTGAGTCATCCTTTAGGGGGTGACTAAGGGTAACATTGGTAACAATCTTACCATTGCCAGCTCCAAGACCGTCATCACGCATGATCTTCTCGGCTTCAGCAAAATTCTTAGCCGTCAGCAACGCTCGTGTGATGAACACGCGTGCTGAAACATACAAAACTTAATTTGAGTCTAAATCATAGGGTGCGATACGATCGACATTTGCCGGTAAAGTTGGGCAAGTCTAAGTGCGTGGGTAGTTTGTGCAATTAATCTATATACAATTTCTTTATTTAATGCTGGTTTAGGTACCTACCTAAAGTAAGTAGTTTTGATTATTTGTTTTTTGGGATCACCAAAAGAAGATACAATTTAATTTATATAATATAAGTAGAAGTAACATACTACAAGGGCCCATTTATTATACAACATGCAATAAGTATTATATTAATTTAAACATTAACTTAACACTCAGAAAATGACTTAGTGTAAATTAAAATAAGTAGGTAAGTACATCTATAAAATACTTAGTAACAAAACACCTACCTACTTAATATTAACAATAAATCAGTTGACGACATTGTGATAATAGATCGATCGCAACGTCGGGCCGTGCTCGTTGACATCACCATCCCCCATGATGAGAATCTCGTGAAGGCCGAGAAGGACAAGTCCAGTAAGTACCTAGACTTGGCTCACGAGATAACCGCCATGTGGGATGTTGATTCGACGATCATTGTCCCGATAGTCGTTTCAGTGAACGGTCTAATAGCGAAGAGTCTCGACCAACATCTTGAGAGACTCTCGCTAGGTGGTTGGATCAAGGGTCAGATGCAGAAGGCGGTGATCTTGGACACGGCGCGGATAGTCCGCCGGTTCCTCTCTCTGCAGCCCTGACCACCGGTAGCTTGGGCCTTGCCCCGCTGCTGGCGGCACCCTAGGTTAGGTTTTTTATAATGTGTTTATATTCATTTTTATTGTTTTGTAAGTGTTTTTATATTTTACTTTTATATTCATATTATAAATAACCTAACTTAAGATGAGAAATGAATAAAGAGACTAATCAGTTGACTATATAACGGTATATACATAAAGTTAAACCAAGATAGGATTGCAATGATTTTGATAGCACATGCAGTGCAAGTGTTATTTATACATCATAATTTCATGGAAGCTTGACGTTTAAAATAACACTTGCACTGCCTGTTTTCTTGGTCCAACTCTATTATACATACTAAGGATCCCTAAGGGGCAAAATGTATCCGCAAGGACCCCTGAAAATCATAGATATAAATTATACAATACTAACGTGTGCCTCCCGGCTTCAGCCGCAGCGGGCTCAGCGTGTTTATGGAGAAGACTAGCCCGTGCTCGTTGAAGCCCATCGTGTAGCCCGGCATGTGGCCTGCGTAGCACAGGGACGAATACCGCTCACCTACAGCCTGTAATACGGGAAAATAACATGAGTACTACAGATGTAGCGCATAATTATTTTCCATCGTATTTTCACGGAAACGTTAGAACGTGTCTTGCTATTTCAGTGAGTCTCGGTACAAAAAGAACTGAGGCTGACTGAAGTAGCACAAATACGAATAACGTTTCGGAGAAAATACGATGGAAAACAATTCTGCACCACATCTGTATTTATTTAAATTTTTTAACATGCAGAAACGTCTGCGAACGATGCTATTAAGCTTAGAATAAATTTAAAAGTGAAAAAAAAAAAATTGGCAGATCGCAGATGCTGAATGGCTGGATGGCAGGCGCTGGAGTATCGATACAAGACAGTAATTTTTCCACTTTTAAATTTATTCTAAACATCTGTATTTGACAAAAGAGATGACCCACGGGTCTTAGTCTAAGGAAAATACGAGTATTATAGCTTTATAATCTCCTTTAGGAATTATATTAACTTACTCCATGTTTCCTGTCCTCATCCGTGGGTGTGACGTGTGCCGATACGATGTACCAGTGGTTGAGTGTCGACGCGAATGCGTCCTCGTTGTGCCCCAGGATCGACTGAAATGTTAATTGCAAAATATAAACATATAAACATTCTCCTACGAACGAATTTACAAGTGCGACAGAGAGGCAACACGTCGAACGTGGACGACGTGGACGAGAATGGAGTCGCCGTGGTCGGACCGGGGGGTGTGTTCGTTGTTCGCCGTGAGGACGATGTCACGTGTGATCGGAGCGAATACAGTCGCTATTGACAGTGGCGTGGTGTGAACCAATCTAGCCGTGGGCGAAAACCACATCTGCGAGGCCCTTTTCAATGTGTTTTCCCAAGGTAATTAAAAGTTTGGCTTTACGAGGCCCGCCTAAGTGCGAGGCCGTGGGCGATGGCCCCATTCGCCCACACCTATAGCTACGCCACTAGCTATGGAAAATGGCCAGGAGATCATCATACTAACGTAGTCGTCCGTGTTGATCCCGATGGACGTGCAGCCGCCGTGGTCGGGCCGGGGGGCGTGTTCGTCGTTAGCCGTAAGCACGATGTCGTCGCAGTGGAGGAGGAATATCTGGAAACATTGGAGTGTTAGGTTAGGTTAGGCACAACCGCCGTACAAAGCAGCTAAATGCCCGAAATCTCCATACAAAGTGCCTAGTTGGCAATAACTTTCCACGCCACGTTTCACGTAAACCACTGCGGCTGTGTCCCTGATACAGCCAATCCCCATTTTTTTTCCGTGTCTTGTTGTATAAAGTAGGTAAGTTTCTCACCTTGTAAAATGGCACTTGAGCCCCGTCCGCGATCCCCTGGATCTCCTTCACGTACCACGGGTACCGCTGTCTCATATTGGCGAGTGTCTTCTCGTAGGCAGCGCGGCCCGCCTCTGTGGCGTACTCTTGCTCGAACGGCAGCATTTCGAAGTGACGTTTCACGAAGGCGTGGATAACTGATGAGAAGGTACGACCCTGGAAAATTTATTGGTAAACAATTGATAGAATGTTACTAACGTCTTGATCTCCGGTTGACGCCGTAAGCATAATGAGTCATGTTCTAATGTAATATGTTGTCTTCGTGTGATCCCACGTCCAACTACACAATGTGATGCTGAATGCAGCGTAAAGCGTAAATGTACAGGACGGACGGGCCGCGAACTCCACCGCCTGATCACGGTCAGAGTGTACACATGTATGTTACCTGGTCGAAGCCGACTTCGTAGTGCGAGCCCTGGAGGTACAAGACGGGCACGGCGTTTCGCCGGCCGAGCTCCACCGCCTGCGCTCCATTCGCTGCTGGAACGTGAAAGAAACATGTTTAAATCAGGTCAGGTTAAGTACCTACCAATACTAGTTACTATTTTTTATAATGCGATTTGCAATAAAAATACATGTCCAGATTGTTTACCCTTTATCCAATGCTAAAAACAAACCAGGCAAGTGCGAGTCGGACTCGCGCACGAAGGGTTCCATACCATAATAAAAAAAAAACAGAAAAAAAAGCAAAAAAAAACGGTCACCCATCCAAGTACTGACCACGCCCGACGTTGCTTAACTTCGGTCAAAAATCACGTTTGTTGTATGGGAGCCCCGCCCCATTTAAATCTTTATTTTATTCTGTTTTTAGTATTTGTTGTTATAGCGGCAACAGAAATACATCATCTGTGAAAATTTCAACTGTCTAGCTATCACGGTTCGTGAGATACAGCCTGGTGACAGACAGACGGACGGACGGACAGCGAAGTCTTAGTAATAGGGTTTAGTAGTAATAGAGTAATTTATGAAAGGAAGATAAATGCGCATTTAATTTTTTTGTATATCACATTAGGCGCTTATCTTATCTAAATGTTGACCTACGATGGGAACGCCAGGGGCGTATTTTGAAATTTGGCGCCCCGGGCCAATACGTTTTGCCGCCCCAGAAGTCAAGGAAGAAAAACAAAATGCAATCCGGCATGCCGCCCCTGGGGGTTGGCGCCCCGGGCCATGGCCCGGATGGCCCTAGGGTAAATATACGCCCCTGGGGAACGCACTCCTGCCACTCCTCCAACGTTTTATGCATATTCTGATCTAAAGCAAAGCTTACTCGTTGCGGTATTGAATGAAAAGCCTTTTGGATTGTTTTGTGACGATACGTCTCAACCTCAACTCAATAGCATAATAGCAACTCTGCTGGCCAGCGATTAATTGTCCCCCGCACTTGGCGTTATATTTATCTTATGTTAATGATTTTTTTTTTATTGTCTCAATTGTAACTTATTATTTTTATGGAATAAATAAAGCTTTTTATTATTATTATTATTATTATTACTTGGCGTTCGAAAATTATTAAATATAATATATATATATATATATATATTTTTTGTTTAAAATGATTTGAATTTTAAGTAGTGTGTATTGATTGTATTGGTTCTTAAAAAACACATTCCTCGCTTTGCATCCTCGCCAAAGAATATAATACTCACATCCTCGCACTCTCTAGTGCAGCGGTCGGCAACCTTTTAGCAGCCAAGGGCCACATAGCAGTTAACGAAGTGGACGCGGGCCGCACTTAGTATTTATGCCTTTATCAGACATTGTCGTTTGTCAATATTTCCAAAAAAAAATTGCCAGGGAGCCTCGCGGGCCGCAAGTGAGAGGTTCGCGGGCCGCATGCGGCCCGCGGGCCGCTGGTTGCCGACCGCTGCTCTAGTGGAAACGCAGCCTGTTTCCTAAACTCTAAATCATAATTAGATTCCAAAAAATGTTGCCACTGCAATAATTTGTTTGTAAAATAGTAAATTCGTTTTTATAAATAAATACGCTAAGATAATTTATTTATTGGTAATTTTACGCCTACGATTTAAAAAAGTACTTTTTCACTTCTCATGCTCAAAAAGTGCACCTTTATGTCGTGCGTAGACGACATAAAATCGCATTTTATGCTCTAGAGCATAAAGTAAAATCGAAACAAAACCATAGCTCAAATTAAATATTTTAGGTTGTATAGTAGAAACAATTGGTTCATAAGTCAGAAACGCGCATGTGACACCCTTAATATAGCAACATCCATAGACTACGAAAACCACTTAGTGTTGCTTGTTAGTCTCCATAGGCTACGGTGGCCAAAATCGAGAAAACAACTGTCTAAAAATTGAATTTAGCGCGGAGCAAGTACCAGGGCCTCATGAGTTGGGAGAAGGTGTCGTTGACCAGCCCGCCGTAGGGCGCGGGCCGCGGCGGCCGGGTCGCGTACCAGTATGAAGGTATCACGGCTGTTCGCGAATCTTAGCTGTATACTTTTGGTTTGGTTTGTTTGTATGATTCTGCTAGTTTAAAGTATTATTTTTGTTGACTAGTAGAAAAACTATTGTATACAATAGTGATATAATAAAGCTTTTCAATCTCGTACCTTACTTAGGCAACTCAGCAAGCTTCGTTGCCTAAATACGGCACTCGACTGAAAAACTCTCTATTATATCACGATTGTATAAAATACTATAAAATAACCTAAAATATTTGATGTTTTGTATATTTTCCTCGCAATCGAAGTGAAAAATTGCCTCGGGTAAAAATGGGTCACTTTATGCCCTTGTTGTACAATCTCCTATTATTTACTTATTTTTACATAAATATAAGACGCGCTAGTAAAAAGTGGCAACATTGTATTACTTTTTTTGGAATCTAATTATGATTTAGAGATTAGTAAAACAGCTGTGACAAAAACATGTGTGAAACACAATCTACCATAAGTGTTCCGTTTTTGCCGTTTTGGCTCCCTAACCAAAATGAAATTGTTGACAAAAACTTGTAACAAGTCTTAATACGGCTGCCATGTTATTAGCCGTCATAAAAATAAGCATTATGTGTCTATCGAGCCTTGAATAACGACTCCACGACCACGTGTGCGGCAACGTGATGTACTTTCATTGTTATGATAATTTTAGATGAGTTTAACTGAAACGTTCGAATTGACGTCAGAGTTATAACCGCGAAAATCAGATGTTCGAAAATTGCGGGCATCTTTCTCTGTCACTCTGATTACGCTTCGAATACATTTTTCTTGACATAATTCCGGATCCAATGAGGAATGGATTACTCACGTTAGACCGGGCCGTATCCGGGCCGGATTTTCCGGCGCATCGTTTTCTATGGAAAGCATCACGTGAGCACCTGTCATGTCATAGAAAAGTAAGCGCCGGAAGCTCCGGCCCGGACACGGCCCGGTCTAACGTGAGTCATTCTTTATCAGTAATTCAGTATCACACAGATTTTCAGGAGCAGTATCTCTATTTTTCAGCACTTTGAACTTGTCGACTAGACTATAAATAAGGCGTAGTGAATTTTCCCGCTACCCTTTTAGCCCCGTCCTACCCTCTCTCTCTCTTCCTAGCTATCCATCCCACATGGTGGCGGGGTCAGCCCCGTCCTACCCTATTTTAATTATTTGTCTGTATTACAACTAGGGATGTACCGACTAGTCGCCGACTAGTCGGGAAAGCCGACTATTCGGCCACATTTATAGTCGGCGATTAGTCGGCGACTAGTCGGCAAAAATGGCCGATTAGTCGGCACTTTATTAGTGAAAGAAAAACAGAAAAAAAAGATATCAACAATCAATATTTACCATATGTTTTATGTTTATTTTACTAAAATACCTATTTAGGGTGCATACGAAAACATTTGTTCATATAATTGACCGTTTGATCGTTACCGTATGTTGGTGGGCTGGTGTTTTCTTCTACAGGTCGATCTCAACTGGTTCTCGTGTAATTTCATGTGAAAGTTCGATAGTTATTTTTTTAAATTATTATTCATTTTGTGTTTTTTTTTAACGGTGGAGCCATGAGGAACTATTAATGTTATTGCATAATTTAGAGACTTAGTCAGGGCACGTTGCTCGTAAAGACGCTGACCACAGGGGATAAATTCTTAACTCATGACTACGTACGGGAAATAGAGCCTTGGAAATACCTCCTACAAGCTGTACTGACGGTCTGCTCAGGATCGCAAAATAAAAGAACTAAAGACAGAAATTGAACGAGGCTTCTTGTGATAGGTCTTTGAACATGTAGAGAACACCTTTTAACCAAGCTAAATTATGATGTATAGCGCAACCAAAGGAGCAAAACTATTGTTTTTCACCTGAACTTATACGAAACGAATGATCTGGCCGACTAGCCGATTAGTCGGCCGACTAATCGGCCATTCGAACGCCGATTAGTCGGCTCGTCGGCTAGTCGGCCAAATCAATAGTCGGTACATCATTAATTACAACGTTTTGTATGTTTATCCAAATAGATCGTCATTTTAATATAATTCCAATTACTTTTCAACGAAACCTTTAAACGTTTTTCGAAATAAATCTACATAATTATTAATTATAATTATATGTATTAAATTGTCACGATGTCATATAGCACGTGTGCATAGTTAACATTTATATTTTAAATGTATCGATGTTAAATTGATGTATTGTTAAATTAGTAAAATATTTAGATTAGGATTTTGGTTTTTATTCAATAACTAGTTAGAAAAACACAAATATACCCAAAAATTACTATCCATTTTTCGACTTTACAAACCACTTTAAATAATTATCGCGTAGCAGTGGGCCTATCGCGAAACAAGTTCAACGTGTTGCCTCACTGTCGCACTTGTTAATTCTTACATAAGTGTGACAGACAGGCAACACGTCGAACGTGGTCGCGGTAGTCCCTCAGATTAAGAATAAATATTACGACGATAGATTATTAGCTAATAGAGGTTTGTAGCGGTAAAGGGGTACCTAAGTTTTTTTCGTTTAATACCTACTACCGAAATGCTAAGCTGATGTTGGAACTAAAAAATATATATAGGTACTAGCGAAGAGAATAGATAGTATAGAGGGGTCCTGTCACAGTAAATTTTGTAGTCGCAGTAAATTTACTGCCATCTATCGATACACGACTAAAACTCAAAATGAAAACGTATAATATTATCAAAAAATGTATATATATGGATAGATGATTTTATTATTTTTATATAATTTTGACACATGTTCATTCACTGATATCAATGTGTTAAAATTGTTAAATATGAAACGGTGTCGTCACGCCAATAGCCGAGCATAGACCAAAGGTTGATTTCCGAGGCACGTTTTTTTCTTAGACTTTATTCATCTTAGGGGCTGTCCATAAATTACGTCATCGATTTTTGACGATTTTTGACCCCCCCCCCCCCCCTAAAATCATCCAAAAATCATGCTTCGAATGACCCCGTTTCCTCCTACGTCATGCTACCGTCATCAGATGTCCAGACCCCCCCCCCCCCCCTAATTAGAAATGACATAATTTATGAATAGCCCCTTATACGAAGTTACATATGTCTTTGGTACTAGGTAGACCTGTAAATGGTATATTATGTACACCAGTAGGTACCTAATACCGCTGTTATGTAAAGCCTAGCAGATCTGTACATGTCATATAATAAATTAATGCATAATGGTATGGAAATGTTCTTACAAAAGGAAAATATGCAAAAGAAAATACACCGGGGAATCCTAAAACGTGAGAAAATTGAGGAAAACTCACAAAGGCATTGAAAAGGCAGCTGTTGCAAAATATAAATCCTTTCTATCCGACTGAGACAATTGTTTTCACCACACCAGCTGGTAAAGGATCTCTTGATTGTTCAAAAACTGATGAGAAAGTTGCATTTTATCCACATGTGCAGTGGGGCAAAGTAATCAGATGCAAATTTTGAGTTGTTTCCTTATGTTAGCTGGTAGATTTAACTTTTAAATGATTCGACTACCGTAGGCTCAAATGGCTTAACGGACAAAACGTGGTTTTTCAGGAGAGCCAAAAAACTGTTTTGTTTTGAGAAAAAGAAATCATATATAACTTTTTTGTTTCTTTGTAAAAACTGATGCTTGTCTTACTTTACTGAGGCTTATTCTTAACTTATTGAGCTCTTTTAAACTGATTAATTGAACTTATAATACAATGTTTATTTAAGAAAATAGCATGTCCGTTACGCCCAAAAACACGACGGTTTTTAAGAAGGGCGTCCCTTTACGCCTCTTTTTTATAATAAAATTATGAAAAAAAATACATAAAATAGTTCTTTACCTATACATGTAGGGAATGCAATCTCGATCTCGCAATTTCGAGATCTCGCAAGATCTCGCACGCATTTTCGAGATTAAATCTCGTTGACAGGAAATCTCGATTTTAGCAATCTCGGTCGAGATCTTGATTAATATTTTCGAGATCACGAACGAGATTGAAAGATTGATCCGTGTGAATTACTTTGTTTTGAGTAATCTTTTTGACCTTAGATTCATGTTGTTCATGCAGTGTTATTGTGTACGGCCGGCTTTAGATGACGATAAAAGCACTGTGGCTCGCTCTGTGCGGAAGAATCGGGCGAACTTAGTCACAATTATTTATGATTATTGCTCGTGTACCCTACTTTTTTTTTAAAGTTGCTGAGTGCTTGACAAAAATATCAACTGAGCATGGTACTGCCTTTGCTTACAATTAGGTATAATTAAAAAGAATTATTAACACTTTTTCATTCATCATCTACATATATATTTCTCGTTTTTAGGGTTCCGTACTTCAAAAAGAAAAAAACGGAACCCTTATAGGATCACTCGTGCGTCTGTCTGTCTGTCCGACCATTCCCCCCTTTATCTCTGAAACTACTGAGTAAAAAATTTTGAAAAAAATACACTAAATATTACTTTACCTATAGATGACAGGAAACCTATTAGAATTGTGCAGTCAAGCGTGAGTCGGACTTATGTACGGAACCCTCGGAACGCGAGTCCGACTCGCACTTGACCGGTGTTTTTATCTGCAAAATATAACATGACATTCTCTAAATAAGTAGTATATACGGAATTCTTAAAGATTTTTGGTCAAAATAACACATTTTTAATTACTTTGTCAAATCTCGATCTCGTCGAGATTAATCTCGATCTCGAAAGTGTGACGGTCGAGATCTCGAAACACCCAATCTCGATTTAGATTTTTCGTGCGACATCTCGAATCGCCAATCTTGGTGCGAGATTGCATTCCCTATATACATGACAGGAAAACCTATTAGAAATGTGCAGTCAAGCGTGAGTCGGACTTATGTACGGAACCCTAGAAACGCGAGTCCGACTCGCACTTGGCCGGTTTTTAATTTAAGCTTTTAAAATAATTAGCAAGATAAAAACGAAATAAAATAAACATTTCTAGTCTAGTACATATTTTACATTTGACAAGAAAGATTACTTACTACAGATACAGTTTATTTTAATCTCTATGGTGACTTAAATTTATCAATTAAGGGCTTCACAGATCTTGCAATCCTTTGACGACTAAGTACCTAGCACTGCATTCAATGTATCTTTTTGGCGAACCGCGAGTTCTCAGTTCGGGGCGAACTACGATAGTTATGTTGTTTTTGTACAAATAATTCCTTCATATATAAATTCATACTTTTTGGCGCACACAATTACTAAAGTGCCAAAACTCACCACTATACTCCGGCATATTAAAAATCCAAAGGGCAAACTTCGTATTCGACTTATGACCTTTGGCGGCGCGGCGAGCGCTCCGGTGTCGGGCGCGGCGGAGCTGGGACTGCGCGCGGGCCGATAATAACACGGTATTAAAGGTAGGCTGTGCACCGTCGTAGAAATTATTCACTGATGGTTTGTGAGCCTTATTGGGAAGATAATAAGGTACATCGATGATCAGTCTGTTAGTACAGTGTTTAGGCTGTAATATGCGCTGGCAAGGATAGGGCGCACTGGACTTATTAAGTTAGAGGATAGTGTTACTGTTAAGACTATATCGATCGTCCAGTGGCGCCCTCAATACGGGACCAATTAATTAACCAACTAATAAACCAATTTATTTACTGTATACTTAATTCAGTATATTAAGTATATCAGTTGCTGTCCAACTTGTACCCCAATTTTTAATCTATATGTGATATAGTTTTATATTACTTGATTTTAACTTCATAATTTACGCGTCAAAGGCGACAAAGGTATCTACGCGCTTACGCAGTAATTCCTGAATGGCCACCAGTTTGACACTGATCCGCTAGTGACTGCGTAACTTAACCTTTTGGACGCCAATGACCGATATATACGCACCGCAGGTTCAACGCCAAAGACTGATTAATCTGTCACAGACCACAGAGCAACATAGACGTGCATATGCATAAAGTTCAATTTCAGTTTTGACACTTCGGTGACGTGGCGTCCGCGTGACAGCTTTTGTGTTTGACACGGCGTCGAAAAGGTTAAGTACTTTCTAAGCATCTCGCTCGTACTCGCACATTATACATACACAAATACCTACATAGAAAACACGTACGAGTACGACTCAGAAACAAATTTCTCATCACTCATATTGGACCGGGTTTCGAACCCAGGACCATAGGGTCCGTAGGCTTCACAGGTATGGTCACTACCGACTAGGCTAGGGTTACCAGATGACAGGAATTTTCCTGACATGTCAGGAATTTTGGCCTTTTGTCAGGAATGGGGACGGAACACGAAACTGTCAGGATTTTTTTGAATTGATAGACTTTTTTTATAAAGTACCTTTTTATTTACTTAAAAATCCAAAAACACTGTAAAAAAAGAATAAATGAGATCCACTCAACTTATCAATAACTTCGTAATGATTAATTAACAAATCTTTACTCAAGCATACATACATAGATATTTTAGAAATCGAAATCATGTCTAATTTTCGCATTTGCAAAGATAACAGTATAATAAGAAGTATTCTCTGCCTCTGTGATAAAAAATAATGTAGGTAAAACATCTTGTTTAATCGGACTACCCCCCCCCCCCCTGTCTTTGAATGTCAGGAAAAATATTCGGAAATCAGGAATTTTGTCAGGAAATTCTAAATTTGTATCTGGTAACCCTAGACTAGGCCGGATCGAACTTTGTATTTGTGGTTTCCTATTTATAATTGTTTTCGGAAGACTGGATGGCACTAAAATGTGTTTATATTTCCTTAAACGGTGTACAAATGGGCAATAAAAAACAAGTTACAAATAAAATCAACTAAGTTTGCAAGTTTGTGTATCGTTCTTTTATCAGATAATCATCAAATTTTAACATTTGACATTTACTAAAAGCTTAACGACAGATTCATAATAAATACAACACTTATTATGATAATTCATAGGCATTTCCGAGTTTTCCCAATGTCAATTAATTATTCACTATAAGTGTGTCAATCCATTTCCGTCAGTGGAAAAAAGCGGAGAATTAAAAAAATTTAGGCGTTAAGGGTTATCGTCCTATTAAAGACAATTTGAATTTAGCGTCTTTTTCAACTGACAAAGATGTTTGATCGGCTATATATCTATTCTCAAAAATATTACGTATTTTATTCTGTTACATTTTACTATTGACCCCTACGTAACTCGTAGTATGAAATTTGGTTTATTTATTAAGACCTTTAATTGGAACCCCAAATTTCATAAATATAGCTCAACTGGTTATTAAGATACAAACATCTAAAAATCGGTATTTTTCTCACTGACTGACTGACTGACTCAACATAATAACATTAATAACCTAACCCACTTCACGCAATGAAGAATTTCTAGAGATTCAAGAAAGGATTATTTGGTGGTAGGCAATGTTAAACAAGTTTAAGGTAGGTACTCTATTTATTTGTGACACGCTGTACCTATATTTTGGAGCTTGACAGCGCACCAGTCATTGCCACGATGCGGAACATGGGATGCGAAGAATTTCTACAGATTCCACCGAGCCGCCGACTGTGTAGGAAATGCATGGACGAGAAAATAAATCGCATGGCGACTGCAAATTTTATTTCCTCATTCACACACATTTTATAGCAGATATTATATGTATAGCGTTTGCTGTGGGAAGGGACTTTTTGTTATTTTAAAATTAGTTAATATACCTACCTATACACGGTAGCTAAAAAATAACTGCATTCCCATTGCCAGTAAGGTTTTGGGATTATACTGACCAACTTTTACTATGAGACAAACCCCGAAATCGAGAAAAAAAAATTGCCCTCCCATAGAAAATGGACCAGCCAAAATGTATGAAACAGCCAAATTTTTTTTCGCGGGACCAGGGTTGGTTCCATAGTAAAAGTTGCTCAGTATAATCCCAAAACCTCCCTGGCAACGGGAATGTACTTATTTTTTAGCAGGGGCGTATTTTGAAATTTGGCGCCCAGGGCCAATACGTTTCGTCGCCCCAGAAGTTAAGGAAGAAAAACAAAATGCAATCCGCCAGGGCCGGCATGCCGCCCCTGGGGGTTGGCATATGCCGCCCTTGGAGGTTGGCGCCCCGGGCCATGGCCCGGATGGCCCTAGGGTAAATACGCCCCTGTTTTTTAGCCACCCTGTATGTTCAGAATTTTTCTCCTAACAATTTCAAATAAATATTGGCAGTGCTAGCGGGAAGTGCAGTTTTTGCTAGCGGGACGAAAACGACCCAATGGGCATATTAAGAGAAAATGTTGCAAGTGTTGTGTTAGGTTTAATTTGGTTCCTAAGTTCTAGACTTATTGCCATCGTCGCAGTAACGAAACAGTGACGAAACACTAACTATAAATCAGTAATAATATACATACTCGTGTATGTATATCTTCGAAATAGGTAAGCAATTCAATTTTACAATATAACAGTGACAATATGGCAAACACATATGATATGTACATATACCTATATCAAACGCAGTGCAGCCATTGGGACGCTATCTCAGATTTCCCCGTACCTAAAATTAATTATTCTAGAGGTCCGAAACGGTCCTAGGGTTCGCTGGTCAATTTATAGGGTCCGCTGACACACACAGGTAACAGGTAACGGAAAATGAACCTGGACAAAGAGGTTCGCAGTCATCTATGAAATTTAATACAATGCCCTTGAGAAACACTGTCTTGTACAGTCGACGTCAAAGATATGTTTACATTTTTCGCCTTATTACAAAGGCATAAGGTGCAAAAGTGTAAACATATCTTTGACGTCGACTGTACTAAAGCTTTCTCATGCGTTGATCGAACCATAGAGAGATAAGTAAAGAAAGAGTGGTAACTATCATAAGTTTTCTTACCAAAACGCGAGTTATTTCGTAGTCGACATCTAACGTCAAATAGTGGAATTATCAGTACCGCTACTTGACTCCAGATGTCACAAGTGTCGCTACTGACAAAAAATGTACTGCTGAAACAATTTACAACTGATATTATAAGCAGAACGAGTAGAAAATAGAGTTCCGGTTAATCTGGTTATAATATTAACAGAAAATTGTTAAGCATTATAGTTTTCGTTCATCGCGACATCAATTGTCGACTAGCAGTACCTACTGATACATTTCGCTACTTGACGCTGGATATCGACTACGAAATAACTCGCGTTTTGGTAAGAAAATTGATGTATGCAGTTACCAGTCTTTCTTTACTTATATTACTCTATGATCGAACGTAGACACAAGTTATTGGGGCGACATTCGATATAGCTGACATACATACGTGCCACTCTAACTGACAATTTGTTAGCCTTAGTGCTAAGACATAAGACTGTTTTTGTTTACCCTATGTCCAGTGTGTACTGATAATTAGCGTAACGTACGGACAATCTAAACAGAGAGGAAAATGGAATTGTTACTAGAGTCAGACCAAGAATAGTCTGCAGCGGATTTGATAGCCCACGTAGTGAAAGTGTTATACTAAACGTCAAACTTCTATGAAATTATGACGTATATATGACACTTGCACTGCGTGGGCTATCAAATCCGCTGCAGACTTTTTTGGTCCGACTTTATCTACAAACTTTATGATTTAATTAATAGGTAAATTCAAAGTCAAATGTCGGAAAAACTAAACAGAGAGGAAAATGGAATTGTTACTATCTACAAACTTTATGATTTAATGAATAGGTAAATCAAGTGTCGGAAATGTTAATTACATATGTTACATACCTATGCTATTAAACTTCTTTTACAATTTTCACACTTAATCGATATATTTCCTAACAAACTTCTTTAAAGGCTATAAACTTCATAAATTACTCTACAAAAGGATAAATGTTGTTAAGTAGACTTATATCTGTCGTAGGCCGATCGTAATACGATCAGGCAGATCGTAATGTTCCTGTGTCATGTTTTTACGATAGTCACATTAAACCAATATATAGGTAGGATAGGTTCGTTAGGTTGCTTCAGATGCCCGAAGGGCAAACTGCCCAGAAATAGGAGCCCCGCGTAGCGGGGCTCCTTCGACTCAGGGAACAAGTCAAAGATTTTCACGTTTCACGATATGCGTAGGAATTTCACGATATCTGATCTGCCTGATGCCTGATCTTACGATCGGCCGCCGACATATCGACCGGGATATGATATGAACCGTCTTCCGTCTAGTTCTAGTGAAACTAACCGTGAATCGTTCAAAACGGTTTTTGTTAAGTAGCCTGGCTAAAAATTATGGTGATCTTTGAAACCTATAAACGAACGTTCTACAATACAACAACATGTCGCATCATTAATGAAATAATGACATAAAGATAAACAATAACGAAATCTTATTTGTCAAGAGGATTACGGAATACAAAGTGTGTCAAAATAGGGTATTTGACTGTACTACATATTTAAAATAAATTATATACACCATGCATGGAATAAAACACAAATATTAATAGAGAAACGTAGACAGTAGTTATGTATTTTTAGACATAATTTATATTTAAAAACCCGTATAAAACTATAAAGAGTAGGTCATTTGATTGTGACGTCACATGCTAGTGTTTCATATAAATTCCCTCCATAGTAGCTAAATCGTTTTGACATCTCGATAAAGAATCTGATTTGCATTAGAAGAGTCGTCAAATACCCTATTGAAGTTGTTTCAACTCCCCTCGGGTGTTCCCTACCGCCTGGAGAGTCTGTACGGAAAGAGAAGAGTCGTGAAATGTATGGGATGGGATCCAATCCAATACATTCTACGACTCTTCTCTTCCCGTACAGACTATGACTTGTACCTAGTCAGCATCAAATAAATAGTGACGGCCAAGTGGCCAAATATATCGGCACACCTTTATAAAACAAAGATAAATATGTAAATCGATAGCTATTTTGCATACAGTATCGATTGTTACCTATAAGGCGACGTGTAAGTATTACAGTACAGGGTATAATCCATAAGTGACCATAATTAGGTAATTGACATCATTGTCACGCAAAAGTAGGCTGTAGGTAGGACTGAAGAAACGAAGGGTAATGGTTTCTAGTTTATATGAACATTTGTTGTAGTGATTCGAGCTTTAAGATACGTCAATTAATAGATTTAAAAACAATATGTATTAGATGTGTCAGTGTCAAAAGTGACGTTTTGTTGAAGAAACGTCACATTTGACACTGACATATGTGGGTCGACGTGTATCTGCAAGGGCCTCCGAAATAATAAAATAGGTTTACTAATGTGTTGCAGAAAGTTTTTGACATATTTTTGTATTGCATAATGTTACCTTTATTACCTTTCGCATATATCATTTAGCATACAATCATTTCGCAGTTTTAAAATCTAGAACCATGTTTTGGCATACTGTTGATGTTTATAATAGTCTTTTAAACGAATTGTTTTCGCAGATAAATATATTGCATAATATTTAGGTGGCATAAAGTTATCAAGTTGAGTCTTCGTCTACGAGGAATGGTGTTAAATATTTAATAAAACTACCCTATGTCCTTCCACGGGTCTCAAACTATCTGCATACCAAATTCCATCTACTCCTAAATCACTTTAGCGGTTTAAGCGTGAAGAGGTAACATACAGACGAATAGAGTTATTATGGCATTGCTGTTTGCTAGTTTTTAAAGTGTGTTTATATACGGTAAAATAATCAGTAACTATGTATAAAGACCGTCGGGCAAAAAGATAATGAAATAACTCTAACCTGAATATATTTTTCTGGTATGTGTTCGTTTTTGTTGAGGTCGCAGTTCTAACCTAACCAACTTTGCTCGCAGCCGTTCGTTTTTGTATGAGGTCGCAGTTCTAACCTAACCTAACCTACCTACTTTTCTGGCAGCTGTTCGTTTTTGTAGGGGGTCGCAGTTCTAACCTAACCTAACCTACTTTTCCGGCAGCCGTTCGTTATTATAGGAGGCCGTAGTTTCAACCTAATATAACCTTCTTTTCTGGCACAGGTTTAATTTTGTTGGGGTCGCGATTCTTACTAAACTTAACCCACTTTTCTGCTAATAGCAGAAAAATATCACTATGCCATAATAAGAGTATGCTGCAGGATGATTATGGTACATAAAATTATGCTGAAACTAAAGTCGGCGAAAGTAATCTTATGCTAAATAATATGCTGCAAAATGTATTGTATGCGTAGTAATAGTGTAATGCCAAATAATAATTATGCAAAATTATCATTCGACTAAAAGTGTTTCTGCGATACATGTTATGCGAAGTGTATTTCTGACAAACAATATTATGCCAGATGAGGGGAACCCAATAAAATACTTTACCACGTACTTGTCCATACAAAAAGAGAAAATATTTTTCCACTTCTAAATATTTTACATTCTCTATGAATTTTTAGTAATCACACACACTGCACACTGAAAAACTAAATTTGTGGGTCGTTTTTTCAAAGTTTGCAATACAAAATAAAACTAACCCTATAAACCTGGAATATATTATGCTGAAGCGATCGACATCAAAATCAAAGTGATTTGTTAAGATTTAGTTAGAGGAAACCGTTTTCTTCCGAAATGAAAGTTTCATAGAAAAAGTACCTGCCGTTATTGCGTTAGGATCGCAATTATCGCAAAGCTATTCTTCCCTCTTAAGATAGATTACAAATTGAGCCTTGTATAATAGCTTTTCGTGGAAGAAAGGTAAATTAAGTGTTAAAATGAGAACAATCGTGACTGTACCTACGGTGCGTAGTGCCCTGGAATCTAGGGCCTAGATAAATTCAAATTTCCGACCTTGTATATGTACACGTTTCCTATAAGCGTATTCCGGATGGTCCGCTAGCACTGGCGAATCTAATTCAGAGTTTTGCTAAAAGTTTACTATAAAAATGCTTATTTTACTTCATTCCAGAGGAATTAAGGATGACTCACGTTAGACCGGGCCGAGTCCGGGCCGGAGCTTCCGGCGCTTATTTTCCTATGTCATGATAGACGATCACGTGATGTTTTCCTTAGAAAACGATGCGCCGGAAGCCCCGGCGCGAACACAGCCCGGTCTAACGTGAGTCATCTTCCGTAGACTGATATATAAGACATACAAAACCGGGCTCATTTCGCCGCGGTCTGATCTTCTTCTCTGAGAAGAAAACATTTCGCCATTATAATCGAATTTACCACAAAAATGCAAAAAGATTAACCAATTCTTATAGTGAACTGAATAAGATCCCTGTAGTACAAGTATAGTGTTGTCACGAGGCCGGATCTGCGCGAGCGCAAGTGCGCACGATACCGCCACAGCAGTGATCGATGATCTACGCCTGTTGTCGTTGATTTATCTTGTTTATAGATCGCGTGTAAACAGATATAATTCATTATTTCGTACAATGATTTTTTGCATTTAAAAATTGTTTGCAAAAAGCTATGGATAGGACATTCGGCTTTCCTGCCTTCCTCCATCCCTACCTCCTCCACCCCTCCTCATCCTCTTCACCTCCCTCTATCGTATCCATCTCTAGTACCTACAGTCAACAAAAGTATTGGCTTAGCACCCCTGCATACAAATACGGTAGAGTCTGTGCGGAAAGAGAAAAGTCGTGAAATGTATGCGATCCAATACATTCTACGACTCTTCTTTTTCCGCACAGACTAAGGGCTGATTTAGACGGCGCGCGAACTCGCATGAGAGTTTCATTACATTGCGGTTTTTGATCGGTCGTTTGAATTGGTCGTAACCAACAGTCCGCAATGTAACTAAAATCGCATGCGAGTTCGCGCGCCGTTTAAATCAGCCCTAATGCATGGGTGCTAAGCTAATAGTAATAGTAAATACGTCAATTTTTTTGTCACGGCCCTTCGGTCCATTCGGTCGTGTTTTAAAATTTGTCACTCGTTGAGAATTTCCTATTTTTCGCACGTGTATCGTAATTAACTATTACGTAATCAATGCCTAGACTGGGCGACCTAATTTGACAGATTTGACATATAGTCTCGGTGCCCGCGGCGACACATCTGGCGTCCGGCACTGCCAAGGTTGCCGTACATTGTAATTAATTAGGTAAAGGGTCTGTCAGATTACGTGTAATAGATATTAAACATTAATTTAAAATGCGTAGTTGAATTTTTAGGGTTCCGTACCCAAAGGGTAAAAACGGGGCCCTATTACTAAGGGTCTCCCCAGATATATCGACGCGCATTCGGCAAAAGCCGATAGGAAAAAGCTTTATGTCTGCGCAATAAGAGCGAAAAAGTCGTCGTTCGGCTCGGCTCGCATCGGCCGGCGCCTGCCGACGCGTCGACGGCTTTTTCGCTCTTATTGCGTGGACATAAAGCTCTTTCCTATCGGCTTTTGCCGAATGCGCGTCGATATATCTGGGGAGACCCTAAGACTCCACTGTCTGTCTGTCCGTCCGTCTGTGTCACCAGACAGACAGTTAAGATTTTCACACATGATGAATTTCTGTTGCCGCTATAACAATAAATACTAAAAGTACGGAACCCTCGGTGGGCGAGTCCGATTCGCACTTGCCCGGTTTTTTTTATCTTAATAAGTGGTTAATTAAAAAAAATAGTATAGTCCTATCGGTAGTTTCAACGCTATAAAGCAGCGGTCGGCAACCTTTTAGCAGCCAAGGGCCACTTAGCAGTTAACGAAGTGGACGCGGGCCGCACTTTGTTAATATTCATGACTTTATCAGACACTGTCATTTGTCAATATTACATACAAAATAGCCAGGGAGGCTCGCGGGCCGCAAGTGAGAGGTTCGCGGGCCGCTGGTTGCCGACCGCTGCTATGAAGGCTGCGTTTCGACCAGAGATGTGCGAGCATGCGTTGCGAGGGACGTGTTTGTTAAGAACCAATAGAATCACTTCATTTGTTTTCCTCACACAGCGTGCAGTGATTCTATTGATTCTCGAAATAACCTCCCTCGCAACGCATCCTCGCACACTGGTCGAAACGCAGCCTAACGGTTGACGATAGCCACGAATTAATAAACTAGACGATGGCAAAAAGTCGATCCAGCTAGAGTTACGCAGTGCAAGAGTTATTTTAAACGTCAAACTTAAAATAACACTTGCACTGCGTGTGCTATCAAAATCGTTGCTGACTTATCTTGATCTAACTCTATAACATTCACTATCGGGATGGTTCGTTTTCCAGTGTAGGTACTATTAGGCAGGAAACAAGAAAATTGAAGATTATTATTTAGTTCTATAAAAATATCGAGAGTATAAAATAATTTTCTCACATCTAATAAGTTTTTCTCAAGTGGACAGCGAAGGAACTTCTCATTTAAAGCACAATCCAATAATAGTTATTTGTTTACAAGGTGGCAAAGTTGTTGTTTAACCGCTCGTGCTAATATTGATACCCGATCAAGCGAAAGATTTCAAAATTGAACCACGAGCGTAGCGAGTGGTTCAATAAATGGAACCTTGAGCGTTGCGAGGGTTTCAAACCACGAGGGTTAAATAAAATTTGCCCCCGAGTGAAACACAACATTTTTCACCACACCAACCCGAAACAAATATTAAATGTAAAATATCAAACAAAATCAAATCCAAATGAATGTTATTAAATATTTGTCATCCAAAATCATCATTTAAAAGTCAATTCTACCAGCAAACATATAAGAAAACAACTCAAAATTGGCATTTGATTACTTTGCCTCATATGTGAATAAAATGCAACTTTGCTATCAGTTTTTGAAGTGCAAAGTAAGCGTTTCCGAGCTGGTGTGGTGAAAACACTATTTATCTTTCTAGATTTCTGGAATCCTAATAGATAACGATCATCCGTTATCCCACCGTTGTCGTGTTCAAACACTCAAAATATAGACCCCATGCCAAAAGTATCTGTACTATCTGGCAGTCGTTTATAAACCTCCTAAACATTGACAAGCTCCCATATACCGCTATAGGTACATCTTTATTTTAGATAATTGAACTCAGATTCTATTAATAACAAGCCAATCTGCCGCCGCGGGGTGAAGTAGGTAATTCCATTAATATTAGGAGCGAGATAAAACGTGGCAACTTTTAACCGCTTTCATATATCATTATGTACTTATCCCTCCTAATATACACTAGCGGTCAAATAATACGGGTCACTGACGAAAACCTTTATATTTTTCCAACTAGTATATGTATATGCATGAAACTAACTCTGTATATTAACGAGAATTTAATACCGTATTAAATTCAACCTTCAATTTCTACATGATAACTGGAAATAGTACATTGTAGGAGAGGACGGAAAACCGCTAAAAGATAGACGAGTGAGTTTGAGGGCCGACACGTAAGTGGAGGCCCTCAAATAATACGAGTCCATCTTTAGCGTTTTCGGCCGAGGCATTACATAGTGCTTTTCACGACTACTGCGAGGAAATAAGAAATCATTTGCATAACTATAAGTACTAGCCCGCGATTTCTTTGGTAGCAAATTACTAGCCACTGCATGTACTGTGTCTTGAATTTCGGTAGGCGTTAGCGTAAGAATATCATTTTCTTCACTAGAAGAACTCATTTTTATAGCGAGCGTAGATAAGTGTTTCTTATATTTTTAGTCAAACACAATTTACACTATCCAATTCAGTAAGTATTTTCCGATCCCGCGTTTTTTACTTTTTTTATCACTTTTAAGAGGCGTTTTTCTGATGCTTCAAACCAACTCTAAACTTAGAAGCGTTTTTGCTAAAAGACCACAAACAGCTACAAAAGTAAAAAACGCCTTAACCGTGAATCGAATAAAGTGACTGAATGAATGAATGGTTTTGATATTTCTTTTTTTTTAACAAGAAATTGGTCCTATAAATAACCTAATTTTATTTTTGAAGGAAAAAGTTGCCCCAAAAAAGACCTTTTATTGATTTTTATGTTTTAAATGATACTCATTGCTGTAGCGAACCGTCACCAATGACAGATGATGATAACAATGAAACATTGTAGTAGTGGTGGTTCAGGTGCTACAGCTATTGCCTACTTTCCAGCTTGGTTTTAGACCATCTATTGCCACATTTCCGAACAGTGGCGTGAAAAAATTTGAATTAATAAAAGTCGAATTAGGTCCCAAATTCAAATTCATTGTTTTACTTTTGCTTGTTTTCTCACTTTTGTTTTCAATCTGTCAAAGCACAATGATAAAAGGCAGTCATTGTTGTCTTTTATCGTCATTATTGAATTGCTATCATGTCGCTAACACAAGACGAATGTAGATGTATCATCACTATGTTAGAAGAAGGCAGAAGTCAGAGATATATGTACAGCGAGAAGAACAGGCGTGTCACTTTCTACGGTGCAGCGAGTCCTCGAACGTTTCCTACAAACTGGTGGCTTAGCACGGTCACGTTTTTATCCCTTGTCACCATGCCTGTCACGTTCTAACAAGTATGTAAGTGCGAAAGGGACGCGCATAGAGATAGTCGATAAAAATGGAACCGTGCTGAGCCCGCTGGGCAGAACCTTAGAAGACCAGGAACCGGCAGACCGAGATGTACTACGGCTAGAGAAGATCGATTTATTGTTACAACCATGCTCCGAAATCGGCATCTCACTGCAGTTGAAGTGAAAAATCTACTTCGAGAGACCCGCAGGGATGACAACAGCAAGCGGACTGTAAGGCGGCGGCTCCAAGAAGCTAATTTGACCCTACATAGACCTTTAACTCCTTTGTTTCAAGAAAACACACCGTTAGCTAGTTTGCATTTTAAAAAGCGACATCTAGTGATTAATTCAGTAATTAATTTATAATATGTACAATTATGCGGCAATTTTAAATCACTACAAACTCCTGTTGGATATTATTTTCTACTTAGGTATCCGAAAAACCCCATTGTTATCACTCTGACGGAAAACAAGTTGTCTAGAATTATTGCAGTCTCTGGATAAATTCGAGCTCAGACCCGGAATCAACGGAGCGGATATCTTAACAATCAATATTGCAATAATACCTGACATGAAAGGAAATACAAAATAAAAATGTCTTGTAAGTATTATCGTGAAAAACTTAAGGAAGAATTCAATACAAATACGAGAGTTCTTGACCTAGACGGTCCTCAGCAATTTTATATGTTGTCTTCTCCAAATTGAAATTTTATTATAGCCCTTTAATGCAATACCTACACGTTAAAATACTTATATAATATTTGTTGCACGCTCTGTTGAACGGGAGAAACAGGCCGCGTAGTAGCCAAGATGCCAATCGCTTACGCTCCGTAGCGATCGAAACGCAACTGTCACCGTCGCACTAGTATGGAAGAGTGATAGAGAGACATAAAGCTTTTCGTTGTCGAAGCGATAGCGATTGTAACCTTGGCTAGGCCGGCTGGTAAAACAACAGGGGCCGATTTTTGAATTGCGAGCGCTCGATTTTATCACTCGAAAGTCTGCGGAAAACGGCGAATTGATAATTTTGAAATAAGAATCTCACTAGATTGATCACTCGTTTTCATTTAATTCTGTTAGTAGAATTTAACCCTTAAATGCATAGTGATGCATGCAGTCTACACAACATCACTATAAAATTTTATTAATTAGACAAATTCTATTTGTTCCTGTATATTATTTCAATAAACTAATCCAAATTCCGAATTCTTACTTAAATTTAATCAGTATTATAATTTATAAAAAAAACATTTGTGAGACGAAATGTCGGAATACTTGGAAAAACCCGGAAGTTGATGATTTTTAGTATGTGATTTTGGGCACATTTTTCGGGGTTTGTAATCATTTTATATTTCAAGACTTTATCATAGGAATATCACAAATAGTGTACCTTTCTGATGGCAGTAAGATTTTTCCTATATCTCTTACTAATAATTATACATAAATTTACTTACTTACATAAAATGTGATTTAGCCTATGCAACTTCCAACACTGACTTCGCAGTAAAAATCGATGCTATATATTTTTTTTAATATTTTTCCTAGGATCAGCAAACAATTATGTGATACATATATTAATTTCCGGCAACAAGAAAAAAAAACATGCATTTAAGAGTTAAATGCCCAATGGCCGATTTTTGAATTTCGATCGCTCGATTTCATCACTCGAAAATCGGTGGAAAACGGCGAAATGCTAATTTTTGAAATACGAGCGATCGAAATTTGGAATCTATTGGTATTGACCACTCGATTTAAATTCTATTAGTAGAATTTAAATGCCTAGTAGTGGAGATATTATTTAACGAAATACACGAAATCGAGTGGTCGAAATTCAAAAATCGGCAGTTGTGGAGATATTTAAAAGGGGACATCACGAAATCGAGCGCTCGAAATGCAAAAATCGGTATCAACCCCGAGGTACGCGATTCCTGCAGTTTCTTCAAGTATCTACATGCGAAGGATGAAGACCGAGCTCCACGAAGGTACATTTATATCCAATTTACATTCATAAAACGAGAACTCCATGAGTAGAGCGAAATAAGTGACTATGAATACGGGCCTACATACATTGGCTATGTATGTATGTGTCTACTCCTCCTTGCGTCGCAATCCTCAGTATTGAGGGTCGTGACACTTGTGAGGACAGAACCAGATGGAGAGAGATATTGAGAGAGAAGGTGATTCAAAAGGGAATCACCTTTTCTCTCACTATCTCTCTCCATCTAGTTCTGTCCTTGGCGGTGTGGAGAGCCATGTGGACTGTGGAGTCAAGAGCGGTGCGGATCTGGTCGGACCAACGTATTGGACTGCGTCCACGTTCAGGCCTTTTCCCATCCACTAGCCACGCTAGACCAAATAATAGCCACGTTAGACCCAGGGCAATTATTTGTGCTTTTGAATAATAATTTAGAACTTTCTTTTATTACTATTAAAATTTTTATACGTAATAAATTGATTTGTAGGTATTTATACGCGGGGATATAAAGGATAAAGCCAAGTTATTACGTGGTTTACACTGAGAAAAAAAAAATCGTTTTAAACAATTGAAATTGCATTAACGTTTAATGCTTTCAACGGTTTCATATGAGTCTATCGAACCAAGCAGCAAGGTTTTCTGTTCGTGGGTTACGTACGTACGTACGTACATTAATTGATATTGTGTATTAGCAGTGATAATAATCTTAATGAAATCACTTTAATTGCTCGTTAGATCATATTTTTTCCAGTTTAGGTTTGCATTTTGTGTTTGCGTCACTTCATTGTGCATGTAAAGTGATCTAATAAATATTACTGACATGGGCTCTTCCACGAAAGTGACCTAGAACCTTGGCCTTTTTAGGATTAGGTACATCCAGCAGCAGAAGTTGGCAAGTGGGCGAGGTGTTGAAAATGATCTTGACGCGACGTTATTGTTAAGAGAATATGAGGGTGTCAAGGTAATTTTGAACACCTCGCCCGCGTAGCAACTTCTGCTGATGACTATAAGTAGGTATATCCGGTTTCTTTACTGTTGTAATATTATCCAAAAATGTAATGTATTGTGTATAAGTTCTGAGAAACTCACTAGTATGAGCTAAGTAACAGTAGTAGTCATTTATGTAGACGGTGCGAGAACTCGCATGCGGGTTTCATTACATTGCGTTATTTGATCGGTCGGCTGAGGTGATGTAACCTCAATAGTCCACTATGTAGGTAACTAGGTTTATAAAAACGCATGCGAATTCGCGCGCCGTCTAAACGAGCCCTAACAGTACGGACTTATAGCCAAGTCACATCTGTCACTTCAACAACTCAAATAGGGTCTGTCGCTAAGTGATGGTAACATTGCGCAAAGCCACTTGCGTGCCTGTGTTAAAACAATTATTATAATTAAATAATTTCAGGCGCATTGTCATCTTGAAGGAATTATGAAAGCAGATCTAGATCATTGCGATTATCATTGAAATCAAGGCGTTATAGGAAATATGAATTGATAATTAATCGATTACATTGTAAGGCTAGGGTTTGAGGCACGCTACTTTGTTTACAAGACCTGGGGGGCTAGCCAAGATAGCAATCGTAGATAGAAAACGCCAATCGATATTAGAATCATGTATGGAAATAGTCACGTGAATTTTCGTAGTAGGTATCGTCGTTAGAGTGCTCACTCCATGCTTCAGTACGGTTACCATCAGTTTGTCACTGACATAAACGCCGTTGAGAACGTAATTAACTTTCTATACATCCCGTTTGCACTATTACGCGAGTGCGAGCGAGATGTATAGAAAGTAAATTACGTTCTCGACGGCGTTTATGTCAGTGACAAACTGATGGTAACCGTACAGTTTTAGTACCAAAAAGACTATTATTTTCGTAGTCGACATCTAGCATCGAGTAGCGGAATTATACCTACTGCTACTTGACAATAGATGTTGCACCGATCGAAAAGTCTAATACTCAACAATTTTCAGCTAATATTATAACCGGATTAACCGGAACTCTTCAACGCCTTCTGATTTTAATATTAGTTGTAAATTGTTGTTCAATACAATTTTCGTGAGTTGCACCCTCGAGAATTCTAGTATCAAGTAGCGGTAGGTACTGTTGATTCCGTTACTCGATGCTAGATGTCGACTGCGAAAATAATAGTCGTTTTGGTACCAAAACTGATGTATGGAGTGAGCACTCTATTCTCACTATTTGTCTATGGCTTTGAGGTGTTGGAAGCCGGTGTTGCTCGAAGCTCTATGGTATCGTCGTAGGTAGGAATCTATCATCCCGGGTCTGTGCGGAAAGACAAGAGTCGTGGATCGAATGTATGAGTATCTATACAGGATGATTCATGAGACGTGAGCAGGACTAATCCTGCACACTCAGTAACTGATAATTGATCGATCACCGTCGTATTTAGGAGAAACAACAACACTTTTTCCTATTTTTTAACTTTTTGGTGAGGGCAAATTTAATTCTCAACAATCATGGTCACACTACAGGACCTTATTAATAAACATAAAACCTCTTTAACCTTAATGGCATTTTGATTACGAAAAAAATATACTGTCAAACTTGAGTGAGATACGAGTTTTCAAAAGTAACCAGACCGTGATGACAGTAATGACATTCAATTTGACACAGAATATCGGTAGTTTAGTATTCTAATTTTAGGGTGACCATGCATGTCGTAAAAAAATTAATAACTTTTTTTCAACACGACTAGAAAATTAACGTTAACCTCACTAATACTGATACGAAACAGTTGCTTATAATTAACGATATGCGCAGTGTTAGTCCTGCTCACGTCTCCTGAATCACCCTGTATATAAATACATTGCAAGACTCTTATCTTCCCGCACAGGGGGCCGATTTTTGAATTTCGAGCGTTCGATTTCGTCACTCGAAAATCGGTAGAATACAGCGAAATACTAGTTTTTGAAATTCGAGCGATAGAAATTGGGAATCTAGTGGTATTGACCACTCGTTTTCAATTCTATTAGTAGAATTTAAATGCCAGGTACTGGAGATATTATTGAACGAAATACACGAAATCGAGCGGTAGAAATTCAAAAATCGGCACCCAGAGTCTACACTTATTATTTTCGTTTTTCGTATTATGTCCAGCCACCTGCAATAATATGTTACACAACGAAGGCAGCAAAAATATCTGACACTATAAGAGCGTGTCACATATTTTAGCAGCCTTCGAAGAGTAACATATTATTGCAGGTGACTGTACGTTTATCCTCTTGGCTTGGCTAAGAAATGGAATTGGCTATAAAATGTGCAAAGGGCCCTTTGCACATTTTATCACTACACTTTATAAAACAAAACCCCCGCCGCGTCTGTCTGTTTGTGTATACATATGTTGGTCGGTAGTTAGTACCTACCTACATAAAATCTTGTTTAAATATTTACCAGAGGTTCTACCTGTGATTAGCTTTATTCAAACAAGTTACAATCGTTATAATCTGTGGTCACATTATACCTATTGTTGCGAGTCGTGAGCGTTTTTTGCACGATATTGTAACCACATCGTAATTATTGTTGGAAATGCATGCTCTATGATAATTGATAAATATTATAAGGAAGACACATTTCTTAGATATGGTTCGTGGGTGCTACTAAGGAGTTTTTTTATTGTTGTAAGTGCATATTTGTTTTTAAGATTCCTAGAAATTTTGGGTATTTTTTTACTCAGATACACGAGCACTATTGATATTATTAGATACTAGCGACCCGCCCCGGCTTCGCACGGGTTTATTACCCACTCAAAACCTTAACAAATTATACACCTAAACCTTCCTCAAGGATCATTCTATTGTTAGGTGAAAACCGCATTAAAATCCGTTCGTATGGAGTTTATCGCGAACATACATACAAACAGACAGACGCGGCGGCGGGGGGCTTTGTTTTATCAGGTGTAGTGATAACATATTGTATTATTAATACCCTGAGGGTGATAGACAAGTACCGTTCTCACCCCCGTTCTTCTTCTTCCTCGCGTTGTCCCGGCATTTTGCCACGGCTCATGGGAGCCTAGGGTCCGCTTGACAACTAATCCCATGATTTGACGTAGGTACTAGTTTTTACGAAAGCGATTGCCATCTGACCTTCCAACCCATAGGGGAAACTAGGCCTTATTGGGATTAGTCCGGTTTCCTCACGATGTTTTCCTTCACCGAAAAGCAACTGGTAAATATCAAGTGATATTTCGTATATAAGTTCCGAAAACTCATTGGTACAGTCACCTGCAATAATATGTTACTCTTCGAAGGCCGCAAAAATATCTGATATGAGGTGATTGTACGAGCCGGGGTTTGAACCCGCGACCTCCGGATTGAAAGTCTCACGCTCTTACCGCTAGGCCACCAGCGCCCATTCTCACCCCCGTTATCAAAAGGTTATTCCAAAACAAAATATCTCACCCAAAAGGTCATAAAAGGCTGAGAGAAAATAAATTTCTCTTGTACCCGTATAAATAATAGATTCTCTCGATTCTTGAGGAAGGTTTAGGTGTATAATTTGTTAACCCGTGTGAATCCGGGGCGGGTCGCTAGTTATTAATAAGATTTACGAATTCTCGCTTAACATGTATGGTACCATTATAATTATACGGGTGTTATACGGTCTTTTATTTTCAATAAATTGCTCCATTGATACACTGTTTATTAACGGGGTTTGTAAATCAATATATTGATTGTCGACTGAATAAAATACCGTCAAACGTTAAGCCCGCACATCCATCAACGTTTTGCTTACCATTAAATCAATATGCGGAAATATGACAAAGGGTAATTTGTCAGTAAATAACTATAATGAGCCAGCGGCGGTAACTTTGATCGCGATGGTAGGTAACGGGCTAAGTTATGAGAAGGCAGCGGATTTGACGCTGCACGCTGCCCTGACAGTGCTGATGTAGTGCATAATTGTTTTCCATCGTATTTTCTAGGAAACGTTCGTATTTGTCATGCTACTTCAGTGAAACTCAGTACTTCAATCTTGTACCGAGACTAACTGAAATAGCAAGACACGTTCGTACGTTTCCGTGAAAATACGAAGGAAAATAATTATGCACTACAAGTACAGACTTGTTGAAACAAATAGTTTAAATAAAGACCTTATTAAAGGAGAACAAGATAAACAATTGCATGAGTTTTCCAGTATGATTACTGCATAAATTTGTGATAAGCAAGATTCTGTTGTGAGGAAAAAACAATGGGGTTCAAGCACCCGAATAATGATCTTAAACTATAAGGCAGAATTGTGCGTAGAGTAAACCAAGTTAACTCTGTATGGCAATAAAAAATAAATATTTTTTTATATTAGCAACAAATAAAAAATAAATATTATTTTGGGGCAGATCGACCTAATAGTCTCCAACTACGCAAAGCTTGCACTATGGGTACTAGGCGACGATATACATACATACATAGATAAATACATACTTATATTCATAGAAAACAGCCATGACCCACAGGAACAAATATCAATGTCGTCGATAATCTCAAATTTCTTTGAAAATGTAACATTCCCACACTTCGTTCGGTAATCTGTTCAAGTAGGTGCCATCATATTTTTAGATCGCCTGCGCTACATACATCCTATGTAGTTAGCTAGTTAGTTGCAAAGAGCCGATAATATATAGATTCCCGCGCTGGGGGCCGATTTTTGAATTTCGACTGCTCGATTTCGAGTATTTCGTTAAATAATATCTCCACTACTAGGCATTTAAATTCTACTAATAGAATTGAAATCGAGTGGCCAATACCAATAGATTCCAAATTTCGATCGCTCGTATTTCAAAAATTAGCATTTCGCCGTTTTCCACCGATTTTCGAGTGACGAAATCGAGCTATCGAAATTCAAAAATCGGCCCCCTGCGCTTGCTTGCTCATGAGAGTTATGAACTTATTCACAGTCTAGGGTGTCCATTTAAAAAAGCTACTGAAAGGGACCACGAAATACTCTATAGTGTGAGGTGTAGCCCAAGACACATACCTAGCAAATATCCGATAATAAAGCGTCGGCTGAGAATACGTTTGTGCCATATCCATTTTTGAGAAAATCGTTTTTTAATGATTAATAAAATAACAAAAAAATATGCTATAATTGACACTAATCAGTTTTTGAAAAAAAAACTGAAAAATGTTGTGCCATATCCGCAATTTACTATAGGATAATTACACTCTGTCAACAGAAAATTATCACAAAAGTGTGACATATCCACAACTTTTGTGTCATGTCATACATTATACGTTTAACATTTACTCAACAAAAACGGATATGGCAAAAATAAAAATGCTTTTATTTCATGATTACTTGATTACCACTGTATTCACAATATTTGTTTGGTACTATAAATAGTAAACATATATGCCTAAATGATATATACGTTCAATATTTCCTAAATGTAAAACTTTCTGAAAAATATTTTTCTTTGCTTTTTTCGCTCTTCTGCAAATCATGTTAGACATCGGTTCAACGCTAATTCTGGCGTCAGTTCAGTCCATCAGTCTGGTCAGACTGACGGGAGAATTATCGTGTAACACGCGGACTGATGCACTGATGGTCTGGACTGATGAAAATTTAAATTTTTTGATAAATTTCATCAGTCCGTTTTGAATGACAGAAAACTGACAGGAGACTGATCGTGTAACCTCTTTGTGTCATTCTCGCGTCAGTCACCATATTAGACAAGACTTAGGCCAAGCGCGCACCACGACTTTTTGTCGCGCGATAATTTAGTCGCAGAAATGTAACGTATGTGTTTATATGGCAGTGCGCGCATATGCGACAAAAAAATCGCAGCGATTTTAAAATTGTGATTTGTCACATTTTTCCGCGACTGCTCGCGACGCGATTGTCGCAAAGTGAATTGCGGCATACGGAGTTGTATGGCCCCGCGCGCACTGCGATAATAAAATCGCACCCGGACCTCAGTCGGCTCAGTCGGCATATCGCTCTCCAAGCGTCACCATGTCGGAACCTGCTGCTGAAGACGCTAGATGTTGACCATTTAATTATGAAAATAGAAGGAGATCACCTTTGTGGTATAAATACTCAAAGTCATACAGCGATCACATATTAAAGACAACGTTTCATGACAAACGACTGGTACGAAATCCATGTTGAGAATGAACAAACCGCGACTTTTTCATCGCAGTGCGCGCAGTGAATTTTCTGCGATATATTACAGCGCGATTCTAAAATCGTGTCGCAAAAACTAAAATCGTGGTGCGCGCTTAGGCTAAATGACTGTGTTGCGTTCTGTGTCCAAACGGCGACTGTGTCGTAATTTTATCAGTCTGTTGTCAGTCTGGACTGATCGTGTAACCGTGTCCATTTTCCATCATTCTGGCATCAGTCAAAACTCGAATGGACTGAACTGACGCCAGAATTAGCGTGTAACCGATGTCTAAGTGGCGTATGGCACAAACGTATTTTCACCCGACGAAAGATTCCCGCGCTGCGCTTGCTGCTTGCGTATGACCTTGTTCACGGTCTAGGGCACCAGTTTATAACAGTTACTGGAAGGGACCACGAAATACGCTGCAAAACTAGTCAAACATGAGATTTATGCATGAATTATTTATTTTTACAAGGTTTTATTTAGTTTCACCTGTCCCGTAGTCTGTCTTTGTTTCTGTCTGTAATCAAATCTTGCAAGTTATATTTAACTTATTATATTATATTTAATTCACTTCCCGGTTTCCAATGCAGCTGAAAATTGTATACATATGTAAGTTGGGTGACAATGCTATATTATGGTCATCGAACTGATTTGATGATGGAGTCAGGAAGTGGCCATTGGAACTCTGTGATAAAACAACGGAACCTAACTGTGTTTGAGGTTGTTAGAATTGTCTCGATGAGTAATAGTTGCCTGTGGAAAGAAAACCGGTCTGTTTAGTTAATATAAAAGCTAGGAGCTCGTATGGAATTCGTTTTTCGCTTCTAAATCTTATAATAAAAAAAAAATCATAACTACGGTGATAATATCTGGGAGACCGAGCTTTGCTCGGAAAACATATAAAAACTCAAAAATTTTCCGCGCGTTTTCCCAGAGACAAGACCTAGCTAGATCGATTTATCGCCCCCGAAAACCCCCCTATAGCATATTTCATCAAAATCGTTAGAGCCGTTTCCGAAATCTCCGTAATATATCGACGCTGGAAAGGAGAAATTGGATAAGCGACACGCAGCTAACTTTACGGGAGAGCCAAAAAACTGCAAGGCTTTAAAAAAAAAAATCATTAAAATTCCTAATGATGACGTATTTCCTAAATTAGACATTTTATAAGGTTATAGTGATGTATTCTACATTATCCTATTATTATTTTACCTTCAAATGAGTTATTTAAGAATTTAGTGTCGCTTAAGCAAAATGGTCGTAAAAATAAATTTAGGTAAATTTATCTTACCGACATATTTTACAAGAAATTAGTCAGGTAAAAACCTCCAAGGTAAATTTGTTGTCAGAATTGATCAAGTAAAAACTATCTTATTGCAAAGTATGCTTATTTTATAGTCAAGCAAAAAAGTATATACGTAAAATTTTCCAAAAAACAAATCAAGATAAATTATCTAACACTTTTTAAGGAGCAATTTCAAACTCGATAAGCTGCTTATGCGACACATTCAGCCTATGATACATCTATATTCTATGAGTTTTATAGTTATCAACCACAAGGAAGATTGTCATACCTACGCATATAAAAAAACACCCTTTACGGTCAGGTAAAAATAGTTAACCGACAGTGAAAGGTTAGTTGTCATAAGGCAAAATTATCCAAGCTAAGGTTAAGCTGAACTGGCAAATAAGTAAAAAACTCTAAGGTTCATTACATCGAATAACTTTTCATCTAATCTCTACTTTTCAAAAAATTCGATGCAGAAAAATCTGGCGATTCCAACGATGTATATAACTCAATATCTCTGAAAATGTCGCTTATCCAATTTCTCCTTTCCAGCGTCGATATATATAAACAAGAATTGCTCGTTTAAAGGTACAAGATTAGATAGATGAACTACATATGTATAAATATTTTCCAAAATGTCAATATCCAGGAATGAAAATGGGAGACTATGTTTGTACGGAGAAGTGGTCCTACTCCTAATACACTATCCCCTCACCCAACATTAGGCTCTCCTGCCTCGCAGACTACTGGTGATTGCTAAATTTAATACAGTGAGACCAAAAGTTGCCACATTATGCATATCATATGCCTATTTTAATACCCAGATATAATCGGAGTTGATCGTAAAAACCGGCCGCGTTGCGTCTGAGCCGACCTTGTTCACGGTCTTGGCCACTCGTTTATCATTTTTATAAATAATGGTTACTGGAAGGGACCGACACTTTACGCGACACGATTTTGGCTACGAGTCGCCGTAGCTTATTTATTGCCTTTTGGACTTTGTCAAATTAAAGATTGACTTGTTCGAACGATTTCGAAGTATGAAAAAAGCTCGTCGATATTACCGTTGACCAGAGAGCTGGCAACTTTCTCTCGCAGCGCATTAGTATTGCCATTCTGCGAGGAAATGCTGCCAGCATCTTAGGCACAATGCCGCGGGGGCCTTATTTAGATGTATTTTAATTTAGATTAGTTTAGTTTTTAATTTTATTATTAAGTAATTTTATACCGGGTGTTTCCTGTAACAGGAGCAATAAATTAATAAACAGTAGGCTGTACTCCTCAAACTGACCAGCATTTGTTCAGCACGTTTTAAAAATAACTTATGTTTTGATTTTTATTACACTTTAAAGTTTATTCTAAGACGCAATGTATTTCAAATTTTGTTATGTTTAAAGCGTGACAAGCAACGTCAAACACACTGATGTCAGCGTACATTGAAGACAATATTTATTTTGTATGAAAAGGAGGAAGTCTAAAGCTAAAGGATTCATAATTTTTAAAAGTTGTTGAGCAAAAATTTTATAGTTTGAGTAGTATAATATATGTTTTCATTATTTGCTCGTGTTACAGGCAACATCCGGTATATAGATTATAGATTTGTTGCTTGTTGGTAAATAAATACCACATTTATTGAATCACTTCCAGTCTTAGCCAAGTTACCTTTTGTATATCCGTGTTAGCCAAAATAGGCTCTGCGAAAATAATACTGCACTTCCTTATTCTAGCCTTAATTAGACAAAACTTGTGTAAACAACTGCTAATCCATTCTGTTATTTTTCCCTTTCGATTATTTGCTCGATGGAGCTTTATGACTTAATTACTAGCGACCCGTCCCAGCTTCGCACGAGTTAACAAGTTATACACCTGAGCCATTTTATTTTTAGTTGTCCCCTACACTTTATTTTCAAAATTGGGATTTTTTATGTTATTTTTACTCAGAATCATGAGCTCTTTTGATCCTAATAGGAGAAAAAAAGTGTCCCAAGATTTCTATACATTTTTCGATCTTTCCATTCCGAAACCGCCATACAAAGTCTATGAAAAAATGGTAACGGAATGGGAAAAAAACCTTGGGACACTTTTTTTCTCCTATTGGGATAGAAAGAGCTCGTGATACTGAGTAGAAATAACATATAAATTCACAAATAAAAAAAAGTGGCTTTAAATAAAATGGCCTATTTTTTAATCGTTTAATCTTAGCTAGAGTTGAACCGTACATAGAAGCTGTCACTCCACCTGAACAAGCTGGGTTCCGAAGTGGAAGAAGCTGCACGGACCAAGTACTGGCCCTTACGACTCATATTGAAGCCGGATATCAAAAAGCCTTGAAGTCCACAGCAGTGTTTATAGACCTGACAGCTGCTTATGATACGGTGTGGAAACAAGGTCTAGTTTACAAAATATTATCGGTGATTCCATGCAAGGAGATAGCGGATCTCATAACCGGTATGTTGAGCGAGCGGGAGTTCGAAGTGTTCTTGGGTGACGCTAAAAGCAAGAGAAAGAAATTAAATAATGGCTTGCCACAAGGGTCTGTTCTAGCTCCTCAGCTCTTCAATTTATATATCCACGACCTCCCGCCTACAGACGCTACAAAATTCATATACGCTGATGACATTGCACTAGTAGCCCAGAGCAAAACTTTCACGTCTGGAGAAACAACCCTTACCAACGACCTAGAAAGGCTAACAAAATACTTTCAACACTGGCGCCTAATACCCAGTGCAAGCAAGACTGAAGTATCGTGCTTCCATCTGAGCAACCAAATGGCTACCTATGAACCAACGGTCTATTTCAATGGGAAAAAGCTCAAATACAACCAGCACCCAAAATATCTTGGAATTACTCTGGATAGATCTCTCACGTACAAGGAACATCTTGTGAAGCTCTCCCAGAAACTATGTGGCACCTCGTGGGGAGCATCTGCCGATTGCCTGCGCACCACTGGTATCGCACTGGTTTAAAGAATACTGTGCCCCCGTGTGGTCAGAAAGCGCTCACGTGGGCAAGGTGGATACCAAACCGAATGAGACTATGCAGTGTATATCAGGAACGGTTAAGTCCACTCCTTCCCATTGGCTACCAATACTATGCCACATAGCACCTCCACACTTGAAGAGAAAACATGCACTCAGGAGAGAAGCTGAGAAGATCAGTTCCAAACCAGCATTGCCTATCCACAATGAGTTTTTCTACCCACCACCCCAACGCCTAAAGTCCCGAAGTCCTGCGTATGCTGCTGCTCAAACTCTAAATAGTTTTAATGTGACTGAAGCCTGGAAAACTGAATGGACCACTGCTTCTGCTGGCTCTCACGTGGAAACCATAGACCCGACTTCTAAACCATTAGGTTCCAACCTTCCCCGGAGATTGTGGTGTCGCTTATAGACTGAGAACGGGTCACGGTCGCTGCAATTACCTTCTGCATAAATGGGGATGGAAAGACTCTGCAATGTGCGAGTGTGGCGAAGAAGTCCAGACTATGGTCCATACCATATAATTCAGCGATGCCCTCTGCACTCATACTCGGGACCACCAGACGACCTGCTGCGCCTAACACCACGCAATTGCGTGGCTGAACGCACTGAATATTGACATTTAATTTAATTTTTAATTGTAATGTAATTTTTATTCTGTGACATTTATATAACTGCCTATTTTTGTATAAGCCATACGATTAAATAAATAAAATGGCCCACCTAAACCTTCCTCAAGAATCACTCTATTGATAGGTGTAGACCGCATGAAAATCCGTTCAGTAGTTTTTGATTTTATGCGAACATACAAACACTCAAACAGACAGACGCGGCGGGGGACTTTCGGGCCGAGTCGAACTTTAAGACACGTCAGTTAATAGATCTAGAAACGATATGGATTAGATATGTCAGTGTCAAATGTGACGTTTCTTCAAACAAACATGTCACTTTTAACACTGACACATCTAATCCATATCGTTTCCAGATCTATTAATTGACGTATTTTAAAGTTCGAATTGGGCAGTTTGTTTTAAATATAAGGTGTAGTAATACCAGTAATTAATTAATTATTATTGATTTATTTAGAGTAAATGCACGAATAAAACAGTTTGTCTATATATACTGGCCATAATTTGCGGTTTTTGAACGCATCATAGAGTTTAGAGTTAGACCAAGATAAGTCTGCAACGATTTTGATAGCACACACAGTGCGTGTTTTTATACGTCATGATTTCAGCGAACTTTGAAAAAGCTTTGGATTTTTTTTGAGTCTTTAAAAGAAGTTTAAAGACTTATGCTCACGTAGTCGCTAGTACAGTAACACAAAAGTCAGATTTAGGTATAAAATGATACCTATACTCGCCGCCTGCAACAAAATTGAAACTTATAACCGCGCACGAACGGTGAATCTTCTTTGCGTGAGCGCCACGTGACACGACTATCGTGCGGTCGAGCGGCAGCCCACTGCCATACACCTGCCGGCCCGAGCGGCGCGCCGGCCAGATGTACCTAAACTGCGTAGTGACACCCCCCTGAGTATACTTAAAATATATACCTAGTCAGAGTTGGTCAGAGCAACGGGAGTGAAAACAAAATGGATAACATTTCTGGGAATTTTGAGCTAAGATAATTAGAGAGCTAAAGAAACAGGCACAGGATAATTAGTAGCACTTAGGTACTTAGTTGGGCTATTTTATTAAAACTGCAGTATTGTTTATGTTATTTCTACTCAGAATCACGCGTTCCTTCGATCCTAATAGGAGAAAAGAATGTCCCAAGAGTTTATTTCCAATTCGTTACCATTTTTACTCCCCGACGCACAAAAGGGGAGCTATATGTATGTATATATGACGCCAATGTCTGTGCCTGTCAGTCTGTGGCATCGTAGCTCTCCAACGGATGGGCCGATTTCGATGCGGTTTGTTTTACGTGAAAGCGAGTGCGAGTTTTATAGAGGTGGTTCTTAGCTATGTTTCATAGAAATAGATTCAGCAGTTTGAAGACTAAAGTCTATTTTTTTATTCGGTAGACTAGACCTTCTAGCCTGCCACTAACCTGCGACGGTTGTGGCGAATATAATTTCAACCTAAACCATGCACTTAATTGCAAGAAGGGAGGGCTCATAAAAAGAGGCCACGACCAACACAGAGACGATATCAAAAATTGGGCTGAACCAGCATGGGGTTCGGCTACTACTGAGCCAGTAATGTGAGCCGCAACTTTGGATCAACCAGGGCTAATATTAAGCGACTTACTACTGAAAAGCGTATGGGAGCCAGCGAGAAAGGCGTTCTTCGACGTTCGCATTGTAAATGCCGACGCCGCCTCGTATGGTCTACTCACATGGCCCACGATTGCCCCAATACACGCTCGCGAAAAACATCGCAAATACGACCTGGCTGCAGAAGATCTCAGAGCCTCATTCACTCCCCTTGTGGTCTCCTGTGATGGCGCTGTCGGAACGGAATGTGAATCCTTCATAAAAAGAACATCCCTTAAGCTCCGTGAAAAATGGTCGAAACCATACTCACAAATAATCGACTGGATCAAAGTCAAAATACAAATATCAATCATCAGAGCGGTCTCTCTAAGAATTAGAGGAACGAGAAGAAGCATAGAAAGATTTGGATATGAAGACGGCTGTGGAATACCCATCCTTTAAGATTAGATTTCTCTTTTTTTCTACCGTACAACTGTTTTTAAATACGTTTAAAATTGTATTATTTAATGTAATAAATGTGTTATATCATTGTAAAAAAAAAAAAACTAAAATACAAACGTCCGGAACACTTATTATATACACCATTCAGTTAGCATATTATGTAAAAATAAAATGTTATCAAGTTTTCAATGTCAGTTTTGCACCTACTCACCCTATTTTAAGGTACTTAAAGTTTCTATAATGAGCTAGGTACTTTAAAAATCATTCTCTATAACTGTTTTTGAGGTAAGATTTATTTGGCTGTGTGTGTGTATGTGGTATTTTATGGAATTCTGACAGTTTGACAATTGTATGTCGAATGTTTTTCTAATTTAATAATGTGTCACCATGTATGAAAAGAAATCATTTATCTCTTGCGACGTTAAACGAATGGCGGCATAAAATATAGCATTATTATTTTACTGTAATATCTGTCAAGGTACTTTACGAGTTGAAGAAGTTTAGTAGTAACTAACTAACTAAGTAATTATAGGAGCCTAACACCGTTATATAATAATTTATGTTCCTACAAATATCTTAAAACGACCAGTGATTATGATTATGTTAAGAGGATATTGGACGGCTAAAATCAATAAAAACTTAGTCCTTTTTGAAACCACTTCAAATTCTTTCTCAATTCACCGGGAGTTTATTTTTGTCTGACTAAAGAAAGGTACGAGTAGGTATTTTATATGAAAGTTTTTGGCAAAAATTTCATTAGATAAATAACATTTATTTCTCATTGAAAATTTACATGTTAATATTCCTTATAAATAGCAGCATAAAATATTTGATAACCTACAAGCTTTTCGCTGTACTTTTCTTTCCATGGGCAACTAATACTCTTCGATACAATTCTAACAATCTCAAACATAGTTAGTTTTCGTTGTTTTGCCCTGCGGTCACAGCCGACTAGGGTACAAGGTTTAAGAACGGCTACCACCAGTTTTGACATTGTCATATAGCTCGCGTCTACGTAAATTACTTTCTATACATCTCGCTTGCACTAATATGCGAGTACGAGCGAGGTGCATAGAAAGTAAGTGGGACGTGAGTGAATATGTCAATGTCAAAACTGGTGGTAGTGGTACCTATTCCGCCGGGAAGTGACGCACCGTATACGCTAAGGCACTTGTCCCACCAAGAGCGAGTAAGCGATTAACTATCGGCGATTTTCTCGCCCACGAAACGAAAAAAAGATTAGGATCCTGTGTTAGTAAAAGAGACACATATATTAATAGTTCGTCGCTGGCTGTTCACACTGCCGGCGAGAACACTCGCTCTACTAGTTTGTCGCCGCGATAAGATAAAACTAGCTCAGCGGTACTCGCTCGGCGATGCTCGCTTCGTAGTTAGAACTCAAGCTGCGAGACCAATCAGTCTGTGTGCTCGGCTACGCTGCACCGCCCGAGCGAGTGACGCGAGTAATAGCCCGTCGCACTCGAACACTCGCCTATAGCCGAGCGACAAAACTATTGGAGCTAAAACTCGCTTCTCGCCGCCCACTCGTTTCTAGTTTATCGTTCTACTCGCTTATCGCTCATCGTCGGCGGTGGGACAAGTGCCTAACGTGTCACATGCACTTTTGTCAGTGGCGTGCTGCTGACTGCTGGGAGGACATTGCATTACAAAAATCGGAATGGCGTTCTAGTGTTCATAAGAAAATAGATAAATTTGAGCAGCAGCCTCTGGAAGACCTAGATGCTAAGCGTCATATGCGCAAGATGCGTCCTAAGCCTTCCTACACATACACCCGCAACTCGACTGGACAACTCCATTGCGCAGCGTGTAACAGCATCTTCAAGACAAAGTATGGTTTTGCGACACACATTAGGGCATTTCATAATCCGGATAAGAATTGTTGATGGAGTCGCCATTGCCGGATACGACAAGGAAGGAAGAGAGAAATACAACTCTTTTTATTATAATCTTGGGAATAACTATACACTGAAAGAAAAGGGCCTCACAGATGCGACTTCGCCCACGGCTAGATTAGTTCACGCTAGCCACTGACTGTTGTCATACAATTTGCTGCGTCGTCTTTTGAGCAGCGGTGTGACTGATCCTTAAAAATGTATGCTAAGATACGGAAACTGGGAAACGTAACATTAATTATACTTTGGTAAGTCCTTGAATTTTGAGCGGTTTTGTTTTTGGAGCGGCTTTTTCGATGTATAATAAATATATAAGTATCAATCAATAGCATCGATGGTATGGATACACAAAATGTAAAAAGTAGTGGTGATCCGAAGCGCGTTTTATAGTTTTCTAAGAAAAAAAGTTGTCCCAAAAAAAACAACGGCACTCTGGGAGTGACGGCAGAAGTGAAAACTCAATGACATTGTAACAGTTTTTCGATCAGGTCACGTGTCCGTCTTACGAAGCGTCTTACGTCTTACGTCAAAATATTAATAGCAGCGCCATCTAGTGCATAATATCTGCAGCACTATGTATAATTGAGGTTAACGCCATCTAGCGTTATTTCGTCACATTACTTGAAACCCCTAAGCACATCACTGTTAGTACTCGAGTTATATTAGTACCAGTTAGAGGGGAACTCACTAGATGGCATTTAAATCAATAAAGAAAAATTCAATGTAACAGTTTTTCGATCAGGCCACGTGTCCGTCTTACGTCTTACGAATCTTACGGTCACGTGACACCTGTTACGAGTTCCATCACAAAAAGAGAAGTTTTCACTTCATAAAATTGTTTCTTAAAATATGTATGTCAAATCATTACCAAATTTACCAAAAATCTATAGATGAAATGATGGATTTAAAGCTTATTATTATAAGTAATTTTCTAATACTTAGTAAACGAGTGTTTCGCCTTTAGACAACCACGCCCTAAAAGGTCAACATTTGCGTGTTCAAACGAATTTAATGATAAGTTAGACCCTAGTTGATAAGGATGAGATCACGGCCTGGCCTAGATGCAGACAGATCTAGAGCTAGGTCCAGGTTGAGGAGAAATAGTCTAGGATTCCGTACAGTAACTTAAAAGCAAACTTATTATAATTACTAGCAACCCGCCCCGGCTTCGCACGGGTTAACAAATTATACACCTAAACCTTTCTCAAGAATCACTCTATTGATAGGTGAAAACCGCATGAAAATCCGTTCAGTAGTTTTTGAGTTTATCGCGAACAAACATACAAAAACACAGACAGACGCGGCGGGGGACTTTGTTTTATAAGGTGCATGTCGTGATTATGAACTTTACAGTACATATGGTGCTACTTTACCGCACTAGTGGGATAATTAGCACATTACGTGACTGTCGAAAATTTAAAAGGCCATATATACCTACTGTTGTACGATACCTACATGTGCGAATCGGTAATTCGCAACACCCCTTTTGGTAGTGTTTTAATTTATCGCCACTCGTTTCCAATTTAGTTTTCGAACTTGTATCGTAATGTACTAATTTTGATGCAAAGTCGGAGGCAAACATGCGCACGGCATACGTATTAGAGTCAGTCCATGAAAAGTCTGCAGCGGATTTCTTATTTTCTTCTAGCGGTCTTATTTTAAACGTCAAACATCTATGAAATTATGGCGTATAAATGACACTTGCACTGCGTGGGCTATCAAATCGGATGCAAACTTTTCTTGGTCCGACTCTAACGTGCTTTGAGTTAACTACGTAATTTTGAAAATGGCAATTAATTTAGAGATGCACCGGATATCCGGCTACTATCCGGTAACCGGCCTATCCGGCCCTGTTTTACTATCCGGCCGGATACCGGATAGTGACCTACTATCCGGCCGGATACCGGATAGTGACCTACTATCCGGCCGGAACCCGGATAGTAATTTTGCTTGATTTTGGAGTCAACAAATTGGATTTAAGAAACAGTGACGGTCATAATCGTACTCGTTTATTATTTTAAAACATTTTAAATATTCCGCTATTGCACGCGCACTCATTTTCGACCCTAGAAATGAGTCCACGCCAACTTTCACTACGAAACAGATCAAACCCTGCACAATGCCTACCTACCTATAATTTCGCCGGCCGAATATTCGGCGGCCGGATACCTGATATCCGGCCGATGTACAGGCCGAATATCCGGTATCCGGTATCCGGCCAAACAACTATCCGTTGCATCTCTAGGAATTATCTACTACTTGATCTGCTAAATTAGAAGCACTTTCTACTGTTGCAACCCATTAAGCAAGATGCCTTGTTATAGTGCGACGTATAATAGTAGAAAATAAATAAAATTCCATACTAAGTTGCCATGCTTAAGCATTTTACGACAAAAATGTGACAGTTTTACGTATAAAGTGGCGCCCTCAATAATTTACTACAATTTCTTGTTGGACTATCCTTAGGGCATACTGAAAATTCCTGGACTGGCCACTTAGAAAAAAATAGTCTTCTCTTATATCAGAATCCTGAAACTTTCAGTATGGCCCACGTAACCGTTGCAGTAGTGTGTTAGCAAAGTATGAAAGTGCTTCTATTCTATATTATATTAGTGATTTTCAAAATTATCCCGTTGTCGAAATAATCCTTCGAGTCGAATAAGCTGGAAAACTTAGTAACAACACCAAAAACATTATCCACCACTCTTATCAATCGGTTAAACGAACGTAAAAACGAGGATTTTGATATAGTCTACTTATTTATATGGTAGAGGGAAAAAATATATTCTGCCTGTGTACTTTAAGGATGACTAGCTAGACCGGGCCGGGGCCGGGCCGGAGCTTCCGGCGCTTCGTTTTCTATGGAAAGCACCACGTGATCACCGATCAGCCGTCATAGAAAATGACATGACGGACGCCTCGGCCCGGACACGGCCCGGTCTAGCGTGAGTCATCCTCAAAGGATCCTTGTTAGTTCTGTGAAAATAAATTTTATTGATATAACTATATGACGAAAAAAACGATAGCAATATAAAAATTGACCCATAAATACAATTTTTTAATGTGGAGTCACCTTACCTACGGAACCTATGACGCGAAATTTCAAATTGCGCTTTGTCTATAGAAGTATTAATTCATACACTAAATGGATGTGCAGGCGCAAGGCCGCACGCGATCTAGCCAGCCTTGTCAACGTTACTTGTATACAGGGTGATTTTATGCCGGCAATAGGGAATATTACGCAAAACTCTGCGTAGAGGGCGTCACTAGCACAATCACAGGGGCTCCCGCGAAACACGAAAATCGAAAGTTCGGTTTCTGCCTCTCTATCACTCTTGCCTATTCGATCGATAGAGAGGCAGATAACGAAATTTCGATTAACGCGTTTCGCGGTAGGCTACCTGTAAAAAAAACCGGCTCAATCAATGCATCAATGTCATAGTAGTAAAAACTTTGTCAAAATATTGTTTAAGGCCTAATATGTATAAGTTACTCTATGGCTTACTAAACAAATTAGTGCTGCACTCTGGCGGCAGAAAATTTCAATTTACAGTAATACTCCCTATTGTTTATTAACTTTCATGTGTTACAGGAGTTTAATTACACTCGTTTTCAATATTACATACTCTTGCATATTCCGTAGAGTTGGGCCAAGCTCCAGAGTTAGCTTGCAATGACAAACTGTGCTATTGTCATTATAAATGTCGAATTTCTATGAAAATACGACGTTTATTATGAAACCTCTTCATTTTGTTCTGTTCACGTATGTGCAAAGTTAACATAGACAGACTCTAACTTTCTGTTTAAATAAATTAATAATTAATACGTACATTTTATTAATTTTTATTAAAACCCGACCGCATCCCGGCTTTGCACGAGTAGAAGAACCTTAGCTAATTGACACCTAAACCTTCCTCAAGAATCTTTCTATTAAGAGGTGAAAGCCGCGTGAAAAATCCGTTTTTAAGTAGATTTTAAGTTTACCGCGAACACACAGACAAATTTATATAAAATCGGAAGATGGAGATACCATTCCACCGACCAAGTGGAGGTATTAAGTATTTCCTAAATAGTACTTTATATAATTTATGTAAACGCATTGCCGATGCGACGAATGAAGTTGACCATGTACACCCACGAGCTTTCAAAACGATATATTCTACATATAATTTTCAATATTAAGTGACCCGTTTTCATTGATCTGACACGTGATTGTATTACCAAGGACACGTTTTATTATGATTTTGTGTCAAATCCATCTCATTACGCGTTTTATAGCTACATACATACTTCCGTTCGGAAATCCAATGCGGAAATAAAATTAATACGGTGCATAATATATGTATTAGAATTATAACTTAATTCCAAGTTCATTAATCGAACAGATTGACCTACACATAAGCCTAATACGGCATGTGTTACGAGTATCTAATCTACTAGAGTCTGGGGGCCGATTTTTGAATTTCGTCCGCTCAATTTAGTGTATTTCGTTCAATAATATCTCCACTATTCACGGCACTTAAATTCACTCCAGGCATTTAAATTCTACTAATAGAATTGAAAACGAGTGGTCAATACCACTCGATTCCCAATTTCTATCGCTCGTATTTCAAAAATTAGCATTTCGCCGTTTTCGACCGATTTTCGAGTGACGAAATCGAGCGATCGAAATTCAAAAATGCGGAAAGAGAAGAGTCGTGGAATGTATGGGGCCCAATATACATTCCACGACTCTTCGCTCTCCGAACAGACTCTATATATCTAGTTAGTTTTTTAGCATTAGAAAAAAAAGCGATCTTGACGTGTCTTTTAATTGACAAAACGCTTTTTAAAAATCAGTAGGTAACTATTACTTATGAAAGCAAAAGAATGTAAATAATCGTATATGATTCATAATTGTTACATATTTGCCGTGGCTTATTTTTCAAAAGTGTTTTTCAATAAAAAACACGTCAATATTGTTTACCTTTTTTTTAATGCTAAATAAACGAACTATACCTACTGTATAGCTCGTTTATAGTCTATACATGATGACATAATATAAATACATTAAAAGTGGAAAAATTCACTGTCTTGGGCTCATAATATGGTGGAAATATTCGCTGAATTGGGTAAGGTCTTTGTAGCTCAGATGGAAGAGCACCGTGCTAGCGATCCGATGGTCGTGGGTTCAAGTCCCACCCAAGATCGTGATTTTTATCCACTTTCAGTGTTTGTTTCTAAGCTTAATAGCATCGTTCGCAGACGTTTCTGCTGGATACAAAATAGACATAATATACACAATAAAACATCTTAAACATCCATAAAGGATGACTCACGCTAGACCGGGCCGTGCCGGGGCTGAGGCGTCCGACATGTCATTTTCTATGACCGCTGATCGGTGATCACGTGGTGCTATCCATAGCTCGGCCCGGCCCCGACCGGGTCTAGCATGAGTCATCCTTATGGGAGTTCCTTTGCAGCGATTTTTACGTATTTTACTAAGAAAAGATTTTTTTGCAATAACTTAAAAACGACTGGACCGATCATGTTTCGCTATAGTTTTCATTGAAAGTATTTACTAAGCTTTTGTTTCACGATTTTTTGTACCACGTAATTTTTGAGTTGTTGGCATTTCGATTCTATTTTAATTAATCAAATTTCAAATTGAAATGACGTAAATTGTTTGGGAGCCGGTTCCTGCCACTTCAAGGGTAAACTACTCGTATGGTCCACAAGATCCTTAGAGCATTTAATAACTGGAGTGACCATTAAGAGCTTACCCCTCTGCCGAAAAACTTGCATAATTGTGCAAACTTGTATGGACTGACATGGCTATTTGTACGTTACGTAGGGGAGATGTGGGTATAATGATCCCCTTAAGGGAGAAACTTTACTGTGTTCACAGTTGGAGACAATAACACAAGATTTAGGTCTTTATGAATAGTCCATTTTCTAAGTAACTGCAAGTTAGTCTAAGTAAATGCATACTTATTTCTCCTGTTTTTTTATATATTTAAATAATTATGTTATGTTTTCTAAAGGTTTAGTAAAGGATCATTTTATACATAGGTATGTATAAAACGATCCCTAGGGTAGATTTAAAATAATCACAGATGATTCCTTTGTAATACTATCAAGATTTCTTCGTCTTAATCATTTAAGTCAGTCGATTCCAGCGTTTCTTTATTTTTGGAAGATGAGTGCTATTTTTTTTCTATTTTGGCCTTATTTTTAACGCCGTCAGGAGCACAGATTTTGCTTGCTATTTTAAAAGGCAATCCATAATTTAATCGCATTAAGAGCCCTTAGCATTTCTTCCTAAGGTCATTTTTTTGGAAGTAAGTGGCTTTGCGCACATAAATTCGCGACATGATATGTTATGGCCTGTACAGGAAATACTCATAGCAAATTACTAAGGGGGTAAAATGATACCAGGATCATTTTACGCCTACGAATAGGGATCATTTTACCTCAAACACCAAATTAGAAAACATCGATAAAAATATAACTTTCAAAAAACTTGCGTCAGTATAAACATCGTTCAAGTATAGCTAAACATCATTAAGATCTGCCAGTGAAACACAATTTGAATAAAACGTGACATGCTAAAAGTAATGGAATTCGGAAAATAGGCATACCGTAGATAAGACATATGTTTTTTAATTATTTCCTAATAAAATCTCGCTGCATGCTGGTACCGTCATGACACTTTAAGAGGCAACTGGCGGGGTCACGGGGCATACGTTTATTGCATATTTAGATAGACGGCAGCAGTAGTTGCTCAGATACGATGGGGAATCATTTTACTCGGAGGGATCATTATACCCACATCTCCCCTACAAATCATGTAGAAATAGCAATACATTTGACGTCCCCTCCCCCGCAAAAATCGACAGACTGTTTCGTAAAGAAAATGACAGCGATGACATCTCCAGTTACTAAATGCTCTACTTGCTCTAGGATAAGATCAACACGTAATTAAGCTCCAGTAAGTTCGTATTCTCGTATTCTTCTCTCCACCGAGCGTAAGCGTAAACAAGGATGGAAGTGGGTGCCCGGGACCGCGTATAACATGTTTATAATTTTTAATTTTAGGTTTGTTTAAATAAAATAAAAAAGTAATCGATACATTCCCTCAAACATGACATTGCCGATTTGTAGAAGCAGTTTTCATATTTTTAGTGTTTGTGCATAATTTGTTACAAATTTTTTAAATATTTTTTTTTAAGTCAAAAACTCAGGATTAGAATCGAAACACTGTTATAAAACAACGCAACGATTGTTAGAATGAGGGTTTCCGCGATCGAGATTTTCACTAGATGGCAGCACCGTGACGAGAGGTCTTTTTGACGGCTGCTGTCAAAATCCACCAATAAAAAAAACATGGTTAAACATGATTGGTGGATTATGACAGCTAGAGCTCTCGCCACGGTGCTGTCATCTAGCGAAAAACTCGATCGCGGAAACCCTCATTGTCTCGATAAGTATTAGTTGCCCGTGGAAAGAAAAGTACAGACATCGATAAAAGCATGTACCAAAAACACTGACTTAATATTAGAAATAGACACAGAGCGGAACAAAAACGTCAACAAAATGTGGGTCAGAATGACATTAGCGGCAAATTTGCATTGATGATAAATATGCTTACGTAAATTTTGAGTCAAGATAAATGTTTTGAACGGAAAAGAACTTACTGTCGTAAGCATTAAGTGTCAAATTTGCAAACATTAGTACCAACACTGTTAAAACTTTAAGTCCGATGGCACTAAACGTAACGTCACCACAACGTCAAACGAGAATAATGAACGAATGGAGTCCCTTTGGTACATTTTAATAGGTATTACTGTACAGAAAAACCAAAGAAATAAATGAAACAAATTTAATTTGATCGGGAGTTCAAATAAAATTAATTCATGGTAACATGGTTATTTTTAATAAGTATACGTCTTATAATACTATTTTCCTTGAAATAAATTCAACTTATTAAATTACTGTGTATTTTAGATCTACATATACTCTCCGCACTTTCGTTCTTTGCAATATAGTGCACGGGGACATTTAGGTCGCTACTGGTACTGATTGGTTACGGTCTTTATCAAAAAAATCCTGTGGTTGTCACTGTGTTCAGATAGGTTTAGCATTTACAGTTAGTCGATGTAAGCCCTTATTGGTCGTGTATATGTCGGAAACAGGGAAATGGGTCGAACACACAAGTGCCGTTTTGCCTTGTTTAAAACTGCATCACCCCTATCTCTTGCTATAATAGCAGTCGCATAGGTTTTCTTGGAAATCTTTAATTTAAACATAATAATATATCTTACGAATTCCATAAAAAAAAAGTATTGACCTCACATCGTCTCATTAGATTTTTGTTCCTTCATAACCCTTCTTTGGTACTAACAAAATAATTTATTACAAAACCATGAAAATACCACCATATTACATAAATTATGTAATGCTATCCAAAGAACTAACCGAAAGAAATACATTCCATGCTTTTTCCTTGTTTTATCATTGTTATTTTTGCATATTTTTACGACCATTTTACGACATTGTTGACAACTTCACATTTGAGCGGTCCATACAAGACTAAACGAAAAAGTAACGCGTGATCTGTTTTAACGTTACTTTTGCGGGGCCATTTTTTGCGGCTGATTGATATGATATGATATGATATGATATTTATTTATTTCATAATATTACATTGCATTATAAATTATTATATTAATATATAAGAATTAATATTATGATCGTCAAAAGTACATTATTAAATACGGGATATTCTAACAAACAATACATAGTTTAAGGTCTCATGAATTCGTCCATACAATATATTGTATTTCCTAGCAGTATTTGCTTTAGTTGGGACTGAAATTCCGACACACTGGCTATGTCTTTCACACGTTTAGGTAACTTTTCATAAAGGGATGGTCCCATCACCCTTGGATCTTTTGTACATAGGGCCAGCCTTTTACGAATATTCGTGAGGCGATGAGCGTTTCGTGTGTTATAATTGTGGACTTCATCGGCTCGTTTGAATGTTTTCAAGTTTCGCTTCACATTCATCACTGTATCGTGTATATACATCGAGCATACAGTTAATATTCTTTTTGATTAAAACAAATCTCGGCAAGACGTATTTCTGGGAACACCCGCTACGATACGAAGAGCTTTTTTTTGTAAAATTAGCACTCTTTTACTATCCGATGAGTTACCCCTAAAGGATAACGCCGTAGGATATGATGGAATATATAGGCATAATACACCTGCAGGAGTGTTTTTGGCGACACCAGTCTGCTAAGCTCACGCAGTGCATATATAGAGGTAGCCAACTTGTTGCATACTAGCTCGACGTGAGGCTTCCATGAAAGCGTGTTATCAAGTTGGAAACCCAAGAACCTTACGAGCCTAACAACCTGGCGGCTTAGCACGGTCGCGTTTTTATCCCTTGTCACCATGCCTGTCACGTTCTAACAAGTATGTAAGTGCGAAAGGGATGCGCATAGTGATAGTCGATAAAAATGGAACCGTGCTGAGCCCGCTGGATGTCTCCACACAAAGTCAGTTGTGGGTAGTTGACGGTGCGACCACTGAAGAGGATGCATTTTGTTTTCTCAGTGTTCAATTTGAGACCGTTTGAGTTAAACCAAGCTTGCAACTGTTCAATGACTAGATTTAGCTTAAACTCAAGTTCAATGTATTGGGTAGGTATCCAGTTCTTATTCTATATCAAGGACCAAAAAAAAAAAAATCCGAATATGTTTTTATGAGTTTTTGCTGATTTAAAGTCACTGAATATTATTTTCGTAAAACTTACTACATACATGACTTGTGTAAAACAATTTCATATTTTAGAAATCGTTTTAAGTGCTTGTTCGAAAACAGAAATAAAATAGAGTCGGACCAAGAAAAGTTTGCAGCGGATTTGATAGCCCACTCAGTGTAAGTGTTATTTATACGTCATAATTTCATAGAAGTTTGACGTTTAAAATAACACGTGCACTGCGTGGGCTATCAAATCCGCTGCAGACTTTTCTTGGTCTGACTCTATCATGTGGCCAAGAATAGTGGTCTATTCTAACAGACTTGTTATATGGAAAATAATCAATTCAAATCTCTATTAAACAAAAGAAATAGCTCGACAGAGAAACACAAAAAAATAGCATAGTACCTACCGGTTTTGACCTCACACAAGCAAGGTGGATGTAAGGTAACACTCATGCCTGTTTTTTGTTTTTTAACTACAAAAACTTCTTGTAATGCCATCATAAAACAAAACAAATGAATTTTCAATGCTCTGAGTTCCTCATGAATAACCGATATAAGTGTGGCTCCCAATAACGTGTAGTCTATTCCAATCTATGGTTCAAGGTATACTAGACTGGGCACACGAGATGCGATTACCTAGAGGGCATTTCGGTTACGAGTGCAAAGACATTAGTTCATTAAAAAAATTAAACTTAAGGCGCCGTGAGTTCAGGTTCTCTCACTCTCACTGAGCGTGAGCGTTAACGTGAGCGAAAAGGCTGCGCGTGACATCTTGCTTTGCATTGTTATTTTTAGTTAGTTTTAACAAAACAAAATAATCGATGAGTCCGATCAAAAATAAAATTGCGCAGTTTTAGAAGCAATTTTCATATTTTTAGCTTTTATATAAAAATCGTTACACATTTTTAATGGCGTGTTTTAGACTTATGTTGGTGATTTTTTTTCTATCGAGCGAAAGTTGTTAGAGTTAGACCGTGAAAAGTCTGCAGCCATTTTGATAGCCCACGCAGTGCAAGTGTCATTTTAAACGTCAAACTTCTATGAAATTATGACGTATAAATAACAGTTACACTGCGTGGACTATCAAATCCGCTGCAGACTTTTTTTGGTGCGACTATAAATGAGGTTTCGAATCGATGAAGTTACTATAGAAAGGCCTTAAGATTGCTATAGTGGTTCAAATTAAATTTTACAAGATTTGAATCAAACATAGCTAAATAAAAGTGTGTTAAAAACGCTACGATTAAAAAAACACTGCTGGCTGAACCCACTGCACCTTAACGATAATGATTATTATGCACTTATATATAACTTTTTAGAAGATATCGTTTTCAAACCGGTTGGTCATCACGTTTTTGAAAACGTTCGTACCTAAACATTTTATTTTATATATGGGAAATTAATCATGCGATACATTTTAGGGTTCCTGAGTGCTAGTCGTATTTTTTTAAATCGTAGTTATTACATTGTATTTTTTATGTATAGTTTGTCATAGGACTGTCTCAGAGAGAATCATACTATCTTTGTCTTACACTAGTACTAGCACCCAAAAGAAAAGAATGAGTATAGTTTTCCTGGTTGGTACTGACAGCTAAGGTTAAGAAGTTGGGGCATTGGGGCCTGTTTACACATATCGATTTGTGTTTATTATACCAAATAATAAATATGAGATTTTGTACAGCACGCCAAGGTCGTTTTGGAAACTCAAAATGCCATACAAAATGACACGTAACGCAAACGCGCTAAGTCACGCTATCGAATGAAACACAGAGTACACGGTACTGGATTTAAGTATAATGAAGAAAACATTCGCTCGCTAAATAAAAACTCGCTTATCGCTACTCGCTAATTCGCTGATCAAAGTAGGCCAGGCAACAGCCTAGATCTCAATGAGATAATAATAACGAATATATTTGAGCACCTGTGAATAAACAAGTTGTATTTCTAAACCGCCGAGACGTGTTGAATTGTGTATGTATATATCCAAGGCTGGTCGTACAATAGGCATATAATCTGTCATTATTGACTAATTTTCATATGTCCTTGCAAGCCAAATTGGAAAATAAGTGGACAGCTTCAGAGAATACCATCTTTCGACTCAAGTGGGTTAAATAGTTAGAACTAAATAGTAACTCTGTGAGCAAGCATAAAGGATGACTCACATTAGACCCAGCTGTGTCCGATCAGGCAATCACGTGATGTTTTCCATAGAAAACGATGCGCCGGAAGCTCCGGCTCGGATACGGCCCGGTCTAACGTGACTCATCCTCAAGACTGAATAAATGTATGAACCCGCCGTATTAAAAAAAATCCAAGAAGTTATCGACAGAAAAAATAAGCTAGTTATTAATTTAGTTTAGTAGTTCCTATCACTGTATATATCTTTTATGTACTTAAATAAACATTATTTGTGAAAAAAAAAATCACTGTACCTGCTCACAAAATTTCACGAGAATCGGTTGAGAATTAGTCTCATGCATGAAGTTTATTTTTTATTCAGATGTTTGTTGCCGTTATATCATGTTACAAATGCATTTCCGTTATGCAATATATTAACATTATTTTAAGCAATTACATAAATGATAATTTACATTTATGTAATTGCTTAAAATAATAAATATAAAGTACAAAAATTTCTCCGCGAAAAGCTAGTGAGCGAAACGCAACGACATTAATCAAAACGCCACGTCACTCGTTTAAATAAATTGTTAAGACCAACCAAGAGTGAAAGAGATGGCATTATGACCTGACTCGCCACTAAGTAGCAAACTAAACGTCAGTTGCGTCCACACCGAGTGACATCATCAGTTCTGTCGAATTCGCGCCAAAAATTATGAGCGTTTTAACCGCTCAATATTTTTTCAACATTTTAAATATTTTTTAGTAATATTATGGGAAGGTTTATAAAAGTATTTTTATTCTTCCTGGTGCTCAAACGATATATAATGATTAAAAAAAGTCATGCATGAGGCTAATTGCGACCTGTAGAAGAGAACATCCGGACATACAAAAGCATATTTGCCCAAGCTGAAACGGAGACCTTCGCTAACTCTCAATCATAAATGTCAATAAATAGTCGAGATTTTGCAGATCTTTATCGGCTTTATCGCATCCACCGCTGACCTACGCGCGTAGCTCTACGTCGTAGCCGCTAACTTGAGTTTCCCGGTATGTAGCAGAAATGATTCGTAGAGGCAAAACGACAACGTGTCATAATTAGCGCTGAATGGGTACAGTACAGAATGATATACCCCAGTTCTTAGTCGAAGGTTGATCGAAGCCATGCTACGTAAGGTATGATGTAATCTCGTGCGAGTGCACTTTCTTAAGTTTCTTATTGCAGGCTATTGTTTTCTCTTCATATGTCATAGGTATTAAATTGCCGTAACATTACAATCACAACCAATAATAGTTGTAAATGTACCCACAACACAAGCCTTCTTGAGTTTACTGTGGGACTAGGTCAAATTTTAATAAGGGTATTTTTTTAGGAAACATTCAACGGATACTTAGTGAAATAACAATGATACTGTTGTTCATTTAGGAGACACGCTTTGAGTCTTGGTAGATAAGGTTATCGTCTCTGCGTTGCCGTTTTAAGGTATTGTATGAAGTTATTTGATAATTTATGATTCTCTGGCATTCGTGAAAAACCTTGAAATTTACGGAATAGTTAGTAGCTCCTTTAGGAATTATATCTAGTTGTTACACTATTATCGTCATGTAAGTACTTGAACAGTCAGCAGCAGAAGTTGCTAAGCGGGCGAGGTGTTCAAAATTACCTTGACGCGCTCATCTCTTAACAATAAAGTCGCGTCAAGATCATTCTGAACACCCGGCGAGGTGTTTAAAACGCTTAGCAATTATTGCTGCTGACTGAACAACTTGATTCTAGACCGACTGTGAAAACGTTTTACATGTGTTAAGGATGTCTCACGGAATGGAAAGTACCACGAGAATCAGCCGTCATAGGAAATGACATATCGGACACGGCCCGGTCTAGCGTGAGTCATCCTTTACTATGACGAGAGCAGCAAAGTTTGGCAGATCGCAGATGTCACCAGTTGTCAAAATGTTAAGCTTTATTGTCGTCATGTCATGAGCAATTATTTAAACGCGTCGAAATTAGCTTTTGAGGTTTAAACTGTTTAAAGCATGTCCTGGAGCATGAAACATCAGTAATTTAATTAAACTAACGTACATCTGTTATTTATAATGGGACGAGGGAAAAAAACTTGAAAAATATCACCCACGCTTTCAAAGTATTTAGTACGTAAAAACTCATTTTATTCTAAAGGGTTATTTATTGATTATATTTTCATGCGAACAACGAAGGTAAACAAGATGTTTTGTAAAATAAAATTACGAATATATTACTTAACTCATTAACTGCGTGGGATTAGGTACTTAACGAGCAATTTGTGTGACAAACTGCCGATTCACTGTGTACATGTGTACTGATGTGCCTTTGGAAGCCTCCGAAACTGCGACTTCAAAATTTGTGATATTTATGTAAGGGGATCATAATGTTCCGATCTTAATGTCCTATGAAATTTTCCTGTATTTTTCTTGAAGTTTTCCAATTTTATTTGATACTATCCATAATTTGGACATCTATACAGAGACAAGTAAACACTTTATAGTATAAAAGACTCACCCATCACTGCGATGAGGAGCGCGTATCGCAACAGAGACATACTTTCGACGAGCGCTACCTGCGAATTAGAAACACTCTGCCCGGGCCCGGGTATATGCCGCGCACAACGTACATGGGACAGTGTTTACACTGGGTAAAGTGGTTTTGAAAACTGCCCTGTACATGCTGTCAAAATTTTATGCTCCCTTCATAGTAACATGTTTTATAAATTATCAAACATATTTTGGTGATTATAACGCCATAGCTTTTATAAGGGAGGTGTGACATAGAATAAGGGAGAGAACCTCTGATGCTCGCGCGGGTTTGTACCTGGTGCAAAGGCTGGTCATCGCTATCCAACGTGGTAACGCGGTAAGTGTGATGGGCACCTTTGCACCCGGTACAACTCGCTGAGTTCTTTTAGATTAATATATTTTGTTTAGCTTGTTTTATTAATTTTAGGTATATTTAAGTAATTTTTTGTATGATTGTATTCATTGTATATACTTACCATTAACCTTACGAAGTACTGAAATAAATATTTGAAATTTGTCAAAATAATGAAATTTATGCCAAAACATACAAATAATCCCCAAAATATTATGATATACGCAATATCACGAGCTAATTACAAGCCTACCCGAATGAATACAGGGGGCCGATTTTTGAATTTCGACCGCTCGATTTCGTGTATTTTGTTCAATAATATCTCCACTACTAGGCATTTTAATTCTACTAATAGAATTGAAAACGAGTGTTGAACACCACTCGATTCCAAATTTATATCGCTCGTATTTCAAAAATTACCTTTTCACCGTTTTCCACCGATTTTCGAGAGACGAAATCAAAAAGCGATCGAAATTCAAAAATCGCCCCCCTGGCTCCGTAAATTGTAGGTAAGTTCAATATTGATAGTACTATGAGATTATAGTGAATGGAAATGAAATAGATATGAGATAAGGAGCAAATTATAGTGAATGGAAATGAAATAGACTATGTTAATGAATATGTATACCTTGGGCAAATAATATCACCTGAAGACCAGACAGATAAGGAACTTGAGAAAAGAACCACAAACGCATGGAGAAAGTTTTGGTCCTTGAAAGAAGTTTTTAATAAATACCAACAAAGCAGAAATTTAAAGTTTTCAATAGTTATATAATACCAGTATTAACTTACGGTTGCCAAACCTGGGGACTTACAAAAAAGCAGCACCAAAAACTTAATGTGTGTCAAAACCATATGGAAAGGAGCATCATCATATATATATTAGGTCCTTACCTATGAAATTGGCGTTTTTGTTCATAGATATAAGTCTGATCTTAGTTTTTTTTTTTTTTACAAAAGTACATACACAATTACAATAAAACTACAATATGATTTCGCCAAACTGCTTGACAGCAATTAATTGTTATTTTTTATTGTTAAGTGTTCAGAATTAAGCCTTGAAAATAGGTCTTTTCATGTGCTGTCGGTTCGAGTATTAAAATTACTTATATTTTTCTAATGGTACCAATTTTCAAGAAATGGAGATATTGAAAACATACCTTAAAGGTGTCAAAAATTACTGGAAAAATTTTGTTTGGTTTGAATTAGCCATCAAAAAAATATCTGCAAAATTAATTGTATGGAAATTCGTGTTTCGTTGAAATTCTCCGAACAAAACGCCAATTTCATAGGTAATGACCTAATATATATAGAATTGAAAAACCAGAACGGGATAAAAAACGAGGGAAGAAGCGAGATGGCGCCTTACAAATTTCTAAAAAAGTTTTTGACACGTTTCTCGAATACGACGCACGTATGATAAGAAAAACCTGTTCAAATCAATTATCTACATATGGGAATAGAACTAGAGTATAAAAACTATCGCTTCCGATGCGTATTTAATTTACAATAAGGAAAATAAATTTTCATAACAATCTTCATTTTACGACATCGGCCATTTCTCGGCAACTCTCGGTTGCTTTCGTTTGGCGCTGCTACAGATTAGACCAAATAATCCTTAAGTTAAAGTAAACTAAATTATGTTTGTCATGTTGGTATACAGGTATTTCTGAGTTTTTTTACACGAAGTAAAATAAAAAGTGCTGTCAACCTCAACCTTAGTCTATAGAGCCCATACGAGTGATTTATGTCATATATGACTTATCATTCTTATCAATCAAAGTAATTACTATATTATTATTATCAATTTGTATTTTGTTGTTTTAAATTTATTTTTGAGTTATATTATTCAGATTGACTTTCACGGCTCCGAACCCGTCCGGGGAACGGGCTAAGAATGCTGAGATGGGCCAAAAATACAAAGTTGATAGTAAGTTATGTAGGTAGATTAAAGTGCATGTTCAGATATTATTGAGCGACCTGATAAAAATAAGCAAATGTACAGTCAGCAGTCAGCCAAATATCGTAATATAATTTTGTTGCCATAGAAATAGGATGTGGTCCAAAAGCGGCTAAATTCAGTGGTGGCTCGGTCACTTAGAGAGAATGGGAGAGGATCGTGCCGTGAAGAGAGCGCAGGTACTTGGGACAACAAAATGGGAGACGCCCGAGTGGACGTCCTAGGTACCGCTGAAACGACGTAGTTGCTCAAGACCTGCTCAACCTCGGCCATGGCGACTGGCGAGAGCTATCGCAAGACCGAGAGGACTAGACTACCTATGATTGTATGAAAAGGCGATTTAAGGGCGGTGGTCGTCCATATTCGTCTTAAGGCGAAAATTAATCTAATGAACGTTTTTGCAACTAGGCTTATAAGAACAAATAATTATTTTATCTTGAAACAAGTTTTAAATAAATACGTGTAGATGAAAAAATACAATCTTGCCTTTTATCAACTCACATCATTTTTTGAAATTAGCGAATTGAGTTATCCAAATAACGGCTACAAATAAGAAATCCCTATCACAGTTTTAAACCATGGCAGGGTTGAATACATAATAATGTCGGTATTTAACTAAACATAAGACGAACTCTTTATTTCATTTACGCGAGCGGAGCTGCGGGCCCGTCTAGTACTTAATATAAAGCTTAGAGACAGAGTCGAATTATCCATAATCAAGGTAAAATCAAAAACAAAAACAATAACTAAAATAATAAAAGAACAAAAATGGCGCTGGACAGGCCATATGATGAGAGAAACCCTAGATAAGTGGACAAAGGACCTTGTAGAGTGCTGCCCAAGATATAATAAAAGAAAGAGTGGTCCACAAAAGTTTAGATGGTCGAATGATCTAAAAAGAATAGGAGGAGGTAAATGGATGCAAACAGCAAAAGATAGAATAAAATGGAAATTTATGGAGGAGGCCTACGTCAAAGGACGAGTTGAAGTCAAAGCTATAAAACCGAATTAATATATACTACCAGCTGACTTCAATAATAAAGGCTAATTACAATTACTATGAGATTAATGATGACGGCCGACCGACCGTCATCGCCATTTTTGACTGTCGGTTCTGTTAATTATTTTGTTAAGCTCGCAGATTTAACTGACATATTGGGAATTGCATTTAATGTAAGAAGGACCTAAGGTGGACACAGGTTGAAACGAAACTTCGGTTGGACACTATCGAAGATTTAGTATCGGTGCAGCCCACGTGCTGTCCAAAGATTCAGCAGTTTTGTGGCCGAAACCGAACCTTCGGCTGAATCTAAAAAATAACCTTGCAAATCTACTAGCAAATGTACCTACCTATAGATGTACCACACGGACGCTATGGACTGTTAGGTTTTAGTCTGTGTACTATTGTATACCTACAATAAAAGGTAGAAACGAGTTTCAAGGAAACGTCACTTTTAATGTCTAAACCCTAGTACTCATCATCTTGCTGTCTTGCAAGAGCGAGATGCAGCTGTACTGATAGAGTGAGAAAGAAATAGAGAAATAGAATAATAAAAATGACACTCTGGCGGATAGTGAACACGCTCTTTCAGGACTGTAAACAAAAACCAGAATAGAATAGACAGGTTATTGTGGTATCATGAAATACAAAAAATAACCTGAATTTTCACCAAGTGGTTCGCGTCATCTGGAATATTGTCTATAAACTCTGTATCTTTAGGTATTTAAATAAAAGTAAACTAAATCTACCCTCAAATGGCTCCTTAAGCCAGTTGAGGGTAGATGAAAACATTACACGATCAAGTAACGTAGGTTAAAGTCAGGTCGTTCAGTGACTGATCCAGGCGGTTTTGTAATTGGTTGGGTAACCAATAAATATTATACTTTTTTTTTTTTTTTTTTTTTTTTATGTTATAGTCAGCAAGCGAGCAGACTACGCGAAACTGTACAAATTGTTTGTTTACTTTTATTTATATACCTAAAGATACAGACTATAGCGTGAAGCTAGATTACGTCACATTCCGTGATTATTTAGTTAAAAAAAAAACGCAGAAAAAAAAATGTTATTGCGTCCGTGACATTCATGTAACAAATATAAGCAGTGCGCTTCAATAACTAAACTCTTAACTCATTTGTCATTATTTAATTGTCACTTACTCGTATAATACGAAAATTATTGTATTTCAAATTATTCCGTGATTATATTCTAGCAAATGTGTCATTGTTTTCAAATGAGACAAATAGGTAGTTATTGTTATCACTAATACCTTATAAAAGTTATAAAACAAAGTCCCCCGCCGCGATAAACTCAAAAAACCGGACAAGTGCTAGTCGGACTCGCCCACCGAGGGTTCCGTACTTTTTAGTATTTGTTGTTATAGCGGCAACAGAAATACATCATCTGTGAAAATTTCAACTGTCTAATCTATCTGTCTAGTCTATCACGGTTCGTGAGATACAGCCTGGTGACAGACGGACGGACGGACGGACAGCGGAGTCTTAGTAATAGGGTCCCGTTTTACCCTTTGGGTACGGAACCCTAAAAACTACTGAACGGATTTTCATGCGGTTTTCACCTATCGTTAGAGTGATTATTGAGGAAAGTTTAGGTGTATAATTTGTTAACCCGTGCGAAGCCGGGGCGGGTCGGTAGTTATATTTAGGGTATTATATGATAGTGCAAGTGTTATTTATAGGTACGTCTTACTTTCATAGAAGTTTGACGTTTAAAATAACACCAGCTACACTGGGTGTGCTATCAAAATCGTTGCAGAGTTATCTTGGTCTAACTCTAACACTCTACATATTCTCTTTGACTCTAGTCATCTAGTGTCTTATGGGAAGAAATGCTTATAATTAGAAAACAGTCTACTGATACTGCGTTTTAGGTTCAGTGTCGAAAAACAACATTTATTCAAGTATGATTTTACAATCTCCAACGAAAACTTACAGCATTTAATAACCGGAGTCACCTTTAAGAGTTTACCTCTCTGCCGAAAACCTTGCACAATTGTGCAAACTTTTGAATAGACTGACGTTTAATCTGACATGGCTATTTGTACGTTACGTACAAATCATGTACAAATTGCCATAATATATTTGACGTGCCCCTCCCCCACAAAAATCGGCAGACTGTTTTGTACAGAAAATGACAGCCATGCCGTCTCCGGTTACTAAATACTCAAAGACCGAAAGGCACCGGAAAGATATAGACTCACCATCAGGACTGGCTAGAACAAAGCTCCGAAGCGCCACAGCACTGAGTATAGTAATAAAAGATAGTATTATTTGCATTAACACCGAGGGAAACGGCATGACGGAAATATTCTACCTGTCAGAATGATAGTTACGAGTAGACTAACTCGTCCGTTAGTCACCATATAATACAATACAAGTATCACCATACTTAGAGGTTGTTCAGGGGAAAAACTCTTACTTAATCCAGGAGACAATGACATATTTAATTGCATTGAGAAATGCAATGGATGGGCAAGAGGAAGTTCGATAAGGAAAATATGTATACAGCGTGGAATTTAACGACGGACCTTTCCGGAAATGGGAGATAGTTTAGCCTTAGCTCTATATTTTCTACATAGAAACTATGTTAATATGGGCAACCGTTTCTAAATTATGGCCTTTTAAACATCCATGCAAAAAACTACTTTGTTCTAACCCTAACAGGAACAGGGTCAATGAACTTACTTGTAAACAATCGTTAGACGACAGGTATGTTAAGTTTTGCCCCTTAGGTAGGGTTTCATAGGTCTTCTGGCTACTCGGTAAGAATCGTCGCAGGATTTATGTAGGTAAGAGATTCTAAGCGTGTGGCTCCCCTTGTTTAGTTTTTGGGTGTAGTATGTATGTAATTTCTCAATATTAAATAGTACTAACGACAATAAACAGTGCAAATGGTGACATTGACAATCACTCAAAAGTACTCAATCGTCATAAACAATAAAAAATTATATCGTAAACTCTTTTACCATGAACCCCTATGTTTACCTGGAGTAATAAAAAGGTTTGACATGTTTCATAAAATTGTTTTCGAATAAATTGCCCATGCCCAGGTTGAACAGGATTTTTTTTCATGTTATGATTGTGTTTGATTATTATTTTGGTTTAAAACGTGCATGAGAAATGTGAAATACTTAATTAATTACATTTCCTATAATTAACGAACCTCTTTGCGTGGTTGAAAATCAACACTATGGTTAAAATGTAATTGTCATTAAACTTACCTAATGTCATATTAGATAAAAATGCCTTTGTTGATTGTTTAAATTTGCTTTTATCATACGCGACATGCAACTATAATGCGGCTGATTCTTATACATAGAGAAACATATCTGGGCGTAGGACGCATCAGCCTGGGCGTAGGACGATTTTACGTGCTTTTGGTCGACATTTCGATTGCTGACAATCAGCCCATTGTACCACGAACCAGCTCGGAATGACCAACAAACGTGGACGATGTGTTGATCAACTGGCGGCTAGACTAGAAGAACGAATGCGGTAGGTACTAGGGCTCGCGGTCGTGTCCGGGTTTCGTGTACACGTGTTCGGTACCCGTTTCCGAACTACACGTACACGGTTTTCTGACCCGTTCTACACGTGTAGTCGGGCACACGTGTAATTAAGATCCGTGTATCCGGGTACCCGTGTACCCGTGTACACGGCGAAACGGACCTTAAATACACGCGGGCCTAAGCCGGCCTTGGCGTGTAGCGGAGATTGAAGTAATGTATATATGGATGTTCAATGTGATTGATATGTGTTGTACCAATTTAATTTATTTTTCACCTAAGCAGCTCGAACAAGGGTACTTTGCTAACAGTGAGCAAAATGCGATTTTGCTAAAGAAAAATATAGCATATTCCGTTCGTGGTAGTTTCAGTCAAAGATGGGCAAAATTCATTCATTCAATAATTTTTTCGAATGATCATTCGTGTTCAATTCATTCGCGAATAATTTATTCGGCGAATGAATTATTCGCGAATAAAATAGCCCACGAATAAATTATTTGCGAATAATATTGTCGAATAGTTAGCTTACAAAATAACTATTTAGCTGTTTTATATCCCAATGGTAAAAAGAAAATGTTTTCTATCGGTTTATCTGGTTGGTTGATTTGAGGTGTGGGAACTAGGGCTTCCAATACCGGGATTCCGAAATACCGGGATCCCGTCTGTGAAAACGCATTTTTCAATACCGGTATTTTTTAATGCAATACCAGGATCCCGGTATTTTAAAAAACAAGGAAAATGTGCCGATTATAACGTTTAAAATCCATTAAAATGAGTAACTTCGGCTGTATCAAGATTATCAAGAATATTACTTGCCCATTTAATGAAACAAGATCATTTAATTGGATCAAGGTCGGTGCATATGCATAGATAAATATTTGGTAATGAATTCTGATGTTCAGGATATGATATTAATATAGTTAGTCCTTAAAATTATATCTAAGATGGGAAACTAATTAGCAAGGAATTGTAGTATGGCAAACGAATTTATAGTGGCAAATTTGAATATAGTTGGCTGGTTAATAAACCAGCCAACCTAATAAGGTTGAACTAAAATTCACCACTGGTAACAGTGGTGAAGTTAACAACCCATACAACCATTTCCAGTCGCCGTTACGACGCGGTGTTGACACATCTTGTGTCGACACCGTCTGTTTCGGTCACAATTCCAGTCGCAGAGTCGTCGCCGTGTCGACACAGTTACCAGAAATGGGGAAGGGTCGACACATGACACAAAGTGACATAAAGTGTGGTCGCCGTGTGCACACATTGTTTCGGGTTTGCGACTACTTTATGCCAAAATCATTCGTTCATTCGTTCATTTTGTTCCTGTCAAATGGAAACTGTCAGATGGAAAAATACTTAAATAAAAATAAGTGACATTAATACGCCATCTCTAAAACGGATTACAAGACGTAGTTATATATTGTTTGCATTTATATTACAATAGGACTTAAATTATTATGGGGAATTAAACTGCTCGAGTGATTTGATAAACTAAGTGTAATATAATCAACGCGCCACCACATTGTTTTAGTTTAGCCGGAAATGAAATTGTTTACTTCTCAGTGCCTGTGTTCATAACTATATTATTTGAAGCATTTTTAGTACTTCGATGCATATACTATACTTAAATAACAGAAATAATGCTTTACATACTACGAAACTTGTTAATTATGATGTATAAATATGGTTTAAGGCTGAGAAATATTGCAGTCACAAAGTAGTTGCAATGTTTCGACTTTGTGTCGACTCTGTGTTGACACATGACACGCGCTGTCAAAAGTAATAACAAAGTTACTGGTATGTTACTGGATTTGCAAAATGGCTCCTTGTGTTGATTTGTTTTCAGATATTCTCAAAGTGTAAAAATGCCGTGGTCAGAGATGGGCATTAATCGATTAACTGTTTATTCGACTAATTAATGGAATAAAAAAAGTTAATTCTCAAATTTTAATCGCGATTAGTTTAGTCGACCTAACATAGATTGAAATTGAATTAATCTGAATATTAATCGAATAAATTATCGATTAAATCTCGATTGAAAGTTGACAGGGGGCCATTTTTGTACGTAAAAATAATAGAAACGTCTTGCATGCAGATGGTAGCAAAACACTTTGTCATAAAAGTCGAGATGGGTGTCGATATATAGGTTTTAGGGAGTGCCGATTTCGAAAATAATGACCATTTTGGAATCCGAAATGGCGGCCATGCACTGTGTCATAAAAGTCGTCATGGATGTCGTTTTATACGTTTTAGGGGGCCCCAATTTTGAAAATGATGACCATTTTGAAATCCAAAATGGCGGCCATGCACTATGCCATAAAAGTCGTCATGGGTGTCGTTTTATAGGTTTTAGGGGGCGCAGATTTCGAAAATGATGACCATTTTGGATTCCAAGATGGCGGCCATGCACTATGTCATAAAAGTCGTCATGGATGTCGTTTTATAGGTTTTAGGGGGCCCCGATTTAGAAAATGATGACCATTTTAAAATCCAAAATGGCGGCCATGCACTATGTCATAAAAGTCGTCATGGGTGTCGTTTTATAGGTTTTGGGGGGCGCAGATTTAGAAAATTATAACCATTTTGGATTCCAAAATGGCGGCCATGCACTATGTCATAAAAGTCGTCATGGGTGTCGTTTTATAGGTTTTAGGGGGCGCAGATTTCGAAAATGATAACATTTTCAATTTCAAAATGGCGGCAATGCACTATGTCATAAAATACGTCATGGATATCGTTTTATAGGTTTTAGGGGGCGCAGATTTCGAAAATGATGACTATTTTGGATTCCACTTTTATGACAAAATACGTAGCCGCCATCTTGGATTATAAAATGATCATCGTTTTCGAATTCTGCACTCCCTAAAACCTATAAATCGACATCCGTGACGACGCAAGTTATCTTTATTTTCAGATCTAACAAATTGCTACAGAATACAAAGGACAAAAAAGAAGCGAGGAGGTAATGAAACAAGCAAAAATACAGATGATTCCTCGACGCAATTGGGTGATTCTTAAATTGTGTCCAGATTTTTTTTGTCATAAAAGTTTTTATTTTTCACATATTACTCTCACAAGTTCCGTGACATTTCGACCTTGTAATTTTTTAAGTAAATGTTTTTGTTTATCTATGAGGATCTCACTAGAATAGTATAATCAAGGTATGTTTATATTTGATGAATGAAATAGTAACGCAAAAAAAAAATATATTTGTGTCTTATATTCCTGCCGAAGACTTTTATTTTACCTTTTCCTTCTACACAAGTTTGGCCAAGTAATAAGAATTTAGGGCTCTCAATTTTATTTTGACTTCTACAACAGTAAAGCTACGAGGCCATGTTTGGTATCGTTTTCGTATAAATTCGCAGTACCAAATTTAGTTCTTTTAAACTTTCTTTTAAACTCCTCTTCACGCTTAAACTGCTGAACAGTTTTAATTTAAATTTGGTACACATATATTTTAAGTCCCGAGACAGGATATAATAAGTTATCTCAAAAATCATCCTTTAAAGGTGTGAAATGAGGTGTAGGGGGGAATTCAGAATTGACTTCTTGAAGTTAATACTGTTTAAGTTTAGGTTTGAAGTCATGTTTTTTCATCATTTTTAACTAAATCAAAGATGTAGACCATCCCAAATTTCATATAAATCGGTTCAGCGGTTATTGATTTCCCGTACAAATTTCCACGCCACTTTTCACACCTTCAAAAGATGATTTTGGTTATAAGATCTATCCTATGTCCTGTTCCGGGACGCAAACTATTTCTATACCAAATTTCAACGAAATCAGTTCAGCGGTTAAGCGTCAAGAAGAGTTTAAAAAAAACCGGCCAAGTGCGAGTCGGACTCGCGTATTAAGGGTTCCGTACATTAAGTCCGACTCGCGCTTGACTGCACATTTCTAATAGGTTTTCCTGTCATCTATAGGTAAAGAACTATTTTGTGTATTCAGACGGACATACATACAGACGCACGAGTGATCCTATAAGGGTTCCGTTTTTTCCTTTTGAGGTACGGAACCCTAAAAAGATTTATTTTTATTTTGTGGAATGGTGTCAATGTGATATCTTAAATGGATTCAGCACCCCAGATTTATACGAAAACGATACCAAACACGGCCTAGCACCTTCACTGATATAGATATATCAAGATAAAATTGAGAGCCCTAAGTAAACTTTCAAGAGCGGATATCTCAAAAACTATTCAACATATCGAAAAAAATGACTGAATAAACTTGTAACAAATTAAATTAACTTTCATTTTGTATAAGTGGCCATGTCGCTGAGATGCATAGTTTCCGAGATATAATCGAAAAACCGGAAAATGGGACCTTCAAAGCCCCCCTCTTCCCTCCCGCTCAAGGGCTACGGCCGGGGACTTTTGATATGTTCACCTCCTAACTTGTCAAACCGAGTTACGGAGTCAAAAATTGTGTTCCGAGCATTTCCCTCTACAACTTTTGGAGCATTCGTTGCCTGACCTAAGTAGCTTATTGCATTTCTTTAAAAACTTTTCTGTAAAAGGTTGACGGGTGTTGGGTGTTTATATGGTTTCGGTCGATTATTATCATTTGCATTGCCCATGATGACTTACTAGAATTACGAGCACACGAGACACTAATAGTAGTTTGACAAACCTTGGTTTTCAAGAGGTATTTTATATTGACATTTGCTGTCACAAATTTGCTGTCAGATTTAGTCGCAAACCGCACGCAAAGTGCACACAAATGTGTCGACACCTTGTTACGGAAAAGTGTAGACACGGCGACGACACTTTGTTTCGAAACAATTCTAGACACATTGTGTGGACTCTGTTACGACACATCTGACATTTAGTTACCACTTTGTGATTCTGCGACTGGAATGGTTATATGGGAAGGCGTGGTTAAAATGATTGTGGTGAAGTTAAAATGATTGCCAACCTGGAGGGTATTACTGCAATGTTCTACCACCTGAGTGCAGCACTAATTTGTTTAGTAAACCATAGAGTATCTTATACATACTACGCCTTAACCAGTTTTTTGACAAGTTTTACTATGACATTCATGCATCAAGGCGGTTTGTTTACAGGTGGCTTACCGCGAAACGCGAAAATCGTAATTTCGTTATCTGTTTCTCTATCGATCGAATAAGCAAGAGTGATAGAGAGGTAGAAACGGAACTTTCGATTGAAGTGTTTCACGGTAGGCCATGATTGAGTTAGTGACGCCCTCTATGCAGAGTTTTGCGTAATATTCCCTATTATTGCAGACGGCGATTATTGTTTTATATCCTAAGCTAAAGACATACATATCTGGTGTTACAGTGAGCCTTTTTACAATAAAACTCAAAAATTTTATGCGATTCATAGTCAATACCGGGATCCCGGGATCCCGGTATTGATGAAGACAGTTTCGGTATTAATAGCGGTATTGAAAGAAGTCCGGTATTTGGAAGCCCTAGTGTGAACTGGGAATACGCCTCATGTATTGGCGGTCACGTGGGGCGGGAACAACTGGAAATACACCAATAATGGGGGTATTCCCGTTTGTCTCCTTCGGGAACATGTGGGAAAAGACCAACAATCTTTCCCATTTATCCCCACTTCATTGAAGCGGGGCCAAATAGGAACACACCATTAACGGGTGTATTCTTATTGTTCCCCGCCGGGAACAGATGGGAATAGGCGCTGCATATAAAACATTTCCATTTGTCCCTCATGTATGGCCGGCAGAGATGTGCGCCGATGGCAAAATCATCGGCGGCGGCGTCCGATGATTTTTTGACCGGCGGCGGCGGGTTGATCGGCGTGAAATCGGCGTGGCATAATTTTTGATACTGCATGAGAACGTGGCTGTAGAAACTCTATATTAAAGCCTTCTGAGTATTTACTAGGCTATCCAAAACATATTATGTGCATTTTCTAAATTGTTGCCGAAAATTATATCCCATCATGACATTTGGCAACCATTTATTACCAATACCAACCTCACGGTTACCAACAGTATGATTAAATATTAAAATAAAAAGGATACTTTAAAACGCTACATTTTAGGCAGTATTTTTACTTACTGTGTAAATGGAATACAAATAAAACACAAAAAAATCTTTATAAGTTAAGTCTTAAATCTATGTATATTGACTTTTCCCAGCCGCTGTCGTCTCACCTAGGATTTGTTACGAAATAATTATGAACTACATATTTTACATTTGTCTGAACTGAACTTTAACAGAAATGTAATGTTAGATTAAAGATGTCATCGTTTTCGAAAGAAAACGTCTCTGGCAGGTAGATTCGCTCAACAGAATGTCTTTGAAGTGTCCCGTCTTATGGAATACTAAGGTCTACTTTGTTTTCTTTACTGCTAGCTTAGTGATGATAGTTAGAGATTTAAGTTCCTATAAGTAGGTATAATTGCTTAAGTATAGCTTATTGCGAAGCTTTAAACTGATTTTTATAATTTTGTTTGAACATAAAATGACTAAGAATTATACCTCTGACACTATCTATTCACTACGCAACATGGAATAAGACACGATAGGTATCAAAATTTTCCACGCCGATTATACGCCGATTATACGCCGGTCAAATTTATCGGCGGCGGTGGCGTGCAAAAATCGTCGGCGGCGGCGGCGCGGCGGCGCGGCGCACATGTCTAGTATGGCGTAGATCACGTGGATAGGGGACAAACGGGATTACATCAATAATACACCCATTATAACCAATAATAGGTGTATTCCCATTTGTCCCCGCGGGGAACATATAGGAAAAGAAGCCGCATATAAATAATTCCCATTTGTCCCCAACTTATTGGTATGAGGACAAATGGGAACACATGATTTTCGGATGTATTTCCATTTGTCCCCGCCGGGTACAGATGGGATAAAATTTGTATGAAAATATTTCCTATATATCCCCTCCTTATTGGGGTGGGGACAAATGGGAACACACCATTTTCGGACGTATTCCTATTTGTCCACGCCGCGAGAAATATTTGGGAAAAGACGCTGCATAGAAATCTTTTGTTGCGAGGACAAATGGGAACACCAATATCGGGGACAAATGGGAACACAAAATTCATATAAACATTCCCATTTGTCCCCGCTGCATGTATGGCGTAGGTCACGTGAATCGGGGACAAATAGGAATACACCAATAATGGGTGAATTCCCATTTGTCTCCGCGGGGAACATATGTGAAGACACTGCATAAAAATATTTTCCATTTTTCCCCACCTTATTGGGATGGGGATAATTGGAAACCAATTTTCGGATGCATTCCCATTTGTCTACGTCGGGAACTGATGGAATAGGCGCTGCGTATAAATCGTACCCATTTGTCTCCGCCGCACGTATGGCGGCGGTCACGTAGGGCAGGAACAAATAGGAATACACCAATAAAGAGTGTATTGCCATTTGTTCCCGCGAGAAACTTATGGGAAAAGACGCTGCATAGAAATCTTTTGAGGCCGGGACAAATGGCACAATCAATATCGGGGACAAATGGGAACACCAAAATGCATATAAAACATTCCCATTTGTCCCCGCCTCGTGCAAGGCGTAGGTTACGTGAATTGGGGACAAAAGGGAATACACCAATAATGCACCCATTATTGGTGTATTCCTATATTACTAATAATTACCAATAATGGGTGAATACCCATTTATCTCCGCGGGGAACATATGGGTAGACCCTACATAATAATATTTTACACAAATATCGGATGTATTCCCGCTTGTCCCCGCGGTGTGTCATGGATGGCGACGGTCAGTTGGGGCCTTTCCCAAAATTTTCCTTGGCTCTAAAATACGCTGGAGTTACTTACCTATTCAGATTTGCCATCTGAGTGTGTATTACAAAAATCCTTCGTGTAATTTATTCGAATAAAATAACGAATAATTCATTTATTATTCGAAATTCTAAACGAATGGTTTATTCGCAAATAATCTCACCACGAATAATTGTTTATTCGAATAATTATTTAGATGAAAAATGATTCGAATAATGCCCAACTCTGGTTTCAGTAAGCATAACTATCTACTTTTGTATTAGATAATCATTTAGATTTACTTTAATTATCAAAAAACTACATCAATGAAGAAAATGAAATACCTGTCAATGAAGTAAACGGTTACTAAGATATTGTTAATTTTAATCTTATGATTATTGAAACAAAGTGTACTTACCTACCTATTATTGACATTACAAATCAATCCAGTAAAACTGCAAAGTAGGTAATCGAATCTTCCTAACCTTCCACATATTCAATCGTATGTCTTCATAGCACGAATCTCCGCTACAAGAGAGTGAAGGGTCGAACCGGCGGGTAAATAACCCTTCGGGTGGCAGCACCTCCGGTTGAACGGTAGGAGAAATGGCGCGGCCATTTTTTTAAATATGCCTCGGCGTGGCAGAGGCCGCGAGAAGGTTCGGTCATAACAAGCCCGTAATTGGCAGAGACCGTCTCGCGGCCTCTGTGCGACGCTGCATTTCGCGCCTAAAATAAAACCGTTAAAACTATGCCTTGCTTGCTCACTCTTGCAAGATGTATTCGTCAATAAACAAGGATGGTATTCCCTAACGGTCGAATTCCCGCGTAAAACAAAGTTTGTTAGAAATGACGTGATGTTCCTGCCCCACCTCGCCCATTACGCGCCGACCGTCGTCAAGCCGCGAACATTCAAACGGAATACGCACTGATAAAAAGTGAAATAAACTGTGTGAATCGTGTTAAATGTATTGTTTTGTCATAAAGACTGCTTTTTCTAGAATCAATTGTTTTATTATTTAATTATACGTATTTTTACATGAAAGTAGAAAAAAATTGGTAATATGAGATTAGAACAAGTCTAGCATAATTCACATAAATATAATAGAATTCATTGGTATACAATCAAATAACCCATTTTATGCTGAATTCAGTGATATATAGTTTGTATGTATCATTCATAGATTTTTTTTGGGAAACGGTAATTTTTCTCACACGCGCCAAATTCGCGATGATCACCCGTTGAGGCCCCGCCGCTTGACGTATATTTTTCCAAAATGGCTGCGCCACTCAACCGGCTTGTTATGTCTGTCCGTCTCGCGGCCACCGCCACTTACCGTAGAGACCTCGAGGAGGACAATGCCACTCGAAGGGTTAAGATCAGTTATTTCGTGTATGCGTGTACCCGTGTACACGGGTACCCGTGTAAACGTTTCCGAATCCGGGCGGGTTCGTGTAGTTCGGGTTCTTAAGCCCGGCGGGCTTAAGAACACGGGTACCCGTGTCAGCGTGTAACACGTGTATCGGGAGCTCTAGTAGGTACCTATTTTGAACGGAATCCAAAGGTTAATGCATACACTATCTCATACTCGGCCACGGGCTGCATCATGCATTGTAAGAGGTGGAGGAACATTTTAACGCCGTATGTGAATGTGAACATACTGTTAGATATGGATAAAATTAATAAAGATTTCGCACTTATTTCATGAATTTATGTATTTGACATATTTAAGCGTCATTCATGCATTAGTGTGATTACGTCAACGCTCGGAAATAAACGTTGAAAATCGCCGAGTTTTCCCGACAGCGATTCCTTTAATCACTATGGTATAGGGTTATCACCACAGTAAAAAAAATAGTGAATTTGTTATTTTTTTATTTTTATTTAATTCATGATTCTGGCCCTTACTAATCTATTCTATATCACTTAAACAACGCCATATTTCCGGGAAGGTCTTTAGTGACGTTCCACCCTGTTATAATTACTCAACGGCAAAGCCTAAATGAAAAGGTATTAGTTATTACAGCAATTAGGTAATAGTACATTGTGCAACGTGGGGGGTAAGTAGAATATTGTACGAGAGTTTAATTATGAATTAAAGAATCGAGTAACAATATTCTTACCCCCGGAGTTACACACAATGTTTTTCATCACACTTGCGAAGGAAAAACTAAATTTTAAGCGAAATTATTTTTAAATACACATCGGTGACATTTCAAACATTCGTTCGCCATATTGAATTTTTTTGGCAGTGGATGCATCGAAGACACAAACCCATCGACATTCAGCCACAATCGAAAATTGTGTTAAAATATTTTAAACTTTTATTACGCAAAAAACTACAAAAATCAAGTTTGTTGTATGGGAGCCCCACTTAAAAAAATATTTTATTTTGTTTTTAGTATTTGTTGTTACAGCGGCAACAGAAATACCTACATCATCTGTGAAAATTTCAACTGTCTAGCTATCACGGTTTTCGAGTTACAGCCTGATGACAGACAGACAGACGGAGGGACAGACGGACCCGTAGGGTCCCGTTTTACCCTTTGGGTACGGAACCCTAAAAATGTATCGAAATATGCTACGAAATGTCACGTGACTATATATATATGATTTAAGTTTCGACAGGCGTTTTCTATCAACAAATTTATTCCACTTTCCACCTAACATGTATACTAAATTATTAATGAGGCCTTAATAGGCCAAGTGGATTAAACTAAATAAGCCGACATTAGCTAATTGGATGAAGTTAGGGTCGGTTGCAACAAACCGTCTGTCACCGTCAAAACGTTCGCTAAATTGTATTGTATGGGAAGTTTTGTAATTAGGTTGTATTGTAGGTTGATCTGTGTAAGATGTCCCCTAATATTTATTATTTATTTTATTTCATGCTCAATACTTTGAATACAATTTTATTTTTACAAACAATGTTTGGAGCGATCAATAGTACAAGCATCTATAATTGAGTTTATCGATATACCGAGTCGATATAGGAACTCTCTAATACCTGTCAATAAATTGTGCCCCATAGAATCCGAAGGCAATGGGGGTTAAAATTACTTGTCATGTTGGGGTACCTACTAATATACATACTTACCTACTTTTCCTGTTTGGCCGAGCGTTAACAAAGGTATATGTTTCAGCTTGGGTAAAATTGTTCTCGTATGTTCTCCTTCTACAGGTCGCAGTTCTCAACAAAATCTCATGAAATTTTGTAAGCAGGTTCAATTTTTTTTGCGAATTCAGTTTTTTGATTAATCCGTATTAATCTGTAAAATTCGCCATGAACATTTTTTCTACTACGTCTGTGGCAAACAAGCATACGGCCTGCCTGATGGTAAGCAGTCACCGTAGCCTATATGGCCGCCTGCAACTCCAGAGGTGTTACATGCGTGTGTCCGACCCGACTCCGCACCCTCGTTGATCTCTACCTGAGTAACGGCTCGATTCGGAAAAGAATTAGATTTCTACTAGACTTCAACAAGTTACGATACGGATAATTTAAAGATATTTTGTAAGATAGATATGTCAAAGTTGACGTTTTCGCGATTCTGGAGGTCCTCTTGAACGATTTCGACAAGTTATGACTTAGATATCCAAGTCACATCTATATCGATATCTAATGTAGATCTAGTTGATCTCTAAATCGTCTCAAGATCTTGTGATTATCTCGAAATCCGAATATAATGTAAGGCAGGCAAGGCAGTCTGGCAAACCGGTAGGAACACAACACTGGATCTACTGTTATCTTGCTGCGGTTTTCTGTAAAATGTGGGTCCTAAGCCTACCCCAATTGGGCTTACTTTGTTTAGCCGAAGAAATTGATGTTTTATAACCACTTAATACGCCATGCCGGTTTTTAGTGTTACGGTTGAGGATGACTCACGTTAGACCGGGCCGTGTCCGGGCCGGAGCTTCCGGCGCATCGTTTTATATGGAAAGCATCACGTGATCGCCTGTCATGTCATAGTAAAGGACACGGCCCGGTCAAACGTGAGTTAGGTTTTTTTTTAAGCTAATACCTTGTTTTTAATTTAATATACCGAAGTTCCATTTAGATAATAAATGTTACCTTGTAATACTTCTCTCGTTACCAATGTTTATCCTTACTCAGATAACGCACAAGATTTATTTGTATTTCGCTTAGCAATGTTCGTTCTTGTTGATAAAAAGGCGTATTTCGTACAACATTTTACGAAAAATTCCTACCGGAGGGCCTACCTCGAACACCTAAGTTACGGGCATCTTTCTCTTTTACTACAATTAAGGTGTAATAAGAGCGACAGAGAAAGATGCCAGCAATTTGCGGTGTTCGCGGTTGTAGGCCAGATTTTGCGGCGCGGCCGGTTAGGGTATACGGCGGGGCGTGAGGGAACCTATCCTTTACAACCTAGTGACGTAAAATAAAAACAAAACACTCACCAGTCGCCATGTTGTCCGTCAAAAGATCCGCGTGAAACTGTCTCGAACGTGAGGAAACCAATGTAACGTATAATTGCATTAGCCTTATCTATTTACGAGACATAATCTATTTACTTCGACTGCCAAACAATTTGCGACCTTGCTGCTTATGTAATAAGATTCAGCAAGAGAGCGATTGTTAGTATATATGGTATTGAGGAGAGCTATTAACAGCTGAGTCAATAGAATAATCATTTGTGTGTAGTATAGGGTACTGAGCATGCATTTTGCCGTTTTTTTTAACTTTTTTAAAGGAAGTTTACTCCTTGTTTGAGGGGAGTTTTTTATTCCTATAACTTGGCTCTGTCAGAACATTACTGGAATAATGATTTACCCTTATCATAACTCGTTTTAGAATCAGGCTTAACATTATCTCATTAAGAAAGCCTTAGAGCAGGGCTCTCCAAACCCCGGCCCGCGAAGCGTTTCAATCCGGCCCGCCGACAGTGGTCCAATTCGGCCCGCGGGGGCCAGGCTCCAGCCCAGCAAACAAGATATACTTATATATATACTGCACAGAACAATCATATTAACACGTTCACCGCTGAGCTACGGTCGTAGCGCTACCAGGACTATCTCAAATGTGCAGTTCCTTCGGTGACTTGTGTGTAGATACCTATGAGGTGTAAGTAGGTAGGTAGCTATATTATAATATGTACCTACCTGCATAATGCTTTAAAACATCAACTTTTCCTAGCCTCCCTGACTGCTTGTGGGCTTTATGAAGAACTAAATAGATCGTACATTTGAATCGGGCAACTGGGGGCCGATTTTTGAATTTAAATCGCTCGATTTCGTCACTCGAAAATCGGTGGCGAACGGCGAAATGCTAATTTTTGAAATACGAGCGATCGAAATTTGGAATCTAGTGGTATTGACCACTCGATTTCAATTCTATTAGTAGAATTTAAATGCCTAGTAGCGGAGATATTACTGAACGAAATACTCGAAATCGAGTGGTCGAAATTCAAAAATCGGCCCCCTGAACTCCAAAATGTTCGATTTTTACCGACATTCCGTCATTACATCATCATACCAAACAGCTGTATCTGACTGGTTGCTAAAAAAATATTCTAGGCGTTTATGGATTCCTGTTCCCTACTGGTAAGAGCCAAAAAACTTTGACCTGTATACTTACACTTACACGTATACTTAATTTAACCCTAAATCGCAAAAATCCTTATACTTCCGTACACCTCTTCCTTATTGAACACGGAATTGATACTAAATGTCGTCAGTACAAACAGCAACACTCCTAACTGTACATCGATGGACCTTATTACAAAAGGCATAAGGTCCACCGATGTACAGTTAACAGTGTGGGCGATGGTACCTATCTCCTGGGGGCACGGCAATGCCCCTGCCTGGACAGGATAAGGGAAACTGCCAATCATGTATTAGTGTATTAGTTTATTTTAAAAGCATAAAAACGTATAGTGCGTACACCTTAAAATGTAAAGTATATTTCTTAAATAGATATAACATTCATGAGGTAAAATATTTAAGCTGTTTCCAACATTCAGTTTCTTTCACAAACATTGATCAGCGTCATGCTACAAGACTGCACCACTTTATACTACACTGTAAGTACATTCATAGCATCCACTGTTTTATTATTCAATTCAAATTAAAACATCTTTCTTTCGGATTTTTAAACCCCGGTTCTTTAGGCACGAGGCACGACGAGTTTGTCGCTGCGTTGACCCAACACGACGTAGACATCATGGCCATTAATGAGACCTGGCGGCTTAGCACGGTCGCGTTTTTATCCCTTGTCACCATGCCTGTCACGTTCTAACAAGTATGTAAGTGCGAAAGGGACGCGCATAGTGATAGTCGATAAAAATGGAACCGTGCTGAGCCCGCTGGCTGCGGGCGGGCGAGGAGGAGCGTGCGCCGGCGCCCCCCGGGTACCGGCTGCGCCACGTCCCGCGCGCCCCCGGAGGCGCCCGCTCGCGCGGCGGCGGAGTCGGTTTTTATGTGAAGCAAGGTATAGTCGCTAGGCTTATTTCGCACCCGCAGGCACCACTCGTGGAACAGATGTGGCTCAGTCTAACTGTGAATGGCACTCGAATAGCAGTCGGCACGGCTTATCGGCCACCGTGGTTTAGCGTTGACTCTTTTATTGACGCTCTTACTGAATCAATTTCTACTTTCGCTAAATTTGATGTTATTATTTTAATGGGTGATTTTAATATTAATTTATTAAATGCAAATAGCAATGATTCAAAAAAACTCCTCGGATTTCTCAAGTGTATGAATCTCACCCAATTTACAGACCGACCGACTCACTTTACAAATCATAGTGAAACCTTAATCGACCTAGTGTGCTCGAATTCGTGTGTCACTGATTTATACATCAACCATATACCGGAACTTAGTAGCCACGCATTTATTACGTTTGAAGTTTCCGTTAAAAAACCAAAGCTATCTCCTCAATGGGTAACATATAGGCCGTTGAAAGACATTGACTTCGAACAATTTAACGAGCGTGTCGCATCCATCCAATGGGACAACCTTATGTCAGACGATGTTAACTATATGGTAGATTCGTTTAATTCTTCTTTGATACAGTTGTTTAATGAATTTGCTCCAGTAAAATCAGTTCTAATAAAAAATAAATCTTACCCGTGGATAACGTACACTGTCAAAAAGATGATGAAGCTTCGAGATGAGGCTCATGCTCGGAGTAAATTGACAAAGTTAGATTCCCACGTTAAGTACTGTAAAGACTTAAAACATATGGTTAATACAGCGATTTACAACGAAAAAACTGCTTACTTCAACCTTCACATTAATAATAATCTAAAAAAACCTCGAACTCTGTGGAAAAACATTAAAAACAACGTGGCAGACTTTAAACGCAAAAGTTTTGAATTACCAGCACATTTAAACAACCCGTCAAAATTAAATGAGCATTTTCTATCGCTGCCTGGAGATAACTGCGTTGACATCTCTCTTTTAACTAAATACGAGTTTAGTAGATTTAGTAATTCTATATTTTCTCTCAGACCTGTAACGGAAACAAATATACTCAACATTATAAAGTCCTTTTCCACTAACGCACAAGGTGCCGACGGAATTACCCTAAACATGATTTTGCTGACGCTTCCCTATACACTTACCCTAGTTACTGATATAATTAATAAGTCATTAGAAAAAGGCATATTTCCTCAGGCATGGAAGTCTTCTGTTGTTAGACCTATTCCAAAAATATCGAATCCAACAAGTTTCAAAGATTTTCGCCCTATAAGTATTCTCCCCTTTTTATCAAAAATCCTGGAAAGGGCAGTGTACCTACAATTAACAGAATATGTAGAAGTCAATGACATCCTGCCGCGGAAGCAGTCGGGTTTTAGAAAATCACGTAGCACAACAACAGCATTAATAGATGTAGTCGATGACATTCTGGGTGCCAGAGACAATGGCGAAAATGTAATGCTTGTGTTGCTAGATTTCTCACGTGCTTTTGACACTATAAATACTACGCTGCTACTATCTAAGTTGGCCTTCTATGGAGTAGACACACGATCTCTTGAATGGTTTGCGAGTTATCTTACAGGACGCACACAATGTGTTGAGGTACGTGATGTTAATGGTGTAGTATCTGCATCTAATCCCCTAACTGTTACACGGGGCGTTCCGCAAGGCTCTATTTTGGGCCCACTCCTATTTATTTTGTATAGTGCAGATGTTATAAATAATATAAATTACTGTAATTATCACTTGTACGCTGACGATATTCAATTGTATATTTCATTTAAGCCAAATAAAACTGACTCTGCAGTTGACAAATTAAATTCTGATTTAGGACGCATAGCAAAGTGGTGCATGTCGAATAATCTTGTCCTGAATGCAAATAAGTCTAAATTAATGATATTTGGTTCAAATAAGCGACTAAGTGATCTTGAGACTTACGTGCCACAAGTAGTTATCATGGGTGATATCTTAGAGCGTGTTTACGTAGCCCGTAACTTAGGCCTTATTATGGATGATAAGCTGCGCTTTGAAGAACACGTCACGGAACTAGTGCGAAATTGTTTCTACAGGCTGAATGTGTTGTATCGTTTTCGAGACTTTATTAAAGTAGACTTACGAATAAATCTCTGTGACTCCTTAATTTTGTCTAAGTTGGGTTATGCCGATGGTGTCTATGGTAGTTGCTTGCTGGCGCGTACTTCTACTTTGGTACAGCGTATACAAAATGCTTGCGCTCGATATTGTTTTAATGTACCACGCCGTTCCCATATCACTCCATTTTTAAACAACAATAAACTTCTGAATATGTCTGCTAGGCGAACTTTACACTTCTCTTTGTTGATTTTTGGAGTCATGCATACCAAAAAACCTTCATATTTATTTAATAAGTTAAATTACTCGAAGCGTGAAGTGCGGGGTGCGCAGCGGCTTGTTGGCCCGAAGCACAGTACGTCTGCTTTTCGTGGCAGCTTTCGTTACGCCGCCACGAAGTGTTGGAACAATCTGCCACCTCCAATTAGAAATTGTACGTCAATAGCAACCTTTAAAATTAAGATAAAAGAGTATTTAACCGATGTTCAAACTTCCAACATATAAGCTGACGTACTGCGCTAGATATTATTATTATTGTTTTTTTTTTTGTTCAAGCACGGAATTATGTACTGTTGTCATTTAATTAACTCAACTGTCATCTCTTCTCCCATATGTTGCATTAAGTTTTGTTTTGCTTTATTTTATATTTGTTATGTGTATTTAAATTGGTTGCCCTGAAAACCAGCGCCATGGCTAAGGACATTAGTCATCGGCATATGCTGAGTGGCATCCATTTTGGTGTCTTGTACTAGAATAAGATGTATTATAGGTTAAGCATGTATTTCAACACCAAATAAACCATTTCTATTTCTATTTCTATTTCAATCTTTTAGTACTATCACAGAATAAATAAGAGTACTAGGTACAGAAGACTCGCTAACACACTACTCACTCTCTAACAAAACGCGTCTGTTACGATCAACACAGATATGGCCGCTAGGTGGCGACAGCGCCACGCGCGGCTTATGGCAAACCCCAAAATTGGGGCGGAACGGATGTACTTTTAGCTACCTGTAGCAAAGCGACGAAATCGCGGAGTGAGTCACGCCTGGTACTATGGAATAAAGATGCTGCTAATGCTACTATACATTATACATACATACAGGCATATTATTTCAGTATTTGATTTTAGAAATTATGCTACATAACCTCATTTATCGTTCCCGTGTCAGCTGTCACTCGAGTACCCCCAAAATTAACATTATACCGGAGTGATAGCTGTCACGGTGGACATGATAAGAAATGAAAACACCTTTATAATTTTATCTCAATATAAACAACGATTGACCACAATTCAACAAAGCCATAGGAAGAAAACCGACGCACAAATGCACTTCATCACGTGAAAATTAAAATTATTTTTATCAAGAAAGAACTGTGAGAAGCAGCATTCAATAAACTTATTTCAATTAAAAGGGCATTAATTTAATGTTGAATTGAAAGCGCCTGATAAGTTTATTTACTCGTCGCAAGCGAGTTTGACTCTTTGCTATTGAAATCTCAACAGGCGCTTTGATTATTTTATAAAGAGCTTGCTTCTCATCATGATAATATCTATGGCTACAAGTGCTACAACCAAAGAGAATACATTGTATATAACCCTCCTTAACTATAAACGTAGGTATACAATAATTGTCATTTTGATGTGCTGTCAGAGTGTGATCGATAGTAAAATTTTATTACTTTCGGTAAATAATAAATGGAAGGAGTAAAGTGGCTCATTGTTATTTATGTAAAAAGTCTAACACGACCGCAAGAGTATTTTCCGAGTGCAGACTGATATAGTTTTGTGGTGATTTTTGACGCGGATAACGAATGTGATGTCCATGTGTTATCAGTCCGTTTTTGTGCGACATGTGAGATTTTCCAGTGTGCATCGTTAATAATTTATTATAAATTGTAAATATCTACAGTTTGGCACATTTGGTACGTACCCTTACTTATTTCCTTACTTTATAATGGGCTAAGTACTACTAACTGTAACTTTGTTCTTAAACTAGGTTCTCAATTCTTAGGGACCTTTCCATTTTATATTGTTAGTTCCCCGATTCCTCGAACCAATTTAAAAATAAGTCTTTTTTGTTTTTGAAAGTTGAAAGTATTTCACAGTTTGTTACTTGCAACAGGCCTATTATGAGGTTTTAGAGAACTCTTGATATATTGTAGGCACACCTATTTAGTAACTATATTAAAAAATATCTAAATATAAAATAATACACCGTTTGGAACAGGCCTCCACTCATGCGCCAGAGGGCTTGAGTTGTAGTCCCCTAGCTGGCCCAATGCGGGTTGGAGACTTCACATATACCTCTGAATTCTCCAAAGATGTATGCAGGTCTCCTCATGATGTTTTCCTTCGCCGAAAAGATAGTGGTAAATATCAAATGATATTCCGTACATGAATTACCAGGAGTGCCGCTTCTTACTCGTAATATAGGGTAGACCGGGGACAATAGAAACACGTCATGATTGAAACAAGTCAAATTTCTAGATAACTATAATACCTACGCGTCTGACGCAACACTCGGTACACGCGGTCGGCCATGTCCTTCCTTCCTTCCTTGACCAGCAGGGCTCGAGCGACGGTGCGAGACAGGGGTGTCCACGAGCTAAACAAGTTTTTCGCGGTAAAAAGTAAGAACTTGCGCTCTCGTATATTTTCTTATAACTTCGTTTACTCTTGTTTTGACTAATCTAATTATTTTGGTGTTCGAGTTAGGAATAAACGAATGTTTTTAATGGCCATTGATCAGCGTTTGAGTCTTTTTTATGTATAATATTTGACCTTGAAGTAAAAAACGAGGTGTGGGGACGATAGAAACAACTTGCTTGGGGACGATTGAAACGTTTCAATCGTCCTCGCGTTATAATCGTCCCCAAAAGTAGCCGACTTCAAAATATAAGGAGGTTCTGTATTCGATGCACATGTTTGTTCTATTGATGTTCACTATTATTTATGTACCTAGTTTTTGACCTAGTTGATAAATTATGGATCTACGAAGTTTTTTTTAGAAATCTGCAGTTTTTTATGTGAACATTTGTTTTTAACAGACTTAATAAAAAAGGAAGTTCTCAGTTTGAACCGTATGTTTCTATGTATGTTTGTTTGTTCGCGATATCTCGCGTTCGGCTTAACCGATTTTGATGCGGTTTTCAGAAAAGTATTTTGTTACATTCTGGAGAAGGTTTTAGTGTATATAACAAATGGTTATTAACAGATTTTAAAAAAAGAGGATCTCTGTTTGACCCGTATGTTTGTAGGTACCTATACAATATAACAAATGGTTAGTAACTCATGCAGCTGCTCTCGAAAATAATCATTTGGTGATTGTGATGATAATAATTATAATTGTGACGAAAATATTATTTTTTTGCTTTCATCGTCAGCTGATGAAAGCAAAAAAATAATATTTTAAATAAAAAAATAATGAAACAGATAAAATCAAATTTAAAAAATAACGGCCTTAAATAAAAACTGAAAAACCAAAAATAAACCGTTCATGTAGGTACAAATTACATTTTATTCACGTTTTGAAGTCGGTGACAAACCTTACGTAATAGTTATTTGTTTTATAGAGCATAGGATTTTTTTTTATTTGGCATATCGCCATGTTTTTTTTTAATAAAACAATTTAAACTGATTATTTTATTGCGTCTATTGTTTCATTTTACATCCCGACGTTTGCAACACTCGTTGTCAGAGGGTAGGTACACGGAATGGTTGTGATTGAAACATTCTTATAGTTGAAACAAGCACTTTTGTATGAAACATGATTATGCTTTTTTCTGCGATTCTATATCGTTATATTTTATAATTGTATTAAAACTACTTTGGTTAAGATAAATGTATAAGGTAGCAGCAACAAAGAAAACTGAAAGTCGTATACTTATTTTTTTTCCCGCGTGTTTTTATCGAGATGTTCAGATGCTCATAAATTGAGTAATATTTATTTTATGCTTGCGAACTTTTGATGAGCTCATTGTATGCAGAAGTAGTGATGAAAAAGATTAAAACAGATATAAGTACTTTCATTGTGCCGAAGATATTCGAGTGTTTCAATTGACCTTACATAGTGTTTCAATTGACAGTCATATGAGGTCAATTGAACCATGCTGCCCCATTCTCTTTATTAAATTATTGTCAAAAAACTATGGATTATAGACCATCCAAATACATTTCATTTAGGAACCAGATAACTAACCTTGAAATATTTTGGGCGTACATCTTTCTACTCATAAAAATATAACGGATACAGGCGGTTAAAGGAAAATTGTTTCTATTGTCCCCGGTCTCCCCTACCTACTTTGTATATTCCTGGCGGCCTAGCCAAGGTGACGATCGCTTGCACTTCGCCATCGAATCGCTTCGTGTCTCTCTATCACTCTTCCATATTAGTGTGACAGTGACAGTTGCGTTTCGTTCGCTACGGAGCGTTAGCGATTGGCATTTGGCTACGCGGCCTGGGGGCCGATTTTTATATTTTCGAGTGACGAAATCGAGCAATCGAATTTCAAAAATCGCCCCCCTGGAGATATTATTGAAAGAAATACACGAAATCGAGCGGTCGAAATTCAAAAATCGGCCCCTAGTATACATTCTGAACCTCTGGCGTCATTTAACGAACGTACGAAAGACGACCGGTTTGGCCTAATGGTAGTGGCCCTGCCTATGAAGCCGATGGTCCCGGGTTCGAATCCCGGTAAGGGCATTTATTTGTGTGATGAACACAAATATTTGTTCCTGAGTCATCCTGGGCATTTTCTATGTATATAGGTAAGTAAGTATGTATTTATCTATATATGTCTATAGATATAAGAGTGATACTCTTCCATATTAGTGTGACAGTGACAGATGCGTTTCGTTCGCTACGGAGCGTTAGCGATTGGCATGTTGGCTACGCGGCCTGTATAGATTCTGAACATCTGAGGGGCTATCGCGAAAACCGAAATTCGCAAATTGCGGGGATCTTTCTCTTTTACTCCGATGAAGGAGTAATTAGAGTGACAGAGAATGCCCGCAATTTGCGAACTTCGATTTTCGCGGTTATAGCCCTGGCGTCATTTAACGAACGTACGAACGACGACCGGTTTGGCCTAGTGGGCCACTGGCCCTGCCTATGAAGCCGATGGTCCCGGGTTCGAATCCCGGTAAGGGCATTTATTTGTGTGATGAACACAAATATTCGTTCCTGAGTCATGGGCGTTTTCTATGTACGTAGGTTTATAGGCAAGTATGTATTTATCTATATACGTATGTATACCGTCGGCTAGTATCCATAGTACAAGCTTTGCTTAGTTTCGGGCTAGGTCGATCTGTGTAAGATTGTCCACAAATATTTATTTTATTGTTTTATAATATTTAAGTTTGATCTTATAGCTGCTGAGCATTGGTTGTTGAGTGAACCTTGTGAACTATATAAAAGTATGATTATTTGGGTACCGTACCCAAAGGGTAAAAACGGGACCCTATTACTAAGACCTACTACCCTATAATATTGCTGTCCGTCTGTCCATCTGTAACTCATGAACCGTGATAGTTAGTCAGTTGAAATTTTCACAGATGATGTGTTTCTGTTGCCGCTATAACAACAAATACTAAAAACAAAATAAAATAAATATTTAAGTGGGGCTCCCATACAACAAACGTGATTTTTTTGCCGTTTTTTGCGTAATGGTATTATCTATTCTGTGAGACGCCCCCGGCTATCAATGACAAGTAGGTAAATGAGCAAGGTATGTAGTTGTATAGTATACCTACTCAACTGAAATATATCTTGTTCAACAAAGCTTGCAAAAATTTCTAGAGCCATAAGAGCCTGTCACATATTTTTGCGGCCTTCAAAGAGTAACATAGGTATTATTGCAGGTGACTGTATTATTAAAAAAAAAACGAATTCTTTATAGTGAATACATTCATACCTACCTGTAAATTTTAAATTCTATAAGTAGGTATAATAATTATACCGGTATATATAAAAATGTTATATTTACTTCTTTTGTGTAGGTACTGTTTTATAAGTCAAAATTATCTACAAGACTTCGATTAATTAGAACACTTTTTAATTATTTTGACAAATTACTCGTTGTCAAACAAGTATCACTTCCAAAAAATAACATCAAAAAAACTATACCTACGAATATAACAGTAAAAATGTTTATTATCTGCTATCTCTAAACGCCCACAGCCTCACATGATAATGTACATTTGTTAATGTACGGACGAGTAAATGAGTACAGACTGCCAATGACCATTCAAATTTATACGGGTTAAACCTACCAAAACCCATTATCAATGTTGCAGATCATTGACAATAAGGATTGGCAAAAATAGTTACCTTAGTTTAGTTAATTTGCCTGTTGTACATACTTTATTTAACTAGTGACTCTGTGAGCTGTAGACCTTGCCATAAGCTTCATAAGCTAACCTTACAAAATGTAAACAAATGCCCGAAATTAGTGGGAAATTACTTAAGCGCCAGTAGGGTCTATGGCACTCAAGACTACATATTGGGGTTGTTGACACATGTTGAATTTTATAACTAAATCTAGTTAAATAGATAGAAAATGAGAAATTTATCAAAATACATTGGAAAATAAAAAATACAAGACCATAAAGTTAAAAAAAAGTAATTTTAATTTCCAAATAGGAAAAAAGAATGGTACCATTCGATTCGTTACATTTTATTAAAAAAAATATTGTACAGCAACAATATAGGTACATAAACGCAATATTTCACCGACAAAATCCCAATTTCCTTGTTTTCCATACATCGAACCAGCTTCCTAACGTTACATGGTGACGTCACGATGTATTGCCGTTTTGTTCGAAGCGTTTCGTCAGTAAAGTGCGGGTGCCAGACTTTGACCATCATTTGTGACTTTAGTATCGCTTTAAAACAATGGGTCCCATACAGACATTTGATCCTCAAAACAAACCTGATCGACTGATTATTATTATTTATTATTCAGAGCCCACTGTGTCCCACTGCTGGCCAAAGGCCTCCCCCCTCTTCCTCCACTCGTCTCTATTTAGTGCAATATCTGGCCAGCCTCTCAAGAAGGAGTCCAAGTTATCCCGCCATCGCCGACGAGGCCTGCCGGCTCCCCGGTTAGACTCGTCCAAAGACGCACCGAAAACGCCTGGAAGAGCTATTGGTCAATGAAACAGCTGATGAAGGGAGACCTACCTCTATCACTCAAGCGTTGGCTCATGGACATGTGCGTACTTCCAGTTCTCACCTACGGTGCTCAGACCTGGTCATTGACGGAAGCTCAGAAGTCCAAACTCGGGGTTTGCCAGAGAGCTATGGAGCGTAGCATATTAGGTGTAAAATTAAGGGATCGAGTCCGAAACACCACGCTGCGCTCTAAGACTCGAATAATGGACGTAGCTCGGAAAGCGGCCAAGTTAAAATGGGACTGGACTGGTCATGTCTGCCGAATGCCGGACGACTTGTGGGCCAAGTTAACCACAGAGTGGGATCGACTGATACCATTCATAATTCATAAACAATTGTTAAAATACCCTATTGTGAGTTCGCTGTGATTAAGATCCAACGCAGTATTTTTTTTACATTTTTAAATTTATATCGAGGTCTACAGCTCACAGAGCCACTAGTTTCCACGAGTACCAATAATAGGGCCTTACCATGATGTCCTTATAGTGCGATTCTGTTTAGGACTTAAACTGAATTGCTAAAGGACGGAGCTATATAAGTCGCATAACTCCGTCCCTTAGCAATTCAGATAGGTCCTAAACAGAATCGCAATAAGGACATCATGGTAAGGCCCCTAGAGGTAATTGTGGGCACAGTAAAGTCCTTTGGCACAAGTGGCTCAACTGATAAAAGCGGTCATGCTCCCATACTAATATTGTACGGGAGCGCTTGTTGAGGTGGTCTGTAGGGGAGACCGAGGTGAGTTGTGACAGAGGGAGTTGTGACATCGTTGACTTTTTGGAATCTATTAACTAAAAACAAGATCGCAACAGCGCGCGTTTATTAGTTCAAGTTACGAGCTAACAAACGCACACTGTTGCGCTCGCTAACAGTCATCAGATTCAAAAAATCGACAATGGCACAACTCTCCTCTGTCAAAACTCACCTCGGTCTCCCCTACACCTAGTGTAAATATCATCATTCGATAGCGTGACATGACGTACTCGTTTGCGTTGTCATTCTGTATGGGATTTTGAGTTTCCAAACGTCCCGCTTGGCGTGCTGTTCAAAATCCCATACAAACATGAACTTAACGCAAACGCGAACACACGTCACGCTATCGAATGCAATTTAAACTAGGGGTTCTGTGTGATGAACGAAACTACGACCCGACTCGAACTTTAAGATACGTCGATTAATAGATCTAGAAACGATATCGATTAGATATGTCAGTGTCAAATGTGACGTTTCTTCAAACAAAAACCTTATTTTTGACACTGACACATCTAATCCATATCGTTTCTAGATCTATTAATCTACGTATCTTAAAGTTCGAATCGGGCAGATACTCGACTATTATGATATGAATGACTTCGTCGTGGGGTATTGTGAATGGAGGGCGGGGTGCGTTCGAAACCGAGTGTTGTCAGCTTGGAGCGAACGTGTCATATGCGCGTGAGACGGGCTGATATCGATTTCACATAATTTTTAACGTTTTTGATATGCATCCTGGAAAATAATCAGCTCTTTTACAGATTAGATTGATAATATCTCGTCAGGTACCTACAACCAACTCAGTAATTAGACTATCACAAGGTAAGATCCATAGTGAACTGTGCTGGTCCTAGTACCAAAATAAGGTTAATTTTTATTTAACCCCCGACGCAAAAAGAGGGGTATTATATGTTTGACGCCAATGTCTGTCTAGCTTAATTAATGTGTTGCTTCTAACGGATGGACCGATTTGGATGCGGTTTTAACGTGAAGGAGAGTTTCCTTGCGGTGCTTCTTAGTTAGGTATGTTTGATATAAATCGTTTCAGCAGTACCTATGAAAATTATTAGCTCTTTACCAAAATGTTGTAATTTGCATATATCATAAAGGGTTTATAAAAAAAATAATGTAATAGTTATTGTAATTTAATTGTTTTCCGCTATTAGTGAGTATTGTCACCTGACGATATATGATTAGGTAGGTACCTAATGAAAAAAAAACCAGAAAGGTTAAAAGTTTTGAATACAATTTTTTAGAACTGTATTCATTTTATATTTAGATAGACACGTAATTATTACAAAAAAAATATATAAAATTATTATTCATTAATTTTAAATACAAAATAGAGCTTAATTAGTTTAGTGATTAAAGTTCGAGTGACTGTCACGTGACGTCACGAACACATAAATAAACAAACTGCTGCCAAAATGTAAGTCCGAGCGTAGAGCAAAAGCTGTAGTAATAAAAAGTCGAATTAAAAAAAGTTTTTGAATATCCAGACTCTTTGGTGGTGTCGTATGGATTACGGTCAGGTTTGACGACTTGTCTGTGGTGTTTCTTAGGTCATGACGTCACGCGCTCCGATTGGGTTTGCAGTCACGTGATACTGGGCATTATTTTAAATGCTTTTGATTATTTTTAAGTAATTTATTACGCATATTTACTTGTAAAATATGATTTTCAGCATTCTAATATTCCCTGCTATGGTAAAAACATAACACGTTATATATTCGCGATTCATGTCAACATCCCTATTGAATAAAATAAATCAAAAATTTATTCACTAACTACTAGGCCTCAAGGGCTCTTTTACGATTCAATAAAACATTTACTACTTACAACACAAGTTAATTCAACAGCCAATACCTGGGTAAACATTACATTATAAAAATCTTAAAATAAATAATTACTACATCCACCACACATTCAATACGGAGTGATTCCAAGTAAACGCTTCTAACATATAGAATTCGTTATATTTTCAGTTTTACCTGCAACTACCTAACATCCGCCACCCACTGAGCCCTGTTATAATGAGAAGAAAAATCAATGCGTCTATTATAGCTACACCCACGGTGCCATTAGTTGTCTGCCATATCTAGACACGCGGTAGCGTGTCCAGCCAAGTTCAAGGAAAAAGGAACTGGCGACGCAGAAACCGCGTGTAATATTACACGAACCATTTCGAGCTACTTTTGATCCCTTCACAACTTGAAACCTATTTAACCTACACACGTGAAATTTGGCATATTTATTCAAGCCCCTTAGTTTATCTAGAATACAAACGTAGCTTAAACAGTTATTGATAAATGAACGTTTAAAAACCGGCATTTTTGTGGAATTTGTCTTGGCTAGTTTTTACGTACGTTAAAAATAAAATAAAAAATAAATAAAATATCTTTATTCCAAAACATAAAATTCCAACATTATTTAGTTAGTAAACAGGGTACAGTTCGCTATTGCTACATGTTAGTACATTCAAATATTTTCAAAGTATATAAATAATAGACAATAATATTTTTAACAATGAAATCAAAATTCACAAATATAATAATAATACTTAATAAACAGTCAGGTTCATTATAAAATAGACTAGATTAGAATGTCACAGTTGAGATTTTTTTTATCCATATAAATAATGATTTCATGTCAAAAGAATAGGTAGGTAATATAGGTATGTATACGTAGGTACGTAGGTACTTAAATACGCGATTAAGTCCCGTTGTGTAATTTAATAATGTTTAATAATCGTGAAAGTTTAAATCAGTGAATATAGGTATAATAAAAAAAAAAGATGCAATGTATAATTAATTATTATTGTCAATGTTACTTTTCAAAAAATTGGATTGTTGGTAAAAACTAGCCAAGTCAATTCAGGATTTTCTACACAGCACAGAACTTGCACCCATATAGATCTCAATTCTTTTGTCGGCGAGTCAACAACGACACATATTCTTAATATTGAACTTGGCTCTCATTTCACATTAATGTTTTCGTATTCATTTACGTTGTTCCAGTAAATAAAGAGCTATCAATAGATCTACATAGTTTTATTCTAGGAAAAACGGGAGTTGACAAAATAAAATAATGACAAACCTGTTATCAATTAGCAAAGCGAGTCAAATATAAATATATTAAAGTAAATTATAATAAGTTATAACATAATTCACCGAAATGTTACAAGACTACTTACTTAGTACTTACTTGGCTGGCGCGATGACCCAAAATGAGATGACACAAGAGCACGCCACTTTACTCTGTCCAGAACGGTATTGTATTGTAGTTCGGGCGATTTTCCGCAACTCGACGTTTTGCGCCTATTTTGCGTGATAGGGCTAGTCCTGCCAGCCCAGCTCCTCGAGGAATCCTATCAAACCTTTGATGTTGAGTAGGACCTCGGGGAGGTCTCTCGGGGATCCGAGATGTTTTGCCCTGTATGGGGCCAATCCGCTGCATTCCAACACCACGTGAGAGGCTGTTTCTTCCTTCTCCATGCATCCATGGCATAGGGGACTGTCTGTGACACCTGTTATAAAACGATGTTTGTTAAAAAGGCCATGACCTGTTATGACACTGGTTACCATACTCGAACCTTTCCTAATAGTTGAAAGAGCGCCCTTGTGAGCTTACCGTTGATGCCAGGCATGGCTTGTTTGGCCTGTCTGCATCCAGTCTGGTTTAGCCAGTGTTCTGTGTGTAGTTTCCCTGTATGTGCCAGCAGAATTGAGCGTACCTTACTGAACGGTATCGGGAGAATCGGTTCCGGGCCAATCGCCCCCGCACCCGATCCTTGTCTGGCGAGCTCGTCCGCAGCATCGTTACATCGGGATCCACTGTGTCCCTTGATCCATTGTAAGGTGATCTTATTATTCTGTCATACCTCCATTAGTCGTTCGTGGAATTCGTGTATAAGTTTGGATGTGACTATATGGCTTTTTAGGGCCATTAAGACTGCTATACTCCAGAACGGTATCACGCCAAGATACAAGAATGTTACAAGTCCACTAATATAAATCAAATGCAAATCGACATAATAATATATACATATGTGTCCTATTTATAGTACGCAGACGTTAGCGAACATGCTAGTTTGACACAGCATGTTAAGGCTTTCGGGGTAAGGCTACTGGCCTAGAAAAATACTACCTAGTTGCCGTAAAGTACATTTTCATTAATTTAATATAGTAACACTAGAGAATCCGTGTATCCTGTGAAACAGCTGTGTATACTAAACACATTAATACATATGATTATAGCTACGCATATCATTCACCATATTATCAATAGCCAAAGAACAGGTGTCGCTTACAACAAGGGGGTAAAATGTAGTAAGTGCCAAAAATGCCGTCGGTGAAAACTAAGTCTTGAGATTTTATTAAAATTTAAAAGTTGCTCTTCTTATCGATATTTAAATTAATATATCCAATTCTGTGGATATTTAGATTATTAATAGTATCTAGACGCTGACCACGATGAGGGATAAGTTCGCCTTTGTACACATTTATTTATTGTATTTTCTATTTGTGTACTATGTACTTGATTTGTGCAATAAAGTGTTATTACTACCACTACTATTTTGCACAAACGTGGTAGTAAGAAAGCATACATACATAATACATGTATACATATCCTCCCAAATCACTATAAATGTAATTATGATGCACTTACAACGTTCTCGCTTCTGCCGTTACGACATACGACTTTTTGACGGAAGCCAATATAATTATACACATTGAATACTACGATGAGACTTTTCGTTGCAATTTAGAATTTATCTTAACCAAATAAGACTCATATTTGTACTTTATAAAATTAAGACGTTTATAGTAGCATCGCTTTTGTATTGTTTTGACGAATTCTTTCATAGAACCTCTTATTTTCCTGAAATTCAGTATGTGTTTTGACGCTGTATGAGAAACTCGCGAGCCTTGAGGTTTATTTTAGTTGCATATATATTTAATGGCTCGGTATTTGCATGTGTTATACTTATGTAGAGCAGTTTATCTGTATGTGTGTGTGTGTCTGAGCAGCGTATGAAATTGTCGGCTAGCGGCGTCGGCTAACTCTTAAGGTATGGTTGTTTTTATAGGATCTTTGCGTTATGTATTTATTAGGATCAGTAACATGTCTTTTTATTATATAGGTAACAAATTTCAGTTATTTAAGGGGCCCACTGATTAACAGTCCGCCGGACGGTATCACCTAACCTAAAACTATTCATAGACCTTTATACGAAGGTATACCCTTAGTCTAAATTTCATTCGATAACGTGACGTGACGTACGCGTTTGCGTTAAGTGTCATTTTGTATGGGATATAGAGTTTTCAAAACGCCCCGCTTGGCGCGCTGTCCAAAATCCCATACAATATAATCGATGTAACGCCAACGCGAACGCTCATCACTAGCGTTGGAAATGTCGGAAAAAATCAAATGATTTTTTCGGGAATTTATGAAATTTTCGTTTTTTTCGGATTTTTAAAGAAAAAAACCAACCGACTGATAAGCGTAATGACACAACTGTGACAACTGAACTGACACTGACACCGATCCGATGTCAAATATCACCAGTATTAAGAAAAATAACCGATTGAAACCTGTTTAAATCGTTTTTTTCGGAAAAATTTAAGCGGTAAATCTCATGGATTTTTTTCCGTAAAAATCCCAAAAAATACGAGCCGTTTGGAAAGAAACGGAATTTTTTCGGGAAATTTTCAACGCTACTCATCACGCTATCGAATGAAATGTACACTAGGGGTTCAGAGGTAAATTTCATATCGACCGTGATATTTAACTTACTTGGCTAAATAACTACCTAGTGTCCAATCGAAAATTCGGTGTCGGCCAGTTGCGGCATAAAGTAATAAGTAAAGAAAGAGAAGGAACTCCATAGTCACACTCACATGTTTGACTAATCAAAGCTTAGATGGCATTACTATACACTCATGAAAAATAATATTGATGAATTCGCCACATTGTTTCACTTAAATAACCCAATTCGTAATATTTATAAATATGAAACTTAATCGTACAAAATTATCACTTTATAACACCTAAAATTGGAAAATCATTTAAGGCAATTTTTACCAGTCGGCTACTTGAATCAGCTTGAATTGATGGAAGCTTTTTTTGTAAGTTAAATGACTAAATAACGAACGTCGTATTCCGGTAGGTGGCGCGTGCGCAAGGTGCACACCAGTGCGTGCCAGTGTATGCTAAACAAAGTTGCCATATTGACGAAAAAAAAGAGAAACCTAAAATTTATATACAGGCACGGATTCCGATTAAAAATAAATATTGCTAAAAAACTACATTTTTATACTTCAAACTTCTTTTTTACAGTTTCGAAAACACATACAACATACAATAAATGACTTGACACCGTTCATCTACGGTTGAAAATCACAACGGCGACAATTAATTTTATGTGGATGGGATTGCTTAAATTTCTCAGCTTATGTTGCCTACATTACAAATTTCAAATCTGGAAAGTCTATTTGAACGTTTCATTTGGTACTAGAGCCTGTGTGGAAGGAGAAGAGTCGTAGGGTTTTCGCATAGACTCTGCATAATTGAAGAATTTTAGTTATAGAAATCAACCATTACAGTATTTTGAACAAATTATTTAGCTCTACTCATTAATTATACAAAACTAGACTAGAACATGAACTAGACTAAAGGAATATTTTTATTTATTTTTTGGTTCATTGAAATGGCAACCTGACACTACACTAACTCGAATAATGAGTAGGTACACAATGCAACGACAGGATGCGACGTTGTCTAGTCAGTGGTTTGGCGGTCATTGCGATTTGGCAACGCCGCGTGGTTCAGAATTTCAGATACACACAAATTTATTATCAAGATTGTGTTCGCATAACGTTCCGTTTCAAATTCTTATTATGACCACGGTAAAATAAATTAAGTATATCTTAGCTAATATAAATAACAATAACGTATTATTGTATTTCTAATAAAATGTTCTACAAAAAATATACTTAGTTTTTAGGCTGTTGCTAGAATGGACGCATGTATTTAAATTACAAATTATGTTCACTAGGGAGCCAACTGCGTAAATAGAAACTGTACCAAGTACGGGTTGTAATTCTATTAAAACAGTACCCTACTTCGGGGTGTTGTTATAATGCTGCTTCTTAAAAAACGACTGGAAATTTTAGGCATGTATTTTAAAATTCAAACATTATAGTAGATTTATATTTAAAAAGTATTTTTGGACATAATTTTTTTATTTGATCCATTAACATGTGCAATTAAGAAGCAGAAACAATAATGACATGACAGATATATTTAGGGAGACTAAAAAAATCAATGGCAACACTAAAAATAAACTGTCAGAGGGCCTACCGCGAACCATGTTCGACGTGTTGCCTCTCTGTCGCTATAAATTCGTACTTAAGTGTGACAGGGAGGCAACATGTCGTACGTGGGTCGCGATAGGCCCTCGTGACCATGTCGTCGACGGCCGCCTACCGCGTAGCGTCTGTTTATGTTTATTATAACATCATTATGATTTTTTTTTATTTCATGTGTTAAATTTAGTTCGGTTCGGTATTTGATATTATTCGAAATGTAGTTCACAATAGGTACTGAATTCCTGTGGATTCCTGAAGTACCATCAGAATTAAACTAAAGCAGGTCAAACAAACCTGAGGAGAGGGTGTTTGCCAATCAGTGATGAATATTGCCTGCAATGGATTAATAATATGCATCAGGTAAGTTTATTAAAGGTTATTTAATGTAAACTACTGAAACATTTTAACATATTCAACGCTCTATACATATAACTTTTTATTTTAACCTCTTGCCAATCCCGAACTAACGACCGTGAACACGGTTAGGTACCTATGTAAACTTGAGTGGTGCTTTGACATTATTTACTGTCGAAAATAATGAAACAAATCACTCATGGCTGGTTTTACTTTAGTGAACGGAATTTATTGGTTATGTAATCTATTGGTTGCTCAGTTATTAGTAAAATAAGAGTATAATTATTCTGTAACTATAAGTTTTCCAGTTCTTAATTTCAAACCATGTAAGATAATCCTCAGTAACATTTTACTGAATCTATGTAAGTTGTTAATATAATTTAGTTTTACCAACAGAAAGGTCTTTGTAAAGTTATTTTTTTTTTTTGAAAAGTAGCAATTTTTAGAAAATACAGATGTAGTTCTAAACACTCAAGTTACGGACTTTATTTTGAAAACATAATGATTTTTATGATTAATGCTTGCTTTCCTTCCAAAATATTTTGTAAAAATTAGGGACCGTTACCGGTATCCGGTATAACTAATAATAAAATATCACATAGCATTCACAGTATTTTATTTTTATTTTAGAATAGTATTTAGGTAAGGATAGTGATTGATAAGATAGCTAAATTAAATGCAAAAATATAGTGAATAGAATCAGGAATCAAAAATATACATAAACAACTGTGATACCGAAATTGAATACCCGTTAATTTGTATGAAAAATATACTGGTATTCGGTCCCTGGTCAGAATTGTATCTTTAAAATATTTTTGTATGCAACAAATTATTTTTTTGATTTCAGGTGCTCCCATTCTAGCTCCTATCACCCGAAAAGCGAACAATTGGAAATATTTTTTAAATTTAGAAGGGGAAACATGTCGTTAAACATCGTACGCCTGCTAACCAATGGATAGAGTTACTACTGGTCAATGTAATATATCTGACTGAGCTGGAACGAGGCCAAGATGGATGCTCGAGACAGAAAAGCGTGGAAGGATGTTGTGGAGGCCCTACACACCTACGGGTTGCCGTTGAACAATCAACAACAACAATGTATTATATCTGAAAAAATGAAGTGACAAAATATAATTTATATGGAATAAGAGGAGAAACATGAAATTGACAATTCCTGCTTCAATGGATGCAGATCGATGCAATGAAAAATTTTTAATTAGTTATTAATACCCATTAATAGATTTTATCCTTATTTCAATCCATGCTTTATTTTTGTCTACCCACCTTCATTATATTTGCTGAATTGCCACAACTGTGTTCTGTGTTCAATGATAGTTGACAACAGGATCCTATTTGCTGTAACTATAATCTATACATATAATAAAGCTGAAGACGGTCGAAAGTCTGTACATGGAAGATATTTGAAAAAAAGTTGGTTGGGGATACTTAGGGTCGATAACAGAACACGTTCCAAAAGTTTTTAGAATTTTTGTCTGTTTGTCTGTTTGTCTGTTTATCTGTTTATCTGTTTGTCTGTTTATTTGAACGCGCATCACGTGAAAACGGCTGAACGGATTTTGATGAAAACTTTACTAATCTGTCGAGAAAATCCCCGGCCAGGTTATAGGCTAAAAAATTCAACCCCTAAAAGGGGGGATAGCCATAACACTCGATTGACTTAAGTTTGCCCCTGAATCTTATGGCGCTACTTAGGAAGGAGGGGCAAACTTTTTTCAAATATGTGCTACCACTATTGAGTACCCTGGTAAACTAACAGATGGAGCTGAATTTAATACGTTGTGACATGAATAAGCCACCGACGAAAGATTTTGGCACATTAACTCTAAGTTTAGAAGACACGGATATCAAAAAAATAATTGAATAATTATGTTGACTTAATAAATTAATAATATTAGGTCATTACCTATGAAATTGGCGTTTTGTTCGGAGAATTTCAACGAAACACGAATTTCCATACAATTAATTTTGCGGATATTTTTTTGATGGCTAATTCAAACCAAACAAAAATTTTCCAGTAATTTTTGACACCTTTAAGGTATGTTTTCAATATCTTCATTTCTTGAAAATTGGTACCATTAGAAAAATATAAGTAATTTTAATACTCGAACCGACAGCACATGAAAAGACCTATTTTCAAGGCTTAATTCTGAACACTTAACAATAAAAAATAACAATTAATTGCTGTCAAGCAGTTTGGCGAAATCATATTGTAGTTTTATTGTAATTGTGTATGTACTTTTGTAAAAAAAAAAAAAACTAGGATCAGACTTATATCTATGAACAAAAACGCCAATTTCATAGGTAAGGACCTAATATATCGAAAAATGTTCGCGCTCGCTTCGCTCGCGTTTTCAATAACTTTCTAAGATATGGCGACTGCAGCAGCATTACTCTGTTGCAACGTTGCTGCTGCAGCACTGTCAATTTTCGTGATAAAATGATGTGACTGACTTCCATACTAAAAGAAAAAATGTACAACTGTCTAACTGTCTATCAAATTGGGTTTTTATATCGAAAATTTTTCGCGCTCGCTTCGCTCGCGTTTTCTATTACTTTCTAAGCTATGGCGACTGCAGCAGCATTACTCTATGGCAACGTTACTGCTGCAGCACTGTCAATTTTCGTCATAAAATGATGTGACTGATTTCCATACTAAAAGTAAAAATGTACAACTGTCTATCAAATTGCGTTTTTATATCGAAAAATTTTCGCGCTCGCTTCGCTCGCGTTTTTAATCACTTTCTAATATATGGCGACTGCAGCAGCATTACTCTGTTGCAACGTTACTGCTGCAGCACTGTCAATTTTCGTGATAAAATGATGTGACTGATTTCCATACTAAAGGTAAAAATGTACAACTGTCTATCAAATTGTGTTTTTATATCGAAAAATTTTCGCGCTCGCTTCGCTCGCGTTTTAATAACTTTCTATCATATGGCGACTGCAGCAGCATTACTCTGTTGCAACGTTGCTGCTGCAGCACTGTCAATTTTCGTGATATGATGTGACTGATTTCCATACTAAAAGTAAAAATGTACAACTCTGTCTATCAAATTGCGTTTTTATATCGAAAAATGTTCGCGCTTGCTTCGCTCGCGTTTTCAATGACATTCTAAGATGTGATAAAGGTGACATTCGGGTGGCGACTGCAGCAGCATTAGGTACTCTGTTGCAACGTTACTGCTGCGGCACTGTCAATTGTCGTGATAAAATGATGTGATTAATTTCCATTCTCAGCTGTAATGCGGCAATGAACGTCACTCAATTTACCAAAAAAATTCAATGTAATCTTGATGACCCTCGGGAGAGGGGGGGGGTTGTGTTTGTAGTTTAAAAAGTATTCTTTGTAATTTAAAATTTTAATTTCTTGTAAGTGTGTTGGCGTAGGCTGTAAAAATATGAAATAAACAGAATAAGCCTAAATAAAGTTTTACATGAAAAGCCATAGCGTTACGAGTAGGTATTCTAGTTTCTGACGTTAGCACCAAGAGGGGAGTTTAAATTTTAAGTCAACGCATTCAAAACATAAGTTTGGTTGTGTCAAATATTTCATACAAAACCCAACTAAAGTAAAGGGAGTTTTTTTCGAAACTAAAGTGAAGGAAAATGAGGTTGGTGTCCAGGGGACAACTGCAATTTTAAGTTTGTATCTCAACATATCTCAATGATAGGTAAATATCTAGATTCTATTTGTAACAAGTATTATTCGTTGCATCACTAAGAAAAATCTATAAATCAGGAACAACTAATATTAACTATTTGAGAGAAACATATTACATACCTATCGGTAAGTATATTCTAGGTCCAAGGACTCCTTGTTTTAATATGATATATGAGCACAAATTAACATAAGATTGCTTTCATTTCGGGAAAACATACTTTTGAGTATTGTAGGTATATCTTTTGTATCTCATTGAGATACAAAATGTAATGTATAGTGGCAGATACCATGGTATCTCCCACTATACATTACACTGTAGAACAAACGCTCTCACATTATAAATACATGGCGTTAAATACAAAGATATTTTTATTAATTATGTTTTTTACATATACCTATAGGATGTTATTGATTTTTTTATAATTTTTAATATGTAGGGGTCTCTTCAGAGACATTTATGGATGTAACAATGTTTACTTCATGAATTGTATGATACATTAAAAAAAATTTTTGATTAAAATTTTTCGGATAATGTAAAATAAAATAAAAAAGTGCCACCGGAGCTGGGTCTCTAACCCGAGTACTCAGAATTGCAAGTCAAATACTCAAACCTCTCGACCAAAACTGAAGTGGCGCAGGCGTCAAAATATTAAATCAATTCTTAGATATGGTTACTTGACGGTGTAATTCATTGCTACCTCACTAGATGTCACTATTATTTATGATATTTATTGATAACAACGCCATCTAAAAATAACGCGAAGACATTCGAGGTACCGGCGAAGATAACGCGATTTACGTGAGCCGTGTAGCAATGTACTGAGTTACTTTTCTTCGTTACTTCTTTATTCTATGGTTGCGGCATCAAAATTATGTTTCGGACCAGGTTTGAAAAAACCCGGAGAAATACCCGTTTTTTTCTAAAAGCCATGTTTTTTTTAAGATTTATTCGGAAAAAAACAATGGCATTTAGTTTATAAATTTTTCAAAAATACAAAAAAATCGGAAATAAACGAAAAAAAAACGCACTTTGAAAAGAACTTGTAAATTTTTCCATTTATATTTAATCCATAGTTTAGGTAACTACCCCTGCTTAGTCATGTGTTTTGTTATCTAAATGCTGGCTGATGATCGTTTGTGCAAATGTCTATTGACTTTGACGCTGTCGTTAGTTTAAAAAAGTTTCATTTCTTTTCCAAAAATACGGAAAAAACCAAACTTTCAAAACGTCCCGAAAAAAACGATTTGATTTTTTCGAGAATTTTCAACTCTATGTCGGACGAAGTTAAGGGGACCACAGATTACCAGTTCGCCGGACGATATCAGCCTGTCAGTTGTTCGGAGCTGTCATCCTTTTAACTGACAGTCCGATATCGTCCGGCGGACTGGTAATCAGTGGGCCCCTTTACGGTTTCGGCCAATAAACAGCCGCGCAGCGTCGCTTCGAATCTGTATTTTCGTAGTGTCAGACCGAAGTAGGTATCGGTTGCGGCAGGTCAGAGGGCCTACCTCGAACCACGTTCGACGTGTTGCCTCTCTGTCGCACTTGTAATTTCGTCCGTAGGTGTGACAGGGAGGCAACAGGTCGAACGTGGTTCGCGGTAGGCCCTCTAACGTCCTTGGTTTAACCTAGAACCTCTTTCTCTCTCTCTCTAACGGCTGAAAAATATCTCATAATACCTCTGTCACCTCTAAACCTTTTCTCTAAAATAGTTAGGTACATTCCGTTTGTTTAGTTTCTCGAGAAACGCACAGTTGAAGACGCCAACCATCTATGTACTTCAGTGGTAAAGATGGAAATGTTGGTCTGAATGGAACTGCAGAAGCACAGCGCCATCTAGAGTGTTAAAAACAACAACTTACATACCCTCTCGAACATCACAATTATTAAAAACGAACGATTTACATTCGCGTGCGAGCCACGAGCCGAGCCGCGAGCCGAGCCACGAGACGCGAGTGTAAGCGGTGGGCTCGTGGCTCGTCTCGTGGCTCGGCTCCCGGTCGCTTGGCTCGCGTGGAGGAGCGGTTTTTTGTGCACGAGTCAAAAGGGCTCGCGATGAGCTCGCGCGCCGCGCCGGACGCGTGCTTGCTGTTTACATTCGCGTTCGGCTGTCATTCGGTTACAAACCTTATACCGTGGCGTTAGTGCTTAAAATCGATTAGTTCGACGAGCTTACGATCTGTTTCCGAGACACGAGCCGAGCCACGAGGCGAGAGTGTAATCATTAGGTCGACGAGCTTACGAGGTCGAGGTGAGATCGAGACGACCCGTGAGCCGAGCCACGAGCCGCGAATGTAAATCGGCTATAATATGTGAAATTGACTGAAACAGCAAATTCCAGACAAAAACTGTACACAATTTTGATTCATATTCTTAAGCATTAGTCTAACACATTTTTAGACTAAAATATGTGACGTAGTGCATAAAGCTGTGTAAATAGTTGAATATTAGCTAATTAATAAAACATTTGTGGCTTTTCAATGTTTTTCTACGTCGCAACCACAATACAACACGGTAATTAGTCATTGAAAAGAGCTCGGAAAGCGAACTAAATTGGTTCATCGTTTGTCAACATCTGTTTCTCACTGTATGGGAGCGACAGAGATGGATATGTATTAGTTTCTGATCCCCTTTTTAAACTTCCCCGATTATAACGTCGGCTGTCTCGAATATGCAAGAGCGATAGAAAGGCAAATAAAGTTTATCGATATTTCTATGTTGAAGGTGGGCCCCTCTGGTTTTAATCCGTTTTAGTCAGCAGACTTTTTTTTAAAGATAAACTTATAAATATATATAAAAAAGAAGTGGCAGTTGACGCTCATGAGACTTCTCGGTACATGTATAACCACTTTACTAGCCCGGAAAGAAATTACTCACAAAATATCTCGCCCTTGGTCGATTTATATCCTAAAATCATATTGGTGTGTTCCCGCTTCCTGCGGGGTTAACGTGCCGCGTTTCAAAGATCCTATTATTTTTCGATGCAGGGCCTTAAATTGCATGTTCAGATATTTTTGAGCACTTCGCCCGTTCCGATATTTCTGATGGCGACTGCACTGACGCCTACACACTCTGTCCGACCTTCAACACACCAATTGTCCTTGTGATTTTATGATAAAGTTATACCTAGCTGCAAATCTATTTCATATCTAATCAAAGAAGAATTTAAAAACGTACTACGCGTACAGTCACCTGCAATAATGAGAGAATTGCGAAAAAATTGTACGTAATTAAGCGCAGTTAAGAAGCTGTGATTAGTCTTAACTTAATTGATTCATTTGTGTTACGAAAATTAACTATGTAAATTGTATTGTATTGTATTTATTGTACTTAATTCGTACACATACCGGGTGTGGCCTGTAACATGAGCAAAAAATTAAACTGTAGGCTGTACTTCTCATAAGGACTGTATCGTTTATTATGAATACAACTTTACTTAGCCGTTTTTTCTGGTATTATATTTTTATTAAAAAAATACACATATAGTTTAATTAGTGCTTTAATAATAAGTAACATTTCGTCCTAGGAGATCACATAAAGCATATGGTTTGGACAATATTTACCCAATCCTCCCGAGTAACTACAACGATTTTGGACAAATACTACAAGAAAATTTACGGTTTGCGAACAAGACGAGATATTACACACAATAAATCGTACTATGTAAACAGCAATTACATATGATTCGTAAAGCGAAACATCTGGATATAGTCTAATCATTTCTTTTAGTTGGAAAAAAAGTTTTGGATCTGTGCTTGGTGGCCTTTTAGAGAATATGGCATGTTACTTACGGCAACCCCGACTTTGGTATACAATATAACCATAATTTTTTTTTATTGTATGTATATGCATACAGATTGGTCCCGTTTTAGTCAAAACCCAGTTCTGATGATGGGATCGATGAGGAATCGAGGGAACTCCTCAAATCTTAAAGGCATATAGTGATTTTTGGGTTTTTATCAACAAATCAAGCATATACATCCAGAAAAGTGACATTTGATGAAGTGGAACTGCTGATGATGATCAGAACGGAACTCTTCAACGATGCATAGTTCACGTTTGGCGATTTTTCCTCTTCGTTATGTTTGTTAAGCAAATTAAGTTTATAAGCCACATTTTTGTCAAGCTTGAGTTCTGATGATGGGATCCATAAGGAATCGAGGGAACTCCTCAAATATTAAAGGCATACGTACAGATTTTTTTGTATTTTCATCATAAAATCAAGCATTTACATTAAAAACTGTGGCATTTGATGAAGTGGAACTGCTGATGATGACCAGAACAGAACCCGGACTCGGACCCGGACCTTGACCCGGACTCGGACCCGGACTCGGACCTTGACCCAGACTCGGACCCGGACTCGGACCCGGACCTTGACCCGGACTCGGACCCGGACCTTGACCCGGACTCGGACCCGGACCTTGACCCGGCCTCGGACCCGGACCTTGACCCGGACTCGGACCCGGACTCCGACCTTGACCCGGACTCGGACCCAGACCTTGACCCGGACTCGGACCCGGACCTTGACCCGGACTCGGACCTTGACCCGGACCTTGACCCGGACTCAGACCCGGACTCGGACCCGGACCTTGACCCGGACCCGGACTCGGACCTTAACCCAGACTCAGACCCGGACTCGCACCCGGACCTTGACTCGGACTCGGACCCGGACCTTGACCCGGACTCGGACCCGGATCTTTACTCGGACCCAAACTCGGACCCGGACCTTGACTCGGACCCAGACTCGGACCCGGACTGGACCCAGACTCGGACTAGGGAATGCAATCTCGCACCAAGATTGGCGATTCGAGATCTCGCACGAAAAATCTGAATCGAGTTAGGGTGTTTCGAGATCTCGACCGTCACACTTTCGAGATCGAGATTAATCTCGACGAGATCGAGATTTGACAAAGTAATTCAAAATATGTTATTTTGAGCAATAATCTCTAAGAATTTCGTATATACTACTTATTTAGAGCACGTCATGTTCTATTTTGAAGATAAAAACAACAAATGAATCAACATTTAATAAAAAACTACTTTTATTAGAAAAATAATAATATGTTTGTAGCTCTAATTAGCATGTACCTAATTATGAAAAAGTGGTACCTACATAATAATTATTTTTAATTTTACAAAATTGTAAGCAGAGGCAGTGACATGCTCAGTTGATATTTTTGACAAGCACTCAGCAACTTAAGCGGTAAGCGAGCAAAAATCATAAATAATTGTGACTGGGGTACGTTAAGTTCATACGATTTTTCCGCACAGAGCGCGCCACAGTGCTTTTATCGTCAGTTAAAGCCGACCGCACACAATAGCAGTGCGCCTGACAAACATGAACCTAAGGTCAAAAAGCTTACTCTAAACAAAGTAATTCACACGGATCAATCTATCAATCTCGTTCGATATCTCGAAAATATTAATCGAGATCTCGACCGAGATCGCTAAAATCGAGATTTCCTCTCAACGAGATTGAATCGCGAAAATTCGTGCGAGATCTCGAAATTGCGAGATCGAGATTGCATTCCCTAACTCGGACCCAGACTCGGACCCGGACCTTGACCCGGACTCGGATCCGGACTCGGATCCGGACTCGGACCCGGACTGGACCCGGACTCGGACCCGGACTCGGACCTTGACTCGGACCCAGGCTCGGACCAGGACTCGGACCCGGATTCGGACCCGGACTCGGTCCCGGACTCGGACCCAGGCTCGGACCCGGACTCGGACCCGGATTCGGACCCGGACTCGGACCCGGACTGGACCCGGACACGGAGCCAGACTCGGACCCGGACCTTGACCCGGACTCGGACCTTGACCCGGACTCGGACCCGGACCTTGACCCGGACTCGGACCCGGACCTTGACCCGGACTCGGACCCGGACTCGGGCCTTTTTTTTTTTTTTTTTTTTTTAATTTATTTAGAACACAAACAGTCACATAATGCAAATGGATTTTTAGTACAATGTAGTGTACTTAACATACTTAAGAAACAGACCTGGAGGTTCATTAATGAGTAGGTAATACATAATGTTAACATACATAATAACCGCAGAAAGAAAAAGAAATTTGAAATTATGAGCCATACCTACTATTACTACATACTACTATAAATTATATTTACCAGTCTTCCAAACAAAATCAGTATTGTGTGAAATTATATAGAGGGTAGGTAAGTTGAAGATTGGTAAATAGGTTTAACATCAATATCTATTTTAGTATTATCGGATAAGTAGTCATCAATTTATTTTACTATTTGGTAGGTAGGACAATCGGAAAGTTACATTTATACATTTTGTTATTTAAAACGATGTTTAATACTTAAAACTAAAACAATTTACGTTTAAGTTCAATTTTGAGACTAGACAAGGAAGAGTGAAAAGGATCAATATCATGTAAATGCTTATTAACATATCTTATCTTATTGTTTTCGGGGGCCCTTGCGGATACACTTCGACCCATAGGGATCTTTTGTGCAGTTACCCCCTAGAAGAGATCCGTCAACTACTCAAGAGCTTTTCCCACCATATCCATGTGTCGGATGATGGAGCTCATGGGTAGCGTTTTAAAGTCCTTTGGTTCCAGGTATCCTGCTCCAAAGTCCTTCATTCTTTGTCTGGCGAGGGCGTGACATTCACACATTAAGTGTCTTACTGTCTCTTCCTCTTCGCCACACATACGACAATCGGTGTTGTCAGAGTGTCCCATCTTGGCCAGAAATCCTTTGACCCCGTAATGGCCAGTAAACACCCCCGTTAGTATTTGGAGCTGTCTTTTGCTAAGTTTCCAAAGCTTTTTGCTCCAGCCGGAGTCTATTCCTTGCATAAAGAGCTTTGCATGCTTTAGACCCGTCAGACTATCCCATTCTTCCTGGTGTTTGGTCTTGGTATGGTCTTTAATAGCCGTTGTGATGGTTCCCTGTGAGAGCCCCACGAATGGTTCCGGACCTATAAGGTTACTTACAGATCCGGCTCTGGCGAGTTCATCTGCATTTTCATTGCCTATGAATCCCTCGTGCCCTGGGATCCATAGCAGTTGCACTCTGTTTTGCCTTCCAAGCTGGTTCAGGGCTTGGACGCCATTATATACCAGTCTAGAGTCCACTCTGGGAGCTTCGAGCGCTTTGAGAGCGGCCTGACTGTCGCTGAGTATATAGATATTCTTCCCTTGGGTTCGCCTAACTATATTCTCATGCACACAGGCAATTATAGCGAATGTCTCGGCTTGGAAGACAGTGGCGTAATTGCCCATGCTTATACTACTACTAAAGTCATTTGCATAAATGCCTGCCCCCGTACCAGATTCTGTCTTAGACCCATCTGTGTACCATATGATGTCGTTTTCATCAGAGATTGGTGCTTCAAGACCTTCGGTCCACTCAGCCCTTGTTGGAATTTTAACGTTAAAATTCTTATGGAACACAAACTTGGGTTGCATCTTATCGCAGCCCATGTTCGTAATCCTTTTCATGAAATTGTCACATTCCATGTTTGTGTGTTTGGTCTTTGGCTTGCTATCGCTCCTGAGGCCTGTTAGGGTCAACCTGTGTAGCGATTTCCGGGCCTCAGATTGTATCACTAGGTGTAGCGGCGAGAGGTCTAGCAGTACCTCCATCGCCGCTGTTGGCGTCGTTCTAAACGCGCCAGTAATAGCCATGCATGCCGTTCTTTGTATTTTCATAAGGGCATCCCTGCATGTGCTCTTTAGTGTCCTTGGCCACCATGCCAGGCATCCGTACAAGATGATTGGTCTTACCATCATGGTATAGATCCATCTTAGTACCTTTGGGTTTAGACCCCACGTTTTGCCATAAGCCGATCTACACATTCCAAACACTCTAAGTGCCTTGGTGGTTGTTAGTTCGACATGCTTTCTCCAGTTCAGCTCTTTATCTAGTGTAACGCCTAGATATTTCACTTCATTGGACATTTCCAGTACCCTTCCATAAAGCTTCAGCTGCTTCATGCCATTAAGGGTCTTTTTCCTGGTAAACGGTATTACCACTGTTTTGCCTGGGTTTATGGAGAGTTGATGACAGTTGCACCATCTCTCCACTTGCTTCAGTGCTTTATTCATGATTTCCGATACTGTTCCCGGGAATTTCCCGTTTACAAGAATCACTAAATCATCTGCGTACCCTACCGTATGTATTGGGCCTTTGTTTAGTTCTTCCAACAGTGAGTTAACTACCAGACTCCAGAGAGTTGGTGAGAGAACCCCACCCTGTGGACAACCCTTTGTGGCCGTAGCTAATATTTCATCTCCCATAAGGGAGGATTTTATTAGTCGGCTATTTAGCATAGTACCAATCCATCTACAGATTGTTGGTTCTATGCCGTGTTTAGATGCTGCAATATTGATTGCCTGATACGTGGTGCGGTCAAATGCCCCCTCCACGTCTATAAAAGTGGCCAGACATAGTTCTTTGTTCTCTATCGCCTGTTCCGCTCTGGTTGTCACCAGGTGTAGTGCCGTTTCAGTCGATTTACCCGGCTGATACGCACACTGCAATTGGTGCAGCGGATGCCTCTTAAGAGGACCATCCCTTATGTGTCTGTCTACCAGTTTCTCCAGTGTTTTGAGGAAAAACGATGACAGACTTATCGGCCTGTATGATTTGGCTTCTGTGTAATCTGCTTTGCCCGGTTTAGGCAAGTACGTTACCTTTACCATCCTCCACACACGCGGTACGTGTCCGAAGGCTATGCACGCTCTGTACAGTCTACCTAAGTGCGGTATTAGTACATTGGCGCCCTCTTGTAGTAGTATGGGGTAGATTCCATCTGGCCCCGGGGCTTTGTATGGTTGAAATGTGGATAGTGCCCATTGTATCTTATCGTGATCTACTACCTTTTTAGACGTGTCCCAGTTGTATCTGGTCGTGCTGATGGATTGTTCCATTGCACCGGTTCCATCGTCCGTTACGCTCTGATGTATTATCGAGCCTGGGAAGTGTGTGTCACACATAACTTTGAGGGTTTCTAGCCCCGTTTCAGTCATTCTTCCGTCACTTCTTCTAATGGAAGTGAGTGGAACTGACTTCGTTGCAGCTAGTGCCTTTGTAAGTCTCATGCCTTCCGGTATGGACCTGATTTGATCGCAATGGTTCATCCATGCTTTCCTTTTTGCTTTCCTCACAGCTTTGCTGTATTCCGTGAGTTTTCGCGCGTAATGCTCGAAGTCGTTGGTCCTTTTAGCATCATTGAAGACAGCCCTGGTTTCCTTCCGGAGTTTTGCAATCTCCGGGTTCCACCAGGGCACCTTCTTCGCCAGGATTTTCTTTTCCGGGCAGTTGTTTGTCCAAGCTGTATAGACAGCTTGTGCTATTCTGTCTGTTTCAAGTTCTATGTCAATAATAGAGTTTAACTTGCCTTTAGGGTCTCCCAGTTCCACCTCCAGGTCGCTTTTGAACGCTAACCAGTTGGTGTTCCTGGGATTCCGTTTGCGTATAATTTCTAATTGGATTTTAGTCTTATACCTGAAGCATATATATCTGTGGTCCGATAAAGAAATCTCCCCAGAGACATGCCATGAGCTAATCTTATTACTCGCGTTGTTGGACGCTAGCGTTATATCAATAACCTCCCCCCGCCTTGCATTGACGAATGTCGGTTCATTGCCTTTATTTAATAGTTGTAAAGTAGAGCTTACCAGAAAATCCAGTACCTTCTCTCCTCTTCTGTTGACATCCGAGCTCCCCCAGATGACGTGGTGAGCATTTGCATCGCAGCCGATGATCAGGTCGGTGTTCGCCTGGCTGCCGTAAGCAGCGAGATCCCTCAGTTGCCTAGTGATTGGATCCGCTGCCTCGTAGGGAAGGTAGGCTGATGAGATGATTAGTGCCTTACCCCCCCCCTTGTTTCGGATCTTGACCGTAGTCAGATCCCTGGAACAGAAAGCATGTAGAAGCAGAGCGTCAATGCCATTTTTAACATAGATACATGTCCTCATAGTACTCTCAGGACAAACATATAACAATGTCCCGCCAGTACCGTTTAAGCCTCTTATCTCGCCTTTGTAAATGTATGGTTCTTGAATAAGAGCAATATCGAATTTATCGCTTTTTAACAGCTTAGCCAGAAGGGCAGTGGCTGCTTTATTGTGCTGGAGATTAATCTGTACGCACCTTAAGCCCTCCATTGCGGCGTTTATTGTTTGGTGGTGCTGAGATCAGCAGCCACCTCCTGGACCGTGTCGTCGAAGGACATGGGTGACATGGTACCCTCCAGGTAGAGTTCCGCCAGACCACGCAGATCCTCTGAGCCCGCCATCGATGAAATCGGTGACGATGCTCGAGACATGCGCGGTCCAGCATGGTCCTCTCCTAGCTGCACCATGCCCCCGGCCTCCTCCGACTGATCCTCCGCCACCTCCACAGGTGCGTCACCGGCTGGTGGCGCCTCCCGTTCCGGGGCCCCCCCTGTCGCCACAGCGACCGTAGCCTTCTGGGCTACCTCCCCCCCCTCTCCCCCCTCCCTACACGGCTCGACCTCAGCCCCCCCAGGCCCCTGCTCCCGCGCTTCCTCCAGAAGCTTGAAGTGGCTGGTGTCGAGCCCTGTGTGCAGAACGTAGTCGGCCTCCTTGATGACGGCGGCCGACACCCGGTCCATCAGTACGATTCGCCTGGTGCTCGGCCCCGACCCCACGGTATCGACTACCTTCCACTCGCTCGTGCGCAGCCTAGGGTTCCTCCTCTGCAGCACCCTGAGGGCTCTCGCCATGTCCTGAGTGCCATCGACCACCGTTCTCCAGGCCATCTTGACCGGTTTCGGCAGATCTTTGGCACTCACGACCTTCAGGCGCAGCCCGGCAATCTCTCCACCTCCGATTACCGTGCTGAGCCATGCCGCGGATTCCCTCCCCTTGCAGGTGACGTTGAGCGCGCCCCCCACGAGATTGCCGAGTGTGATGTCGGGCATTGGTTCTTCGGCCTCGTCAAGAGATCGTAGCAGAGCTCCTACGATGGCCGGCATATGCTCCTGCACCACTTTCTCGGCAGGAAAGGCCACTGGGACGATGGCCATCTTCTCGCTCGCCGTGACTTCCGCGAACGATCCCCCTACCTTCGCTCTCTTGGAGTCACCAGCGAGCAGAGATGAATCGCCACTGGCCCCCAGTGGCCTCTTATTCTGTGGCCTTCCCGCTCCACTTGTGGAGGGTCCGGCCACCGATTCCGCGTCCGTTCTAAGTCGCGCCTTCGCACGCCTCTTCTGCCTCCTGGATTTAGCGGCTCCTCCACCCGACTGCACGTCCACGCCCTTAGGCATGGCCGCGCTGTCGAGGGCGCCCGGAGCAACGCCAGCAGGATTTGGAAGCGGTGCTCCCGTTTGCCTCTTGCAGTAGGCCATCGTTCCGCTGCCTACTCCTCCGGCACCTGCGCTAGTCGGTCCCCCTGGGGGAACTTGCTCGGCGCGAGTGGTACCTTTGGAGTGGCCTGCTCCACCATGGCCTCTGCCTTTCGCGCCGTGCGCGTCCTCCGTCCTCGCGGACCGCCAAACCTTACCGCTACCTACTCTCGCGTTCCTGTCAGGGACAGGCCCACTAAGTGCTGGTGCAGCAACCTTTGCGCTATGCGCCTTTGCCTCATCCCGTACGGGTCCGGCTTTTCCTCCTTCCGTCGTTTTTGGTATTATGTTGTCCATAAACCACCAGTGAAATTTTCAGCAGCTTGGCTCCCCACCCTCCTCGGAGCCTCACATTTGGGATGCTTTGACACATCAGGGATACCAAGCTGATATAGCGTCCCAAAGTGCGTTGCCCATGAATCCGCACGGTGCCAAAACCCTAGTCAGCTCCACAGCCGACATGGGAGTCGTGCTCCGCCGATTACAGACCCCTACACCCCAGGACACTCGCCATGCGGCCATCTGAGTGGACACAACAGCCGATTGATCTTGACTGGCTAGGTCTAGACCTCCCGTGTGAGATGAATCTAGAGCCAAAGGAACTTCTTCTAACGGGGATAACGACAACAGACCCCCGCTTCGCGCCCGCTCCCAGGATCTCCTTCTCCACCCGTACGGGTCCCCGCGCACGGCACAAACACGCGGGTGGCATTCTACCGCTAATCATCCTTCTTTGTGGATGAAAAGCCCGCTGCGACATGCCACATCATCGCTTACGGCTGATTACGTGGGATATGGATCGTTATTTGCGGCCACCAATCTTCCCGCCCCTGCATGCTCGCCTCCGTCAAAGGAGACGAACCTACAGTGGCTTTTCGATGTTGGCACACAAATACAGATCCATCTGAGGGATAGGGATGGGTTGGGATTGCGTGAAGGGTGTTCTTTGCACTGGTTCACTTACCTGGCCCCGTTATAGATGAAGTCATACGGATGACATCATCGACTTCCGAGCCCGGCGTTCGATCCGTTGCAAAACTCACCCTGAGATAGTTCAACTGGTTGTTTCCGTTCTGCCTGTTTCTACGGTAGAACCAGGCAGTTAACAGGCAGTAACCTCGGGAAGGAGCACAACCAGTTTTGCCTCGAGGATCTCCGCAACTTGTGCTCCCCCCGAGACCATTCACCATGCCAACTACCGGACAGGTAGCTACCATAGAGACAGACCCATCGCAAGCAGCGACCGGCCGCAAATTATTCCTTGCCTGCTTATTAACATAACTAGGGACTCGTCTGAAAAAAGTGTGCCGAGAGTAATTCTTACGAGCAAAGCTGATATGAAATAGAGATCTGGAACGTAGGGGGAGGTGCGGACAACTGAAAGTGACTAATTCTAAGAGATTCGGACATTTTATTATTCCATTAAGAATTTTGAATAAGAACATTACATCTAAATAGTGTCTTCGGTTATAAAGGGAAGGAACACAAAAATGCTTCGCTGCTAACGAAGTACGTTCGAAATAATTGACCGAACCGAACAAGGGTTAGACCCGGACTCGGACCCAGACCTTGACCCGGACTCGGACCCGGACCTTGACCCGGACTCGGACCTTGACCCGGACTCGGACCCGGACCTTGACCCGGACTCGGACCCGGACCTTGACCCGGATTCGGACCCGGACTCGGACCCAGACTCGGACCCAGACCTTGACCCGGACTGACCTTGACCCGGACTCGGACCTTGACCCGGACTCGGACCCGGACCTTGACCCGGACTCGGACCCGGACCTTGACCCGGACTCGGACCTTGACCCGGACTCGGACCCAGACTCGGACCCGGACCTTGACCCGGACCCGGACTCGGGCCCGGACTCGGACCCAGACTCGGATCCGGACCTTGACCCGGACTCGGACCCGGACCTTGACCCGGACCCGGACCCGGACTCGGGCCCGGACTCGGACCCAGACTCGGACCCGGACCTTGACCCGGACTCGGACCCAGACTCGGACCCGGACTCGGACCCGGCCCTTGACCCGGACCTTGACCCGGACTCGGACCCAGACTCGGACCCGGACCTTGACCCGGACTCGCACATGGACTCGGACCCAGACTCGGACCCGGACCTTGACCCGGAAAACCACTATGATACCTTAACTAATTAAACCACTATGATTACCTACCATAAAATGTAGGTATAAAGTATGATGATGCCAATCTTATTAGCCCCTCCCGCTCAAACCCCCGTATACCGGACCGCATGCGCCGTTAAGTGGGTTAGGTTAGGTTTGAACTGCGATCCTCACAGAACCGAACAAGGGTTAGGTTAGGTTAGAACTGCGAGCCTTACAGAAACGAAATGCTACTTGAAAAGTGGGTTTGATTAGGTTCGAACTGCGATCCTCACAGAACCGAACTGCTATCAGAGAAGTGGGTTAGGTCAGGCTAGAACTTCGACCCTTACGGAAGCGACATGCTAGTAGACAAGTGGGTGATTTTACCTCCTTTTCTAGATAGTGCACACTCTACAATAATCTTTCACCGGCCCCCATAGAAGTCGGTTTTATTTTCTTAAAAATTATTCTTATGCCGTACCGTCGCCATCAGATATATCGGAGCGGCCAAGGCGCTGACAAATATCTGAACACGACTATTGTCAAGGCGTTAAAGTGCGTGGTCAGATGTTTTTGAGCACCTCGGCCACTCCGATATATCTGATGGCGACCGTACATTCCAAAATTAGTTATACAAAGAAAATAAAGCAAGTAGAAGTTAGGTATGTACCTAAATCTTCTATACACGGTGTAACATGAGGAAACCGAATAATTTTAACAGCGTATTCCTGATCATATTTAGAGACAATAATGCCCTATAAACTTTTTTGAAATTTGCCTACTTTCAGATATAATATTAATTAAAAAAAAAACAAGTTTTTATTGTTACATAGTGTAAAAGGCCTTTTTGATGGTGATGTTGCTGCTATGGGACGTAGTCTAAGTATCCTTATTAATAGATGTCAAAAAGTGACAAGTAACAGTTTGCAACTTGTAGTTTTTACGAAAAAAAGTGTAAAAATCAATTTTAAGTGACAAGTTTACCAATAACATTTATTTTTTATGTACAAATACATTCAAAAAATTGAGAAAAACAAAAAAAAAAATTTTTTTTGGCGGAATTGACCTAAACTCATATTAATTTTTTTTCTTCTTTTGACATCAAAAATGCGTGGTTAAAATTATTCGGTTTCCTCATGTTACACCGTGTATACTTGCTCTAATTTCTTTTTAGTATTGGATGTAAGTAGTGCATAATTATTTTCCATCGTATTTTCACGGAAACGTACAAATGTGTCTTGCTATTTCAGTCAGTCTCGGTACAAAAAGTACTGACGATGACTGAAGTAGCATGTCAAATACGAACGTTTCCGAGAAAATACGATGGAAAACAATTATGCACTACTACTATTCTACATACTTATGTACAAGTTCTAGCAACGACATCCGGTACCTGAAATAGATACTTACATCCTTATTCATAAACGCGCTACAAACCTCAATTAGCTAATAGTCGTTTGTCCTTATCTGTCATCTTGACTTATGTATTTGTAAGAAAGGGATAAAACTTAATTTAACTAAATCAGGCCCGTGAAGTTTTATGAATAAGGGGGTTAAAATATGTTTACTTAAATGTTCATGTCACATTGTTATTTCAGATATAGAAATATCGTTTTAAAATGAAAGTGTAACCTCGATTGTATGGCGGCGGCTAGGTTCACGTGGCTCTTAATTAAGAGTAACATGAACCTTCCTAAAAGTATTTCCTTAAGAACTTAAGTTATTAGGGAATGGTAGATACTTTTGAAGCATAGTCCGGCCCTCTACTTTTGATACTGACTGTATTCACAACAGAAATTAAATTTTTTGTTATTTATGTAGGCTGAATTTATTAATTAACTATTAAGGTCACATATTTTGTTCATAGGTCATCTTCATTTTACCAATCTGAGCCAAAAAAATCATAATTATGTTTTTTGTTAATTATCCTTCTACAGCTTTAGAAACCATCAAAAACATATTTCGGTTTATTTCTACGTAGTTTTTAGTTATTAATCAAATGGGTAATCAATCATAATTATTATCTTATAATAGGGTGTGTTCATGATTAATTTTTAGGTATATCTTTTCTTTTTACCTCTATCCGCCAGTCTAGCGCGATATTGAAATAATGTGATAGAGTCTGTTTGGAAAGAGAAGAGCCGTGAAATGTACAATTGGGCCCCATACATTCCACGACTCTTCTCTTTCCGCACAGACTCTAATGGAACACTCTTATAAAAATCTACCTATAGTTAAACGCTCCTATAATGGACGTGGCACCAATAATGAGACGAATACCCACGTACAAACATTTAACATTAGTTTTTAAGCACTGGCAACATTTACAACCATAAACAAAACTAACAAAAGTCATACGCTGCATAAGTTTGAACAACAGAGTTTTAATTTTTTTGTTATGTTAAACCCAATTGCAGAGTCTTTCATTAAACACGCCGAAAACATAAAATACGAATAACTAGAATTTGGACATTCAATTTTTAACACGCAAAGCGGTAGAAATTCAAACAGGTACTCCGTATTTTGACTGGTGCGGTGCCTTTACTATAATAGCCTCCTAGGGCCCAGCCATACAAATGAAAAATCCAATATATGCCACAGAAATTTGAATCTATAATGTAGAAAATAGAGTTGATGTTGCTTGTTGGCAAATTGAACGAAACAAAGCAAAAACGACTCTGTTCCAATTGAATAGCATTTAGATTTCATCGAGCTGAATTATATATTAGGTATAAATATCGTTGTCTAAGTACCCACAACGCAAGCTTTATTTAGCACACTTTAAGACTTACTCAATATATGTAAAAACACCCAAAAAATAAACAACAACATTATTAGGATCGATAGAACTCGCGATTCTGAGTAGAAATAACCATGGTATAATAATATACTCCGCCTGGTACTCTATTCGGAGCTTCGCGTATGACCTAACTGACACGGGCCTACGTCATCATGCTGTTTACAGGTTCTCAAACTTTAAAATGTGGGAGAATTTTAAGCAACGGTGAAAATTATTTTAACGGCATTAATTTTAAGTTATTCATGTAGAAACATAGTAAAATAAAACAAATCTAATGTATTAAATTAAACTTTATTTATCTATACAAGACAAACGTTTGAAAAACTAATTCACAGTAACACATTAATTAACAAGCTTACGGCGTGAAAAGTTTGGAAAACACTGCGACTGCTGACACTGAGCGAGAAGAAAATAACAATTAACACGCGTTCGACAAGGATGACGGTCAGGCGGCTTAGCACGGTCGCGTTTTTATCCCTTGTCACCATGCCTGTCACGTTCTAACAAGTATGTAAGTGCGAAAGGGACGCGCATAGCGATAGTCGATAAAAATGGAACCGTGCTGAGCCCGCTGGGCATGAAGTTATCTAGATCCGAATTGTCAAATGTGACAGCGCTATCCTGTGTTGTCAGTAGTGTAAACAGAATTACCCGAACGTCTGAAATTTCTGTCGTGAATCGGAAGATATTGCTAACGAATAATTAAAAATGACGTGTTATTGTAAAATTTAAGATAAAATACATATAAATGAAAATTATAAAATTATAAAGAAATATTTTAACTTATTAACCATAGGTATAATGTACCCATGTAACATGTTATGTTGAAATAAAGCGGCAATGTTATTGTGACGTAGGCCCGTGTCACTCTGGGAATAGAAGACCATGTTTTATTAGACCATGGAAATAACATAAATACGAAAGATAATTAAAAACAAATTACAAAGAAGAAAATGGAAAACATTTATTGATAATAATATGAAATAGGTACCATAGCCCACATTGTAACTGTACAGTCACCTGCAATAATATGTTACACAATGAAGGCCGCAAAAATATCTGACACGATATTATTTGTAGAGCCATAAGAGCGTGTCACATATTTTTGCGGCCTTCTAAGAGTAACATATTATTGCAGGTGACTGTACTTAGTTGGACTTACTAGAAATATTTAATGCGTTCTCAATGGAAAGCTTCTCGCTGGTAAAATAAATGCAATACAAGGGTACAATGGAAAAGCTTTAATGCGTTGTGCAATGAAAGACAATATTAAACAAACAAGGAGGTGCATTTAGATTTTAGAAATATTATTAGGTATCTAGAGTTCATAGAATTAGATATTTTCCTTAAGTACTTAAGGGGCCCACTGATTACCAGTCCGCAGGACGATATCGGCCTGTCAGTTGTTCGGAGCTGTCAAATTTTTGTTCTAACTTACAGGCCGATATCGTCCGGCGGCCTGTTAGTCAGTGGTCGGCCTTTTGTAATACATGATAAAAATTAGGCTATAAATTTGCATTAATGTCAAAATGTTCCTCTTTTCATCTTGATCGTCCGCGCCTGTCTGTATGTATGTATGTATGTAGGTGTTCGCGATAAACTCAAATACTACAGAATGGATTTTTTTTAATTGATATTTTCATGCGGTTTTCAACCTAGAGTGATTCTTGAGGAAGGTTTTAATGTGTAATTTAGTTAAGGTTTTATATGTAAATGACCCGTGCGAAGCCGAAGTTAAGTTTAAAATTGATGTCTATGTTAACAAATTTGTTTCGGGTCATCTCGCTCGCACTTTCATTCGAGAGGCAGGGAGTGAGATAAACTTTCAAAACATTATCATATTTTTATACCCGAGTCCGCCTTCTATTAAGCGAATGCGTGAAAAATATTCAACACTTTTGAAATAAAATGCTAGACCACAAGAAATGTCTTAATTTTAATTAAGCTAGGTTACTAAAAGCTGCGAAGAAATCGCTGAATGTCGGGCTTCACCCGAGCTGTTAGTGTGAAGGGCGGCATCATACTCAAAAACATGTCCTATAGTTCTTGTTTCAGCGAATTAACAATCATGGGACATATTTTTGAGTAAGTAAGTTGTATGCACCCATTTTTAACATTGAAAATGATTTTTCGATCGCATCAGTATAGCCCTCCAATTTCAGCCAGAGTGAGACATCGCCCTGGTCTCCTCAGTTTTAGGGCTACGTAAATGGTCTCAAAAGATGCGTCTTGATGAGGGCTATAATATAGTGAAAAAATATTTTGATAACGTCAAAACTCTTTTTTGAAAATCGTAAAAATGTAGTAAAATGACGTATTTTTTCAGTGTCTTTTCGCACTAAATCGACAATTTATCGAAAATGAAAAGCGATATCGAAAAAATTAAAAAAATGCCCTAGGGGTATTGAGCTAGGCTACATTTTGAGAAAAACCGGATCTCTCTATCTCTTACGGTCTAGGCTGTGGCTTATTCTTTATGTAGCGAAATCTTGATACCGCAGGAGGCGTGCGCGGCGCGCGATATATAAGTAGTATGATTGAAGTTTGTTGATTATTATATAGTTCAAAGCTTGATATGTTATAAAATAATTATAAATGGTGATTTTTTTTAATAATTTCCAAAACATTTATTTCTTTCCGATTGATAAAACATTTATTTACATACAATATATATACAGTGGTACTACTAAACGAAATTAATAACTAGCTTAAATCTAAAATAGGCCCTTGAGGCATTGTACCAAGGATGCTGGCTGCATTTCCTCGCTGTATCGCAATGCTGATACGTTGTGCGAGGTAACCGCCAGCTCTTCGGTCACCATTTCTTTCCAAAATTGTTTAGATGGTTTAATATCTTAGTGGACTAGTGAGTGCAGATAATTACTGACAATGTTTGTTATAGGTAAGTGGGATTTCAACATTTGTTTACTGTGTTGGTGGGCAGTGGTTTTGGAGAGTGATTCGATTCTGTGTAAGATCTGTTAAGTGGGACTAGAGTCACAAACAATTCAGTTTATAGGGTACGTCGAGAAATTTCGGATAGACGTCAGACTTCAAGAGGGTTTCGCCTTGGAAAAAAAGGAAGGAACATTCCCGTACGCAATTTATGAAAGTATTAAATGTAGTAGTGATGTTCGAAATCAAAGATAACTAACAACAATTATATCTACGAACCTACGATAGCTTCTGTAATTAGTTACGTTGTAAGTTTATTTGACGCAGCATTGTTGGTACAACACACAGGAACACTGATTTTTTGTTGTCGGGCAGGCATGGGAAAAAAAGCGCAGACCGAGCGCCCCTACACGTGCAAGCAATAACCACTTGACCACACTATGTCGAATCACTTCGAAAGATCGCTCAAAAAAAGGACAGTCACAAATTCTTAGAATCCAATGCACTCTCAAAATGCGTTAGTGGCGTGCATTGCAATTTGCGTCAACATAAAACGAGCATTGGTAACGCGCTAAATTTAATACTAATTGCAACAACTCATAATTCATACGTGGACAACCTAAATACTATACGCGATATAATCCGGTAAAACTTGTTTCAAATCTAAAGTCATTCAACATTAAACCTTATTCAGCCAAATTCAAAAATTTCTCGCGTTATTACTTTTCATATTCACATCGCCCATACCCTTACAAGTGGATATGAATGAAGCACTTAAAGCTACCTCGAAATACAACAACAGTCATTGATAACTGCAACTTGAAACCCCAGTGATAAGAATTCTTGCCCGACTATAATAACAAAATATTCCCTGATGTAAACAAACGGTAAGACTTGCATTACTTTACTCTGTAAAACTCAGTATAAACAATTCCTGCAGATTTATTTTTTACAGGATTAATGAAAGAAAAGATAGTTGCATAATTGAAAGATATATCTTTCTAATACAACTATATTTTATTTAGTGTCCGACCGAAACATGTTTTTTTGCCGAAACCGAAACCGAAACCGAATGTTCGGCTTTGGCTCTAGTTTCGGCCGAAACCGAAACCGAAACCGAAACTTTTGTAGACTTGGTAAAATCGTTGAAAAAATGACATAAAACCGCTTTTACGCACTATATTATGGGGCTGTCAATGGGCTGTCAACACCCAATGTTCTTGAGATTGATGTTACTTAAGCAGTTTTTTAAGAAAATTACTAGAGTTAGACCAAGATAATTCTGCAACGATTTTGATAACACACGCAGTGCAAGTGTTATTATAAAAGACAAAACTTCTATGAAATTATGACGTATAAATAACATTTGCACTAGTTGCACTGCGTATGCTATCAAAATCATTGCAGAATTTTCTTGGTCTAACTCTATTCATTCACCAGTCATGCTAACATGTAGATACAGGGTCAACCAAAAACGCGAGCGCAGCGAGCGCGAAATTTTTTGTTAAAAATATCGCAAGGCCGAGTACCGATCTTCACCTGGGCCTAAAAGTCCGAAGTGCCTCAGTGAGGCGAACTTTCATGCGAAGTCAAAACCGTGCTTCAGGCTTCAGGATAAGTATTTGAGCACAGACTCCAACTAATGTCCATTGTATTAAAAAGCGAGACCGCAGGCCGAGCATGGCGCAGAGAGGCCAAAGGCTAAGCTGAAGTAGAGGACATGTGGAACACAAAGCAATGGTAAATTGAGGTAAGTGAGGCTAAGGTCGAGCATTCGTATGAAAAACTGTACTGGAGACACTTAAGGGTTTTTTCTTCGTTTTAATCAATAGTCAGCTGTTTAGCGTCGCAAAATATTAACTATTCAGATAATCAACTTTGCGGCACAAGTTGAGCGTAGTCTTCAGCCTCGCTTAAAATTTGCCATTAGAGGTAGATAGGAATATGACTATACTCGGCCAACGCCTTAAGATTGAAATTAAAAACGAAAAATTATTTCCCTGTACTGAACAACAGAACATGCTGTATGCAGAATTTGATATATTACTATTTACTTTTCGGTGAAGGAAAAACATCGTGAGGCAGCCGGATTAGTCCCGATAAGGCCTAGTTTACTCTCTGGGTTAGAAGGTCAGTCTGATGGCAGTCGCTTTCGTAAAAACTAGTACCTACACCAATTCTTGGGATTAGTTGTCTATTGGACCTCAGGCTCCCATTCCCATTGCCACGGCTCGGCAAAAATTCCGGGATTACGCGAGGAAGATGATGAGTTTTCTTATTATTCTCTTGCCCAGGGCCCAGTAACATGCGACAGTGCTATCTTATTCACTCCGATACAATTAGACAGTGTGCGCGTTATAGGTATTGACAGCCTCTTAAGACTGCGTCTACCGTCCAGTGGCGCCCTTATTAGTGGAATTGTGTTTTATAATACACCAATTAATTTCTGTACCTATACATGAATCAGCATATGTACGTAATAATATTGATGTCCTACTTATTCTCCAACTTTTGGTCTTTGTCCGAAGTACCATTTTGTAAGTTTCGGCCCGGCCGAAAGGTTCGGCCGTTTTTTGGCCGAAACCGAAACTACAGCCGAAACATGATTTTTTGGCCGAAACTGGCCGAAACCGAAACCGAAACCGAACCTTCGGTCGGACACTAATTTTATTTTATTAATGAAAAAAACCGATATTCGATTTAACCCGTGAGGCGTCCTAGGGACATACGTGGTCCATAACTAATTTTGCACTCACAATAAAAATGTGAAATAGTTATTTCTACAACAAGAGCGCAAAGTGTGATATTTCTTCGAATGCTTATTTTGAGTCCCGTGCAAGCAAAAGATTCTACAAAAGATCTACTATAGAATCTAGAGCGTAATAAGGTACTCAAAAGCGCACGAGATGTAAATAACTTTGATCACGTGTTCTACTGTGTGATGATTTGATGAAGAAGGATTACCTAAATTTTTCAGGTTTAGGATGTCTAATATTTACGTTCTCACTTGTGATGTGATTTGTGTGTACAACACGAGATCAAAGTTATTTATATCTCATGTGCTTTTGAGTCCCTACCTACGTTCTAGATTCTAAATTACATTAAGTATAGAATCTTTCGCATGCACGGGACTTAAAATAAGCACTCGAAGAAATATCAAAACTTTGATCTCTTGTTGTGCAAATAACTATTGTTTAAACTCAAATAATTTGTACACTTATAGTGCATAGTATATTTCTTTCCTTTTTTTAATTGTAAAGATTTTTCAATAAATAATCAACTGATTTCGAATTAAAATATAATTAAGTTTAAGTGTGTCATTTAGGAGCCCACGTGTGGTAGTTTTGTTTCATCTGTGTGGTTCTGTTTTTTAACCGACTTCCAAATCTCAAAGAAGGAGGTTATCAATTGGGTGGTATGTTTTTTTTTATGTTTGTTACTCTATATTTCCGTCATTACTGGACCGATTTTGAAAATTCTTTTTTTTATCGTATGTATATGCATACAGATTGGTCCCGTTTTTGTCAAAACCCAGTTCTGATGATGGAATCCATGAGGAATCGAGGGAACTCCTCAAATCTTAAAGGCATACATATAGTGATTTTTGGGTTTTTATCAACAAATCAAGCATATACATCCAAAAAAGTGACATTATATGAAGTGGAACTGCTGACGATGATCAGAACGGAACTCTTTAACGACGCATAGTTCACGTTTGGCGATTTGTCCTCTTCGTTATGTTTGTTAAGCAAGTTAAGTTTTTAAGCCACATTTTTGTCAAGCTCGAGTTCTGATGATGGGATCCATGGGGAATCGAGGGAACTAACTCCTCAAATCTTAAAGGCATGCGTATAGAGATTTATGTATTTACATCAGAAAATCAAGCATTTTCATTAAAAACTGTCGCTTTGATGAAGTGGAACTGCTGATGATGATCAGAACAGAACTCTTCAACGACGCATAGTTCACGTTTGGCGATATTTCCTCTTCGTTATGTTTGTTAAGCAAGTTAAATTTTTAAGCCACATTTTTGTCAAGCTCGAGTTCTGATGATGGGATCCATAAGGAATCGAGGGAACTCCTCAAATATTAAAGGCATACGTATAGATTTTTTTGTACTTTCATCATAAAATCAAGCATTTACATTAAAAACTGTCGCATTTGATGAAGTGGAACTGCTGATGATGACCAGAACAGAACTCTTCAACGACGCATAGTACCTTTTGGTGATTTCGAATTTCGATTTTGACTTAGACTCGGACCCAGAACCGGACTCATACCCGGATCCGGTTCGGACCCGGACCCGGACCTGGACTCGGACCCGGACTCGGACCCGGACTCGGACCCGAACTCGGACACGGACTCGGGCCCGGAGTCGGACCCGGACTCGGACCCGGACTCGGACCCGGTCTCGGACCTGGACTCGGACCCGGACTCGGACTCGGACCCGGACTCGGAACCGGACTCGGACCCGGACTCGGACTCGGACCCAGACTCGGACCCGGACTTGGATTCGGACTCGGACCCGAACTCGGACTCGGACTCGGACCCGGACTCGGACCCGGACTCGGACCCGGACTCGGACTCTGACTCGGACTCGGACTCAGACTCGGACCTTGACCCGGAAAACCACTATGATACCTTAACTAAATAAACCACTATGATTACCTACCATAAAATGTAGGTATAAAGTGTGATGATGCCAATCTTTCTAGCCCCTCCCGCTCAAACCCCCGTACACCGCACCGCATGCACCGTTAAGTGGGTTAGGGTAGGTTTGAACTGCGATCCTCACAGAACCGAACAAGGGTTAGGTTAGGTTAGAACTGCGAGCCTTACAGAAACGAAATGCTACTTGAAAAGTGGGTTTGATTAGGTTCGAACTGCGATCCTCACAGAACCGAACTGCTATCAGATAAGTGGGTTAGGTTAGGCTAGAACTACGACCCTTACAGAAGCGAAATGCTAGTAGAAAAGTGGGTGGTTTTACCTCCTTTTCTACATAGTGCACCATCTACAATAATCTTTCACCGGCCCCCATAGAAGTCGGTTTTTTTTCTTTAAAATTATTTATTATATCTATACAACCTACTATCTAAAATAATTTGTACACTTATAAGTACATCGTATATTTATTTACTATTTTTCTTGTGTCATTTAGGAGCACATGCGTGGTAGTTAATTCTGTACTATTTTTCTTTTCGAGTATCGTATAATTTTAATTGTTAAGAAATAAATGATAAAAATGTGAAAAAACTGATTCATTTTAATTCATTTTCAATGTACCCGAAGGTCGCGAGAGGCACGAGATCTGTGGATTTATTTACGCTTGAATGTAATACATATTAGTTAATCCATACTTAATAGACTGTCTGTCTGTCTGTTATCTCTTCACGCTTAAGCCGCTGAACCGATGCGCTATACCTAAACTCTAAATCATAATTAGATTCCAAAAAATGTTGCCACTGCAATAATTTGTTTGTAAAATAGTAAATTCCTTTTTATAAATAAATACGCTATGATAATTTATTTATTGGTAATTTTACGCCTACGATTTAAAAAAGTACTTTTATTCACTTATTTTTACATAAATACAAGACGCGCTAGTAAAACGTGGCAACATTGTCTTACTTTTTTTGGAATCTAATTATGATTTAGAGTATAATGTAGCTGCTGTCACTAATTCCACGCAGACGAAGTCGCGGGCAAAAGCTAATAGTTGTACTAACAATACACGTCTTTGTTCAACCTTGGTAAATTTTATGTTCCTTCTACTCAGAATCACGGGCTCTTTTGATTCTGATTGTAGAAAAAGAGTGTCCCAAAACCCAAAGGGTAAAAACGGGAACCTAGTCCTATTACTAAGGCTTCGCTCTCCGTCTGTCTGTCTGTCTATCTGTCCGTCTGTCTGTCACCAGGCTATCTCAAGAACCGTGATAGCTAGGCAGTTGAATTTTTCACAGATGATGTATTTCTGTTGCCGCTATAACTACAATATTAAAAACAGAATAAAACAAATATTTGAGTGGGGCTCCCATACACCAAACGTGATTTTTTTGCCGTTTTTGCGTAATGGTACTGGTACGGAACCCTTCGTGCGCGAGTCCGTTGTCAAATCTTGGTGTGGAGATATGTACTTATGTAGGTCTTCTTCATTTACTATTCTATGTCTTTTCAATGACCAAATTGTACTCTGCTACAAAAACGAACGGTCTTAAGGGGCCCACTGAGTCACAGTTCGCCGGACGGTATCGACCTGTCAGTTGTTCGGAACTGTCAAAATTTTGTTCTAACTGACAGGTCGATACCGTCCGGCGGACTGTTAATCAGTGGGCCCCTTTACGGTATTCCTTTTTAGGGTTCCGTACCTCAAAATGAAAAAAAAAGACGGAACCCTTATAGGATCACTCGTGCGTCTGTCTGTCTGTCCGACCATTCCCCCCCCTTTATCTCTGAAACTACTGGGTCTAAAATTTTGAAAAAAATACACAAAATATTACTTTACCTATAGATGACAGGAAAACCTATTAGAAATGTGCAGTCAAGCGTGAGTCGGATTTATGTACCCTTGGAACGCGAGTCCGACTCGCAATTGACCGGTTTTTTAGTTATTTTTAGGTAGGTATTAAAAAGTGATTTTCCTGTAACAGGTACAAACCGGCGTGTAAATAGTCAGCAGCGATAATTGTGCTAAGAGACGCGTGCGCACACATGATTACAATAATGTAGTGTCACGCGCACATGGGCCACTCTGCAAACTTTGTCCACAACAGTTTTTGTATGAAAATTATATCAGAACCTCAGGGCGCGATTCGGATTTTGAAATAGACATCTATTAGACATCTTTTAGACATCACCAAGATTCGATAACGATATGTTTAAGATCTAACCTGTCAAATTTGACATTTGCGCGATTCTGGAGATACTGTTGAACGATTTCCACAGGATATGACTTAAAGATCCAATTCACATGTAATAGATATCTTACTCTATCTAACGTAAAAATGACATTGGTTGCCGGAATTGCGCCGCAAAAGAGAATTAGTTGATATCTAAACTATAACGTATCTAGAATGGATCTAGTACGTGTCGTCTCTTGTGAATATCTTGAAGTTCGTATACGCCAGTCATTTAAAGGGGCCCACTGATTAACCCTTTACCAGGCTGACATTTCAAAAATGACAATCGTATGTCAGTCTTACTCATCGGAAATAGAACACATGTTTGAAGTACCGTATGAAATATATATCCCTTAGCCTGGTAAACGGTTAACAGTCCGCCGGACGGTATCGGCCTGTCAATTGTTCGGAACTGTCAAAATTTTGTGCTAACTGACAGGCCGATACCGTCCGGCGGACTGTTAATCAGTGGGCCCCTAAAGTGTTTAGCTACAATTTGATAGAAGTGATGGTATACAAAAAATAGGCATAATATATATCAACATACCTGCTATAGTTTAATACTTTTAATATTTAATTTATATCCCGAATTTTCGAGCAAAATTTGGAGCAAAGTACCTTCAGTAACTAGATACTCGTCTCCAACTTCGTCTAAATTTTTTTTACAATTATCTAATACCTTTAAACGAGAAATTCTTGTTTATTTATATTATATATCGGGGATCTCGGAAACGGCTCTAACGATTTCGATGAAATTTGCTATATGGGGGTTTTCGGGGGCGAAAAATCGATCAAGGTCTAGGTCTTATCTCTGAGAAAACGCGCATTTTTGAGTTTTTATGTTTTCCGAGCAAAGCTCGGTCTCCCAGATATTGAAGATTAGACTACTTTTCAATTAATTGCAATATTGATATGATAACGTAGGAACATAACATAGGAATTAGAGTACGGGCCGGTACAGACGTACTGCATCCCGACTGCAACGCCTACTGCACGCCAACTGCAACGTCGGCGTGCAGTTCCCATACAAATTGCAGTCGGGTTGCAGTCCGCCTGTATCGGCCCTACGTGTTAACTCTTATTTCAGAATGGCCCCCGCGCGTGTCGCGTTTTGCGGAAGCTATCTTTTGTCTCTTTTGTCACTATTGTGACGTCACATCACGAAAATATGACGTAAATAAAATAAGTCGAAATAATAATCTACATAAGTATTCTTGGGCGTTTAAACTTATAGGTATGTGGCATTCCAAAAGAAAAGGATACGTATCCTTATGCACATGAAGCATAAGGATCCTTATCTAATGGAAAGCCACATATGTGACTAGCTTTCGCTTGAAACTGCGTTTGCGTGTAATAAAGATGATGATTGATGGTCGATAAAAACTATCCTGTGTCCTTCCTTGGGTCTCAAACTATCTCCACGCCCATCTAAACCGTTCAGCGGTTAACTAAAGAGTGAACAGGTACCTAACAGACAGACAGAATAACTTTTGTATTTATATTAGTAGGGATTTATACAGGGTGTAATCGTTAAGTGTAGCCAGACGATAATTCCGTAAATATAACAGATATCAGAAAACTTCAAATTGATATCGAAAGTGCGTTGCCCAATGAGTAAAATTACATTAATAACTTTATTTTAATAAAAGCATAAATTCTTAAATGTTTCTAAATGAACATTTCTTAATATTTGCTATGTAATTAAAAAATATATGTTCGGATTTATTATTTCATAAACGGTAGTTTTATTATTTTATTAAAGTTTATTATCGCAAATAATGAATCTCAAGCAGTTTTATCTCTTACGACGCCGACGTTTTTTGAGAGGTGAGTCGTCGTACTGGGGGGCGATTTTTGAATTCGATCGCTCAATTTCGTCACTCGAAAATCGGTAGAAAACGGCGAAATGATAATTTTGGAAATACGAGCGAAAGAAATTTGGAATCGAGTGGTATTGACCAAATGACCAATCGTTTTCATTTCTATTAGTAGAATTTAAATGCCTAGTAGTGGAGATATTAGTGAACGAAATACACGAAATCGAGCGGTCGAAATTCAAAAATCGGCCCCCTGGTCGTACTAATGTATGGGAGGGTTTGAAGTTAATGTTTGAGATATTTCGGCTTTTATTTAAAAAAAGTTATTAATGTAATTTTACTCATTGGATAACGCACTATCGATATCAATTTGAAGTTTTCTGATATCTGTTATATTTACGGATTTATCGCCTGGCTACACTTAACGATTACACCCTGTATGTAAAGTGGCCCGTTTAAAAATGACGTTTTTGGTTGAAGAAATGTCACTTTTGAGACTGACAATCAGATCCATATGTTCCTGTACCGACCTCTTCCACATCCGCATCCGCATTAAGCTCCGCATAGATTTTATGCGGATGCGGATTTTGTAAATAATGCGGAAGTTCCGCGGCTGCGGATGCGGATATTCGCAACATCCTTGGTTCCGAGCATCTCTGCCGAGCGTACCCAATTTAAATTGCTTTTTAAATGGCATTCCCGGCGATCGCATCATACAAAATTCCATACATCTGAGAAAAAACATGTTTTTATTATTACTGTAGGTATTAATAATTAATTTGAAGACTGTCAGCGATTGCATTATGAAGGGTGAATAAAGAGGAAAATCGTGTAACAGGAAAAGTGGTTCTATTATGTACCTTGTGCAGGATTGGGTGAGATTATCCCCGAGTTAAGCACAATATTTTTCATGGCATTTGATATTTTTGATGCTAGAGTCGCTACCACGACGACGTTTAGACGTAGAGACGTTTTAGAGACCATTCAAGTTAACTATGCACGGATATTGCAGTGACAATATTCATGCTAAGTTTCATGTTATTTAAGCATGTCGTTTTAAAATGAGAGCGCAATTCGATTGTATGGAAGCGGGTTATTTAACAGCGGGTTCGTATTCGTATGACTCTTAAGTAACAAGAAATAACATGCATTTAAGGGTTATACGTACAAAGACATATTCCCAGTGACTATAGTGACTCACCATAAGTATATACAGGGTGGCTAAAAATTACTGCATTCCCGTTGCCAGGGAGGTTTTGGGATTATACTGAGCAACTTTTACTATGGGGCCAACCCCGAAATCGCCAAAATTTCGGGGTTGCCATATAAAAAGTTATATATTTATAAAAGTTGCACCGTGTATATTGTACATATATACATATACTTGGTCAAGCAGATCTTGTCAGTAAAAAAAGGCGGCAAATTTGAAAAATGTAGGCGCGAAGGGATATCGTCTCATAGAAAATTTGAATTTCGCGCCTTTTTCTACTGACAAGATTTGCTTGACCATCTATATATTGTATTATGTATGCTAGTTTTAAGGTATTTGTCTATGGGCCAATAGTTGCCTGTTAATAAAAATTTTCATTCACTCATTTATTCATTCATAAAGGGGCCCACTGATTAACAGTCCGCCGGACGGTATCGGCCTGTCAGTTAGAACAAAATTTTGACAGTTCCGAACAACTGACAGGCCGATACCGTCCGGCGGACTGTTAATCAGTGGGCCCCTTAAATGTTCTCCTTTAGCCACCTAGTGCATATAGATGCATACAGGCCGATTCGACCTTTAAGATACGTCAATAAATAGATCTAGAAACGATATGGATTAGATATGTCAGTGTCAAATGTGACGTTTCTTTTTCTAGTATAATTTTTTTTATTCATTAAATAAATATAAATGTTGTATAAAAACTTATAAACTAAACTTATCTTAAATTAATAATAATAAAACATAAACTACAATAAAATTTCGCCCCTGGGCAAGGTGCCGTAGGCGCTGGCAGCATTACCTCGCTGAATTTTATTGCAATACTTCTGTTTCTAGAAAGGAGAAGAAGGTTTCTAGAAATTAGAATCTATAAATTGACGTATCATAAAGTTCGAATCGGACAGATAGATGCAGAGAGCGGGGTCATTGCCCTATCGGACTGGGTTCGGCCGGACTATGTACTTCATTTAGAACTTATTTGTTCGGACCTGGTTAGCCTTACCAGTACATATCACATGCTTTTTGTTCGTAGTTCACAGTTCCCATATAACCATTCCAGTCGCAGAATCACAAAGTGGTAACTAAATGTCAGATGTGTCGTAACAGAGTCCACACAATGTGTCTAGAATTGTTTCGAAACAAAGTGTCGTCGCCGTGTCTACACTTTTCCGTAACAAGGTGTCGACACATTTGTGTGCACTTTGCGTGCGGTTTGCGACTAAATCTGACAGCAAATTTGTGACAGCAAATGTCAATATAAAATACCTCTTGAAAACCAAGGTTTGTCAAACTACTATTAGTGTCTCGTGTGCTCGTAATTCTAGTAAGTCATCATGGGCAATGCAAATGATAATAATCGACCGAAACCATATAAACACCCAACACCCGTCAACCTTTTACAGAAAAGTTTTTAAAGAAATTCAATAAGCTACTTAGGTCAGGCAAAGAATGCTCCAAAAGTTGTAGAGGGAAATGCTCGGAACACAATTTTTGACTCCGTAACTCGGTTTGACAAGTTAGGAGGTCAACATATCAAAAGTCCCCGGCCGTAGCCCTTGAGCGGGGCGGAGAGAGGGGGCTTTGAAGGTCCCATTTTCCCGTTTTTCGATTATATCTCGGAAACTATGCATCTCAGCGACATGGCCACTTATACAAAATGAAAGTTAATTTAATTTGTTACAAGTTTATTCAGTAAATTTTTTCGATATGTTGAATAGTTTTTGAGATATCCGCTCTTGAAAGTTTATTTAGGGCTCTCAATTTTATCTTGATATATCTATATCAGTGAAGGTGCTAGGCCGTGTTTGGTATCGTTTTCGTATAAATCTGGGGTGCTGAATCCATTTAAGATATCACATTGACACCATTCCACAAAATAAAAATAAATCTTTTTAGGGTTCCGTACCTCAAAAGGAAAAAACGGAACCCTTATAGGATCACTCGTGCGTCTGTATGTATGTCCGTCTGAATACACAAAATAGTTCTTTACCTATAGATGACAGGAAAACCTATTAGAAATGTGCAGTCAAGCGCGAGTCGGACTTAATGTACGGAACCCTTAATACGCGAGTCCGACTCGCACTTGGCCGGTTTTTTTGAAACTCTTCTTGACGCTTAACCGCTGAACCGATTTCGTTGAAATTTGGTATAGAAATAGTTTGCGTCCCGGAACAGGACATAGGATAGATCTTATAACCAAAATCATCTTTTGAAGGTGTGAAAAGTGGCGTGGAAATTTGTACGGGAAATCAATAACCGCTGAACCGATTTATATGAAATTTGGGATGGTCTACATCTTTGATTTAGTTAAAAATGATGAAAAAACATGACTTCAAACCTAAACTAAAACAGTATTAACTTCAAGAAGTCAATTCTGAATTCCCCCCTACACCTCATTTCACACCTTTAAAGGATGATTTTTGAGATAACTTATTATATCCTGTCTCGGGACTCAAAATATATGTGTACCAAATTTAAATTAAAACTGTTCAGCAGTTTAAGCGTGAAGAGGAGTTTAAAAGAAAGTATTTTAATAAGTTTATATGTTTTTACTTCGGAATGGTGTCAATGTGATACCTTAACTAAATTTGGTACTGCGAATTTATACGAAAACGATACCAAAACATGGCCTCGTAGCTTTACTGTTGTAGAAGTCAAAATAAAATTGAGAGCCCTAAATTCTTATTACTTGGCCAAACTTGTGTAGAAGGAAAAGGTAAAATAAAAGTCTTCGGCAGGAATATAAGACACAAATATTTGCGTTACTATTTCATTCATCAAATATAAACATACCTTGATTATACTATTCTAGTGAGATCCTCATAGATAAACAAAAACATTTACTTAAAAAATTACAAGGTCGAAATGTCACGGAACTTGTGAGAGTAATATGTGAAAAATATAAACTTTTATGACAAAAAAAATCTGGACACAATTTAAGAATCACCCAATTGCGTCGAGGAATCATCTGTATTTTTGCTTGTTTCATTACCTCCTCGCTTCTTTTTTGTCTGTCTGTCTTTGTATTCTGTAGCAATTTGTTAGATCTGAAAATAAAGATAACTTGCGTCGTCACGGATGTCGATTTATAGGTTTTAGGGAGTGCAGAATTCGAAAACGATGATCATTTTATAATCCAAGATGGCGGCTACGTATTTTGTCATAAAAGTGGAATCCAAAATAGTCATCATTTTCGAAATCTGCGCCCCCTAAAACCTATAAAACGACATCCATGACGACTTTTCTGACATAGTGCATGGCCGCCATCTTGGAATCCAAAATAGTCATCATTTTCGAAATCTGCGCCCCCTAAAACCTATAAAACGATATCCATGACGACTTTTATGACATAGTGCATTGCCGCCATTTTTAAATTGAAAATGTTATCATTTTCGAAATCTGCGCCCCCCAAAACCTATAAAACGACACCCATGACGACTTTTATGACATAGTGCATGGCCGCCATTTTGGATTCCAAAATGGTCATCATTTTCGAAAGCGGGGCCCCCTAAAACCTATAAAACGACATACATGACGACTTTTATGACATAGTGCATGGCCGCCATCTTGGAATCCAAAATGGTCATCATTTTCGAAATCTGCGCCCCCTAAAACCTATAAAACGACACCCATGACGACTTTTATGACATAGTGCATGGCCGCCATCTTGGAATCCAAAATGGTTATCATTTTCGAAATCTGCGCCCCCAAAAACCTATAAAACGACACCCATGACGACTTTTATGGCATAGTGCATGGCCGCCATTTTGAATTCCAAAATGGTCATCATTTTCAAAATTGGGGCCCCCTAAAACGTATAAAACGACATCCATGACGACTTTTATGACACAGTGCATGGCCGCCATTTCGGATTCCAAAATGGTCATTATTTTCGAAATCGGCACTCCCTAAAACCTATATATCGACACCCATCTCGACTTTTATGACAAAGTGTTTTGCTACCAGATGGTACCAGATGGTTTTGCATGCAGATGCATGCAAGACATTTCTATTATTTTTACGTACAAAAATGGCCCCCTGTCAACTTTCAATCGAGATTTAATCGATAATTTATTCGATTAATATTCAGATTAATTCAATTTCAATCTATGTTAGGTCGACTAAACTAATCGCGATTAAAATTTGAGTATTAACTTTTTTTATTCCATTAATTTAGTCGAATAAACAGTTAATCGATTAATGCCCATCTCTGACCACGGCATTTTTACACTTTGAGAATATCTGAAAACAAATCAACACAAGGAGCCATTTTGCAAATCCAGTAACATACCAGTAACTTTGTTATTACTTTTGACAGCGCGTGTCATGTGTCAACACAGAGTCGACACAAAGTCGAAACATTGCAACTACTTTGTGACTGCAATATTTCTCAGCCTTAAACCATATTTATACATCATAATTAACAAGTTTCGTAGTATGTAAAGCGTTATTTCTGTTATTTAAGTATAGTATACGCATCGAAGTACTAAAAATGCTTCAAATAATATAGTTATGAACACAGGCACTGAGAAGTAAACAATTTCATTTCCGGCTAAACTAAAACAATGTGGTGGCGCGTTGATTATATTACACTTAGTTTATCAAATCACTCGAGCAGTTTAAGTCCCCATAATAATTTAAGTCATATTGTAATATAAATGCAAACAATATATAATTACGTCTTGTAATCCGTTTTAGAGATGGCGTATTAATGTCACTTATTTTTATTTAAGTATTTTTCCATCTGACAGTTTCCATTTGACAGGAACAAAATGAACGAATGAACGAATGATTTTGGCATAAAGTAGTCGCAAACCCGAAACAATGTGTGCACACGGCGACCACACTTTATGTCACTTTGTGTCATGTGTCGACCCTTCCCCATTTCTGGTAACTGTGTCGACACGGCGACGACTCTGCGACTGGAATTGTGACCGAAACAGACGGTGTCGACACAAGATGTGTCAACACCGCGTCGTAACGGCGACTGGAAATGGTTGTATGGGTTTCCAAGCAATGTTATAATCAAACCCGTTATCAATGTTGCAATTCATTGAAAGCAAGGGTTAAACGCGATTGTTGTGACAAATCAACTGGTTTTGGCACCATATTTCGACTTTACACACACACACACACACACAGCACAATGTCAAGCTCATTAACGCATTAACTGCCGGCTAGGTTGAGTTACGCGCTATGAGCCTAGCTGAGAACACGGGAAAAAACCGTATGTAGCGAAAAGCGTCTACGAACAGAGAACCCGCTTACCGGGTCGCTGGCAGTCCGGCCAAGTGCGAATCGGACTCGCGCACGAAGGGTTCCGTACCATTACGCAAAAAACGGCAAATAAAATCACGTTTGTTGTATGAGAGCCCCACTTAAATATTTATTGAAGTGAAAACTTCTTAAGCGGCGCTGAGCACTTTTTGAGGTGGGGAAAAAATGATAAACTCGAGACAGCGTAAGGCGTAACGCGTAACGCGCTGAGGTCATGTGTGACGGACGATGTTATTCACCAAAGAACTTTAGTCATAACGTATCATAATTAGTACGTCTACCATCAGTTTTGACATTGACATATACGCTCACGTCTACGTAAGTTACTTTCTATGCATCTCGTACTCGCATATTAGTGCAAGCGAGATGTACAGAAAGTAAATTACGTAGACGTGAGCGTTATGTTAATGTTAAAACTGATGGTAGACGTACAGGTCAATTATTTAAAAGTGGACTTTTATATTAAGCAATAAAGATCAATGTTCTAATCTTGTACGGGCTGAAATACGAGGATCTCACAGTTACATAACTTTATATCACTCCAATTGAATTATATCAATAAAGCTACATCTTGATGAAATCGCTAATAAAAGTGAACTCTAGTACCTACTGGTGAATAAAACTCAAAATATCATGACCAAATATATTTAAATGCGAGGTTTGCAAGGTAACTTTACAATTTCTATTCGAATTTGAACAATTAACGCCACAAATTTAAGCTCACTGGCCAGCAATTTTGGAACTAAAGTTTTTCAATAGAAAGGAGGATGGGTCAATTATACATACCTATAGTGCTACAGACATTTTGGACTAGTCATTGAGTTTTCACTTCTGTCGGCACTCCCGGAGTGCAACCCGTTATTTTTTTTATTTGTTTTTAGTATATGTTGTTATAGCGGCAACAGAAATATATAATCGTTGAAAATTTCAATTGTCTAGCTATCACGGTTCATGAGATACAGTCTGGCGACAGACAGACGGACGGACGGACGGATAGACGGACAGACGGACAGTGGAGTCTTAGTAATAGGGTCCCGTTTTTACCCTTTGGGTAGGGAACTCTAAAAACCGGACAGCCCGGGGAGTCGGACTCGCCCACCGAGCGTTCCGTACTTTTTAGTATTTGTTGTTAGGTATCGAGCCACAGAAACACATCATCTGTGAAAATTTCAACTGTCTAGCTATCACGGTTCATGAGATACAGCCTGGTGACCGACAGACAAACAGACAGACGGACAGTGGAGTATTAGTAATAGGGTTCCGTTTTTACCCTTTGTCTACGGAACCTGGAACGGTTATTCACTGATAAACTCTGACTCACTGTGTATTTCATTAAGTAACTGAGCTTGCTGACAAACAACAGACGGACGGCAGAACAGTGTTAAGGGGCTCACTGATTAACAGTCAACTGGACGGTATCGGCTTGTCAGTTGTTCGGAACTGTCAAAATTTCGTTCTACCTAACATCACGCCGATAACGTCCGGCGGACTGTTAATCAGTGGGCCCCTTTACGTATAGTACATATTATATTTCCACAGAGGCTTTGCGAAGCCCTAGGGGTCCGCGGAGCACACCTTGAGAATGGCTGGTATAGACGATAGACGAGAACATATGCATCGGGACTCGTACTCATATTGTCACCGTACTGTTTTCTAGGCGCGACTGGAAAGCCTTGACACGCCGCACTCTAGGCTTGTGGCAACATTAAGTACGAATGTAATTGGTTCGATCTAGAATCTAGATGCATTTCTAATACTCTACGAGCACAATATCGATAGTGTTTAGATCATATTTCGATTTGGACCGTTAAGTATACCTGCTTTTCGTTGCCTTTAGATTTTTTTCAGGTATGAGTAAAAATGTATTAATTAATTCCATATTTGTTATAGTTTTTTTGCAATGATTGATTATTTTTATTGCTTGTAAAAATGTGTCATGTAAAAGTGCCCCCTGTGGCTTATTTGCTGAATAAATGTTTGATTGTTGATGTTTGCATATTTTTTAATACTTACTTACCTAGTACATAATTTCTCGGTAATATATACGGTAATATCCACAAATTATTAATTTGGTACTTTTGGTATTCTTTAAAATGATCTCTGATGATATATGTATCTGATGATAGGATCCTGGAGATAATGAGGAAACTCTATTTATACCGTCATAATTTCATAGATGTTTGACGTTTAAAATAACACTTGCACTGCGTGTGCTATCAGAATCGTTGAAGAGATATCTTGGTCTAACTCTACCATTGTTTATGGTCTTTATCAGCTTTCAGAGAGCCAATGCACGATTTACTATAAAAGAATGTATTGCCTCGTGTAAATTTGTACAGCGCGCCAAGCGGGACGTTGGAAACTCAGATTCTCATACAAAATGAGACATAACGCAAACTTGTAGCCACGTCACGCTATCGAATGACATTTACACTACCCCTAGTCCGGTGGTGGGCAAACTTTCTTCATGGGGGGCCAGAAAGTTTAGGAAATTTAAGTGGAGGGCCAGAATTGTAGCCAAAATTTATTTTGGTTTGTGATAATCGTGGGCCAATGCCATATAGCCCATATTCTAATTATTTCATACGACCGGCAGCGGGCCGGATGAAATCCATTCGCGGGCCGGAGCTGGCCCGTGGGCCGTACTTTGCTCACCACTGCCCTAGTGTAACACATACAGAGGGAATACATTTTTTTATAGTAAATCGTGCATTGGCTCTCTGAAAGCTAATAAAGACCATAACATAATGGTAGAGTTAGACCAAGATAAGTCTACAACGATTCTGATAGTCTATGAAATTATGACGTATATATAACACATGCACTGCGTACCTATGCTATCAAAATCGTTACAGACTTTTCTTAGTCTAAATCTAATAAAGAGAGCGCTTCATTTCTTAATTTTAAACATACAACGTGTCCCAAAATTCAACGATAAGCTGGCACCAGAAGATGGACCTGCTCATGACTACTCGAGGAAAAATAATAAGAAAAATTGAATTGAAAATTGTAGACATGGTCGTTAAAAATACCACTAGGGGCGTCGATTTTCATTTATTTTTGTAATTCCATTATAAATTGAGATATATTTTTTTCTTTTTTTCTTCGAGTAGTCATGAGCAGGTCCATCTTCTGGTGCCAGCTTATCGTTGAATTTTGGGACACGTGGTATAAAAAGTCGTAGATCTTCAAAACATCATCAATGCGCAGATGATAGAGTTCCATGCGTCAATAGGCTTCGGCATCCGCTTGACCTTGGTATCATCGTGGTAAAAATGAATATAGGTCAATATCAATGTTACAGTTTTTTACGCGCGTAACTCTAACAAGTCTCTAGGCACAGACCACAGATAACTTACCATTTAGACACAACATGGCTCACCAGGCGATTCGTCTGCTCGTTTGCCTACTATAGATGGTCAAGCAAATCTTGTCAGTAGAAAAAGGCGCACAATTCAAATTTTCTATGGGACGACATCCTTTCGCGCCTACATTTTTCAAATTTGCCGCCTTTTTCTACTGACAAGATCTGCTTGACCCAGTATATGTATGTATATCATAAAAAGTGCGGTGTCTCACACTGGTAGTCTCTGACACAGTCATAACATGCATTTAAAAAATTACAGTAGAAGCTATCCTCATTATCGACGATGCTATTGTCTTTGCATACCGAGCAAATGGTGATCTCATGGAATGAAAATTCCATACAAACTTAAGTTTCCAAAACTTCCCGCTTGGCGCGTTGATCAAAATCCCATACAAAATGAGACTTAACTCAAACGCGTACGTCCGTCACGCCATCCAATGAATTTTACACTAGGGGTTCTGAATAACGCTCATGATCTTAAAGGTATCGTCTTGGGTCGTCCCATTCGTTTTTCGTCAAGTTCTTAAATTAGTCCTATTCTGCTTTCGTCACCCATACTACATTCGTCACAATCGTCGGTGGCTTTCAATGTAGAATGCGTGACGAAAGCAGAATAGGACTTATTTAAGAACTTGACGAAAAACGAATGGGACGACCCAAGACGATACCATCTTAAACGTCACGGAAATAAGCATTTTGTGTGGTCCACCGATCAGACAAGTGATCTATTGACGGTACCGAACCCTCAGTGAGTGAGACCGACTCGTACTTGACCATCTGGTTCACCTTCAACTACTGATGTGCCGCCGTCCCACAATTACGAAATTTCCTAGAAACTACATATTTTTGTATCCATCCACAGGCCTTTCAGTCTATTGCAGACTTGTATAGTCTGCAATAGACTGAAAGGCAGAGAAACAGTGTCAGGCAGGGCGACAACGTTTTTCATGGTTGTATAAACCAATACGGGAGCGGCAACCACCACCGCAAAACAGGCAGGTGTAGTGTGCCCGTGGCGAACAGGTGTCGGGCTGATGACGCTTGGCTCGCCTACTGGCGAGTGTCTTAAACCAAGCGTCATCGTGGATTTTGCGACCGTCGAACACCAGTTTGCGCCACTTATCTCTGTCCTCGGCAATCTCCTCCCATTTATGAACCGGGATGTTGAAGGAGTGCATGTCTCGCTTGGCGTAATCCTTATGCCGTAGCATCGGCCGACCGATACTTCTTTTGGCATCAGGTATGGCGCCAAGCAAAACACGCTGCGGCAAACGAGAAGGTTGCATTCGATGCACATGCCCCAGCCAGCGTAAGCGTCTCTGCTTTAGCAGCGCAAAGAGGCTGGGCAGCTGTGCAATCTCAAAAACCCTCTCGTTTTTGTATAAACATCGGAATTTTCCATTACTAGAAAAAATCTTTTTTCCTGTTCAATTTACCTGAAATTTCTGAGTTTTTACAATCTTTTGGAAACTTTCCGGAACTTGTACAGTAAAAAAAAAAACATTTTTGTACCGATTTTGTACTCTGTCAGAGTGACAATAGTATGAGATGAGGCTAGAACCTCACTTTCATATTGATTGTCACTGTCAAAGTACGAAATGGGTCGGAAATTAAATTCTTTCTGTACCTTTCAACAACCATTAGGTAAGCGACGACTACAAAACCCCTGTAATATGAGCGGACATGCGTATTACAGACTCACTCGAAACGAAACATCCCAAGCTTCATACTAATCAGCGTCGCTTACTACCTTTCGTACGCGAACCATCCTTTTGTCCTATTGATTCATAATAAAAGGGCGTAAGTGCTAATTGAAGTTAAATACGCTTAGTACGTTTTATTGTGCGCTTTGGTCAATAATTGACCCGCATGTTATAGCTATAAGTAGGTAATTATATTTGGTGCGAATGTCCTAACGGAAGGCTGTTGATGGGCTTAATACGCAGTTTTAGGGTAGCTATGAGGGGGGGCTATAATCTTCCCAGCGCACAGCTGATCATATCCAGAGCCGACCTTTCAGTCCCCAGTTAAGGTGCAGTAGGTTCCAAGAGCGGAGTTTTTGAAAAGTTTGCAACAGTTGTGCAAAGTTTTCGGCAGAGGGGTATAGGCTCTTAAAGGCGACTCCGGTTATTAAATGCTCTAAGCGCGTAATCGACTATGTAGATACCATTTTCATATTCCGTTCATACTGGCAATAAAATGTCTTAGAACAGAAAAGTGCCACTTTGAGCCCTCCTAGCAAGGAAGAAAAAGTTCTTATCAAATAGGTGATGTGATAACGTTTATTTGAATACGAAACTCAATTGAAAAAGGTTATCTATTAGCGAAATGTCTCTGTAATCTACTTTTCAATGTTTTAGCGATAGTTACGATAGGAGTACGATAAAACAAAACACGATAGCGCGATCATTAGGTAGGTATTTGATATTATCGCATACTGATCAAAGTACGTAACTGCGAATAGTACTTACCTAATTAAAACGAATAATAATTGACTCGCTTAACTTCAAACTCGGGTAAGTTCATATGTCAGATTATGCGAAGCTAGGGTAGATAGTTGCTGTTAGGGTCGAATGGATTTAACCGAGTTTAAAGTGAAGCGACACAATTATAAAATTCCAGGCCCGTGTGTTCGTGTCGTGTTCTCTCACTCTCATTGGGCGTAAGCGCGAGCGAGAGAAAGTGCGTGCTAGGGACCGCAGATGAGCGATTTCAAAAAAAAAATTACATTTCATTCATGTCTTCAAAATATTGACTTCTTGGGCTCATTTTACTTAGAATCATTTGTACATTCACGCCTCATACATGAAAAAATGTGCCTCTAATTTTTGTATGAAAAAATACGTCACTAATAAAAAACTTATTCATACAAAAATGTGACGATCTGGAAAGGTAATCTTGGAACACATTTTTTCATTCAATGAGAGTGAGAGAACACGACACGAACACACGGGCCTGAAATTTTATAATTGTGTCGCTTCACTTTAAACTCGGTTAAAGTAGTAATAAGTAAGTAGTAAGTAAGCTCTTTATTTGCATTAAATGTGGTAACAAAAGGTCTTAAATATTATAAATTGAAAAAGCATCACACATTTAGCTGAATTGCAACATGCAAAATGTACACCTATATCTAAAATCTCTTGCAACATGCAACATGTACACAATCATATATACAATTAAGAGTTGAGAGCAAGAAAAACATGAATTAAAATCATTAATAATTAATAATTTGGCTATTTTGAAATCTAAATTTATATAAATTGTAAAAATAAGGCAATAATTAATACTAAATGCCAGAATACGTTATAAATATGTCAATTACTATAAATTATTATTATTAAAGAAATCATTTAATGAATAGTAGCATTCTTCAATTAGCCATGTCTTAAGATTTGTATAAAATTTATGTCCAACTAAACTAGTAATAGATTTCGGCACTGTATTATAAATTTTGCTTAACATATAATAGGCATTCTTTTTAAATAGGCTCAAATTTGCTACTGGCATGTTCAAAGGTTTTTGTGTAATTGCTCGCTTATTATGATTGTCTTTAATTAGAAATAGATCCATGTGTTTTTTTACAAAAGTACATGCCTCCAGAATGTATAAACATGTGAGCGTTAGAATCCTTTGTTGTCTAAATATAGGTCTACATGAGTCTAAAGGTTTTAAACCGAATATCGCTCGTATGCAGCGCTTTTGAGCTATGAAAACCTTCGATATGTCAGATGAGTTGCCCCACAATACAATTCCATATCTGAAAGCAGAACACACGTATCCGTAATATACTGACAAGGCAGTTTTATGTGATGTTACAAGCCTAATTTTTTTAATAACAAATACAAATTTATTAATTTTGTTGCAGACTGCCTGAACTTGCTCTTTCCATTCACAGTGCTCGTCCACATAAAGACCCAAGAAGTTTTGACACTCTACTTTATCTATTGGTTTCCCATTACATTTTATATTAAGCTTTAGATCTTTTCCCTGCCTGGTACGAAAGTAAATATATTTGGTTTTATCAGTATTTATAGTTAGGTTATTTCTTGTTAGCCATTCTACAGTTTCGTCTGAAACGTTATTCACAATCCATTCGACCCTAACAGCAACAATCTACCCTATCTTCGCATAATCTGACATATGAATTTACCCGAGTTTGAAGTTAAGCGACTCAATTATTATTCTTTTTTTTTGGAAAACGCTCACATATCATATTTTTGAATTTTAATTTGATGTACAGTCGCCATCAGATATATCGGAGCGGCCAAGGTGTTCACAATATCTGAACACGCGCTCTAACGCCCTGACAATAGAGGCGTGTTCCGATATTTGTGAGCACCTTGGCCGCTCCGATATATCTGATGGCGGCTGTACGTAAGAGTTAACAAAAAAAAGGGACCGATGAGTTCAAATTCAAAAATAAAATTGCGCGTTTTTAGGCAATTTTCATATTTTTGGCTTTTATACATAAGTGTATGTTTTTTTACAACTTTTTAAAGTCAAATTCAGTCGCATCTATATGACGCGTCTCATACCTATTTTTCAATGCTTAGGACAAATTAAACTTTTACACAAGTACAAATAACACATAAGTACACATATTTTCTATTGTATTTAATGAATCAATTTGTGACTAATAAAATTACAGTCATCTGCAATAAACTCTAGTACAAATAATGGTGCAAAAACCGGCCAAGTGCGAGTCAGACTCGCACACGAAGGGTTCCGTACAGTCAACGGTAAAAATATGGGTGTACAAATCATCTCAAAAATATGTCCCATAACTCTTATGTCAGTGAATTAAGAACTATGGGACATATTTTTGAATAAGTTGTCTACACCCATATTTTTACCGTTGACTGTACCATTACGAAAAAAAACGGCGAAAAAATCGTTTGTTGTATGGGAGCCACTTAAATATTTATTTTATTCTGTTTTAAGTATTTGCTGCTATAGTGCCAACAGAAATACATCATCTGTGAAAATTTCAACTGTCTAGCTATCACGGTTCATGAGATACAGCCTGGTGACAGACAGACGGTCAGTGGAGTCTTAGTAATAGGTTCCCGTTTACCCTTTGGGTACGGAACCCTAAAAATGACTCGCTTAATACCTACTAATCTTAAATCTGCAAATAAGATTGTGTCATACATTTTTGCACTTTTATTTGTACATGATGACGTTGCTGATGACTGTACATATTCTGGGAAACAGTTTTCTGTGAGTTTAAAAAAAATTGAGGACATCTTACATACATCAACCTAGCCCTAAACTAAACAAAGCTTGTTCTATAGATGCTAGGCAACGATATAGATACCTACTTATAGATAAATACATCTACATATGTACATAGGAAACACCCATGACTCAGAAACAAATATTTGTGTTCATCACACAAATAAATAATGCCCTTACCGGGATTCGAACCCAGGACCATCGGCTTCACAGGCAGGGTCACGGTACTACCCAGTCTACCCACTAGACCAGACCGGTCGTCGTTTTTAAGCATGTGCACGTAAAATGAAATGGCGCATTTTTAGAAACAATATAATATATTATATAACGCATTTTTTTAACAAGGTTATCAGAGTTGGCCGGACAGTAATGCGTGACGTGTGCCTGGACGACTCTCGGCTCGATTCGGAAAATGAATTAGATTTCTACTAGACTTCAACAAGTTACGATACGGATAATTTAAAGATATTTGTAAGATAGATATGTCAAATTTGACGTTTCCGCGATTCTGGAGGTCCTCTTGAACGATTTCGACAAGTTATGACTTAGATATCCAAGTCACATCTAGTCGATATCTAATGTAGATCTCTAAATCGTCTCAAGGTCTTGTGATTATCTCGAAATCCGAATACTTGTCTAACGTTTCGGCGCACATGCACTAGGGTGATTCACTTTTGTATGGAGAAAAAAAAGTTGTAATATTTTTCCTGACTTTGCTCACCAATGGAGTCTCCCCACACTAAAAACTATCTATTTCAATTTTCGAAATAATCGAATAACGTTTAGAGGTTGCACATGTTGAAAAGGTAGAGTGAGAACCCCATACATTGCATGAAAATGATCTATGTTCTAAAATGACAAAATATAATGAACTGATACTAAAATCGAATGAGAAAACTGAATTTTGCGTCTAAAACACGATAAACGCACTTTTCCTTTGGAAACAGGTGGAAAAACTGAAAAATCTTAATTAGAACATAAACCAAACCGAGTAACCAAAATCCAAGTTTACTACTAATTTTAAAATTTATTTATATGTAGAAGGTTCAGTATCACACTACTCTCCGCTTGGATGGTATCCGCTTAAATCATTTTCTACCCTCCGATGTAGAGTCGTTGGTTATTTGAAAAATCTTTGTTGATGTTGTGCAACCTCTAAATGTTGACCGATTTTAATTTTTTTTAACGTATAATATTATTTTATCAGTTAGAACAAGAATTCGATCAAAGTCAGATGAAAATCGAAAATTCGGAAAAATGAAACACCCTAACATGCACGTTCACGTCTGCGCACAATCAGCCTTTAACTATAATAGTACATTACGATACAAGTGCGAAGACTAGACAATTCGCTACAAGTAAATAAATAAAAACACGATCCCGAAAGGAGTGTTTTAAATCGACACGAGTTGCGAATTACCTTTTCGTACGTGTATTGTACAGCGTTTTACAGAACATATAGCCCTTTACATTTTCGACATACGCACGTATAGTGCTAGTTACTGCACTAGGGCGGTAAATTAGCACCATATGTAATGTACCTGCTGTAAATTAATATCACGGTTGTTGAGCATAGTAATCCCACCAGAATTACGTTAGTCTGATAGTTTTCATACAAATGAATGGAAATGCTAAGAAGCTCATTTTGAATCTAACAATCTTAATTTAAAGGGGCCCACTGATTACCAGTCCGCGGGACGATATCGGCCTGTCAGTTGTTCGGAGCTGTCAAATATTTGTTCTAACTGACAGGCCGATATCGTCCAGAGGCATGTTAGTCAGTGATCGGCTTAAGATTGCCACATTGATTGATTGATAGACTAAAATTCTTAAATTTATTAGCCATTATATATTAATCCGATGGTCATAACTTCATGACGTAATTAAATACGAGTATATGTTCTATTTATTTTTGTGTCCGTTTTTTCTTCCATTTACCTATACAAAAAAAACTTAGCCCCGTCGTTTGACTTTTTTCAGTTTTATGATTATAGAGTTAGAAGAGATAAATAAATTCCATAGAAATTTTAAAGGCTCCCGTAACTTTTATTATATGAATAAGTAAAAAAACGCAAGAAACGAAAAAGCATAGCGGTGGTACACATAATGAACATAGCGTAAAATAGGGTCTACGTTTGTATGGAGAAGCGGCGGTCGTCCACTATCGCCTTAAACACAACGTATTTTCTCACCCCGAATTTTTCAGACCTAATTTTCCGTCCACAGGTAAGCGCGTACGCACGCCCTTCCGGTGCCGGCGTTCAGTCGAGCCGCGACCTCCGCGCGCGACGGACGTACGTACGTGACAATCATGAGTTCGGGCAAGCGGAAACTGTCCTTCCTGGGATTCGCGCCTTCTCAGGTTAGTTTCATGTGACGTTTGAAACAATACGAGTATGTTGTCGTGGAATATAATGATGTGTGTTTTTTAATTTTGTGGGAAACTCCTGGAAAATACGGTCGCTGTCAATGTCTGTAAAACACAAGGTGCTCGAAATGGAAATGATTTGAAAATAATGAAGTGTTCAGATTTTGAACACCGTGCCCGTTCTGATATATTTGATAGCGACGATACCTTCGATATTTATCGTAGGTGGTATTTTTAATTAAAATGTAGGGTCGATATGTTATTGGCAATATTGAAAAAATGGGAATAATGGTTATGAATGTTAATTGTTACGTTTTGTAAGATTAGATCAATAATTTAACTTGAAAATAAATAACTATATATTCTGTAATTTATGTAAATATATCGATAGGGTACTGTATTTATAAAATACGAATACACATGTGACAGCTTGGCACGTAACGTAAGTGTACAATTATTTCAGGGAAAATGTGTGTAAAACACGAGGCCAATGAAAACAGGGCTCCAATCAATATTAAACGAAATGGTCTTGACCTCTTGACAGAAATATTGGCTCACACATAGACAAATTAAAAGGTTGTAATGAATTATCGATCGCTATGTGTAATAGTAATAAAAAGAGTTCTAAACTTAGATTTTCTGTTAGATTTAAAGTCGTCCTGTATAGTCGAAAGTTGAGCATGAACTGCCTCTTCCTCGGCCGCCTAGCCTAGTCGGTAGTGATCCCTGCCTACGAAGCAGGAGGTCTCGAGTTCGAATCCTGGTAAGGGCATTTATTTGTGTGTTTATCACAAATATTTGTTCCTGAGTTATGGATGTTTTCTATATATACATAAGTGTTTATAGGTATTTAATACATATATTGTCGTCTAGTGCCCACAACATAAGCCTTATTAAGCTTACTGTGAGACTAGGTAATATTTATTTATATTTATTATTTATTAACTACAGATGTGCATAGTGTCTACAAAGTTAGAAAAGTACTAGGAAATTACAGGAAAACTTCACAGGAAAGTGACATTCATTATAGAAATGAAAAATATAGATTCCCATACAAAAATATGAGAAGTTTCCCAAGTTGTTCCATGCAGGAATTTGGCTATGTTGGAAACATTCTGACGGCAGATCAGTAATTTTAACCGAGCAGAGCGAATGTATTTTTTTTTAATTAAAAATCGTATTATAACCAGAAACGTTAATTATGACTTATGACATTTACAGATCATATCCGTAACAAATCCAGATCTAATTAATAACCTGCTAAATCAACCGGAATACGCCCCCAGATCACTTGTCCAATTTTCGGTACCCTTACTATGAGTTTTACGCGGCCTTAAGGCTTAAACGCTAGCGACTGCGTCAACTCAAACGCAGTGCATCTCGCTTTCATCAAAGTCAGTTCAAAGGAGATGCATTGTCAGTTATTTTACGCGTTCGCCAGCGAATATGTCAGTGTCAAACTCGTGGTAAGGATACAGTGCTCCTAGTGTAAATTTCATTTAATAGCGTGACGTGACGTACGTTTGCGTTAACCCTTAAATGCATGATTTTTTCTTTTTGCCCGAAGTTAAGTAATATATGTATCACATAATTATCTGCCGATTCTAGGAAAAATAGTAAAAAAAATATAACTTCGATTTTCACTGCGAAATCAGTGTTAGAAGTTGAATTGGCTAAATCATATTATGTAAATATGTAATATTCAGTAATAGATCTATGATTTTTTTTACTACCATTAGAAAGGTACACTATTTGTGATATACTCATGATAAAGTTTTAAAATATAAAATAATTAAAAACCCCGAAAACACCGTTCAAAATCACATACTAAAAATTATCAACTTCTGGATTTTTCCAAGCTTTCCGACTTTTCGTCTTAAAACGAATGTAATTTTTATAAATTAAAAATATTGCGTAAATTTAACCCTTAAATCATTACCCTACTACTTGACGTTTGCCTTTTTTTTTTAATCTGTGAGCTGTCTAATGCTTTGTAGACATTTGGCAACACTATGCATTTAAGGGTTAAAGTGTCATTTTGTATGGGATTTTGAGTTTCCAAAACGTCCCGTTGGCGCGCTGTTCAAAATACCATACAAAAATAGTCGTAAAGCAAACGCGAATACTCGTCAAGCTATCGAATGAAATCTACACTCATCATTGGCCTTAGCGTCTATTGCAGACGATTTATGGTGTAAAAACCGGAGAGACACCCCATTACACCGCCTGGGACGGAATTAAGGAAACGCAGGGATGCATAAAAGAATAAGTTTTTGGCAAAAATTTCATTTTTGGTACAAGCTTTTATCGCTGACTGTACTTTTCTTACGACAGACAACTAATACTCATCAAGACAATTCTAAAAACCCCTAACACAATTAGGTTGCGTTGTTTCATCACAGAGTTCCTATGGCCACCTCCTGTCTCCATCATCAGATCAGTTCGACGGTACCATATTATTGTATTGTCATCAGAACTACATACAGCTGCTAATTTTCATGACGCTACGATCCTTGGAAGATGGTTAATTAGTTACCTTAGATTCCATTACATAGTTACATACAGGTCGACCTAATAAAAGCTTGTTAAAAAGGGGGCTACATAAAAGAGTGAACGTGACACTGAGTTATTAATGAAAATATGATAGCATCGTGATTAGACCACAAGGCCTTAATATAGTCATTCGCAGTAAACGCAATGCACCTACCTGCCTAGTTAATAATGCAATTAGAATCGATACGGCTTTTTTATACGGTTACATGTTTCTTTGTACACACAGCAACTCTCCTAACTGTACATCGGTGGACCTTATTACAAAATGCATAAGGGCCACCGCTGTACGGTTAACAGTGTGGGCGAAGGTATGGAGATGGATTTTATTGGCAAATACTTTGCATTTACATAAATAACAGGGTATTTTCCTACTAGTCAAATCAATTACTTTTTTAATATAGTCATTCGCAGTAAACGCAATGCACCTACCTGCCTAGTTAATAATGCAATTAGAATCGATACGGCTTTTTTATACGGTTACATGTTTCTTTGTACACACAGCAACTCTCCTAACTGTACATCGGTGGACCTTATTACAAAATGCATAAGGGCCACCGCTGTACGGTTAACAGTGTGGGCGAAGGTATGGAGATGGATTTTATTGGCAAATACTTTGCATTTACATAAATAACAGGGTATTTTCCTACTAGTCAAATCAATTACTTTTTTAGAACTGTCAAAACGATTTGCTAATATGGAATTTATATGAAACATTACATCGTGACGTCACGGTCAACTCACCTAGGTACTTTTTATATTTCTATCCGATTTATTAAATAGAACTTGTGTTTAAAAATAACTCCTGTCTGTGTTTTTCTAATAATTAATTGGTGCTTTATTTCATGCATGGTGTAAAATAATTTATTTTAAATACAGTATAATACCCTATTATGTAAGGTACCCATAACGGAGAAGATATATTGGAGCGTAAAATAGCTTTTCGTGCGATGTCAAAAGTTTAAAGGGCCATATGTAGTGTAAAACGTTGTACGATACACGTGCGAATAGGTAATTCGCAACTCGTGTCGATTTAAAACATTCCCTTCGGTCGTGTTTTAATTTATCGCCACTCGTTTCGAATTTCCTCTTTTCCGCACTCGTATCGTAAATAACTATAACAGGACATATGTGACGTTATCTATAAAAAGGGACCTTATTGTCGATGGCGCCTACGCCATTATTAACGATGCTCCGATATAAATACAATACCGCGCGACGTTGTGCGGCGTCAGCGCCATCGACAGTAAGGTCCCTTTTCATAGATAATGCCCCATATGGTGCTACTAGCTACCAGTACGGTAAAGTAGCAGTTAACGTGCCTACGACGAAAATGTAAAGGCCAATCCATACGTATGTAACTATGTACTGTAAAACGTGGGAATAGGAATAGGTAATTCGCAACTCGTGTTGATTTAAAACACTCCCTTTGGTCGTGTTTGTAACTTATATATGTAACTGTAACTTATGTAAATGTAACTTATACTCCACTATTCGCCACTCGTTGCGAATTTCCTACATTTCGCACTTGTATCGTAGGTATCATCTTGGGTCGTCCCATTCGTTTTTCGTCAAGTTCTTAAATTAGTCCTACATATTATGCTTTCGTCACTCATTCTACATTGAAAGCCACCGACGATTGTGACGAATGTAGAATGAGTGACGAAAGCAGAATAGGACTAATTTAAGAACTTGACGAAAAACGAATGGGACGACCCAAGACGATACCGTATCGTAATGTAGGTACGTACTTTAAGAAGCGACCCCTCACGCGGTGTGTAACCAATTCTTTAAGGGCTCGGTACCAAAAAGATAAAAAGGAACGAATCATACAATAGTACAATGTGAAATGCGGGGGGTAACTGGAATATTGTACGAGAGTCTATTATATTCACGACAGCCGTAGGCTGGAGTATACAAGAATTACTCCATTAAAGGTATAAGATTACTTATAATGTTATTTGAAAAGAATTATTACAATTCTACGGGATTTGATGATACATTTTATTTATTATCTGCTCAGTACAGGTTTATTATTACTTTAGGTACCTAATAGGCACCTACTGATTTGAAATATATAACCACTGCTTTATATTTTGGCTGTATCACCTGTGGGTTTATACTTTCATGTTTTCCAATTTCGAGAATTAGCACAATGACGGATCAATAAATCTGAGTGAATTACAATTCATTGTCATATTGTATTGTCAGGCGTGGCTCACTCCGCGATTTCGTCGCTTTGCTACAGGTAGCTAAAAGTACATCCGTTCCACACCAATTTTGGTGGCTAGCCATAAGCCGCGCGTGGCGCTGTCGCCACCTGGCGGCCATATCTGTCCTGATCGTAACAGACGCGTTTTGTTAGAGAGTGAGTCTTTTGTACCTAGTACTATTATTTATTCTGTGATTCTAGTTGAAATAATTCAAGTTAAAATCAATTTCCGGGCTCAGTTTGAAATAAAAAATGTAATTAAATACCCTTTTATTCCTACTCATTACTAAAGTTACAGTGTTTACAAAAGTTTCAGTGAAATCAAGCTTATTCTTAAATTACATAAAACAAAAATTTATTTGAATGAGCGGTCCTGCTCGTGAGCAAAAGCCTCTCCCAGTTTCCGCCAACTAACTCTGTCCTGGGCCTTGGTGTGCCTGTTGCTCGGAAGGTGTTTTGTTACATCTTCTATCCATCTATACGGCTACTACTAGTTTGACACTGGGGTGAATCAACTTATTCTTGTCACTAGTTGCCATGGTTACGGTCTCCTGGGTCACTCTTAAAATACTAGTTATTTCGTATTTAAATGAATCAATCTTGAATTTTTTGGTAGTTATAAGGCCTTATTTAATTACACAAACGGGTCTACCGCGATATAATTTCATTGTTTTTACAGATCATATCCGTAACAAATCCAGATCTAATTAATAACCTGCTAAATCAACCGGAATACGCCCCCAGATCACTTGTCCAATTTTCGGTACCCTTACTATGAGTTTTACGCGGCCTTAAGGCTTAAACGCTAGCGACTGCGTCAACTCAAACGCAGTGCATCTCGCTTTCATCAAAGTCAGTTCAAAGGAGATGCATTGTCAGTTATTTTACGCGTTCGCCAGCGAATATGTCAGTGTCAAACTTAAAGGAATTAAAGGTAAAAACAATGAAATTATATCGCGGTAGACCCGTTTGTGTAATTAAATATGTGTACAAAACGCGAGAGTTTAAAGTGTTATGTTATAAGGCCTTTCCATAATGGGACGTCTACTAAGCACGTTTGTAGAACATGGTACAGTAGCTCTTCTAAGAAACTATGCTATTATTGTCTCCTGGCTGATGGGAGAGAATAACAACAAGAAATAGTTGATCGACCCACTGTCATTCGCTAGCGTGTGTGTAACTTACTTTCTATGCGTCTCGCTTGTACTCGCATATTAGTGCGAGATATATAGAAGGTAAGTTACGCAGACGTAAGCGAATATGTCAGTTTAAGCTAAGCTAAGCTAAGCAAAGCAGTCGTGGTAAGGTAAGTGGTCGCCATTTGCTGCGTTTGCAGTGGTCTTTTCCAGAGTGTAGTTCGTTTCGTCCATCTTGTATTAGGTAGCCTACCTATATATGTGCCCTGCCTATTTCCATTTCATGCTTTGCGATGTTCGAGAGCCTTTACGTTAAAGTTAATCTTACAACTTTTTTTTTGAAGTGAAAGCTTCTTTAGCGGCTTCTAAACTTCTTTGTGATGGGGAAAAAATGTTAAACTCGCGACAGGTGTCACGTGACCGCAAGATTCGTAAGACGTAAGGCGGACACGTGACCTGATCGAAACACTGTTACAATGTCATTGAGTTTTTTTTTTGACGACCGGTCTGGCCTAGTGGGTAGTGACCCTGCCTATAAAGTGGATGGTCCCGGGTTCGAATCCTGGTAAGGGCATTTATTTGTATGATGATACAGATATTTCCTGAGTCATGGTTGTTTTCTATGTATTTAAGTATTTATATATTATATATATCGTTGTCTGAGTACCCACAACACAAGCCTTCTTGAGCTTACCTTAGTCAATTTGAGTAAAATTGTCCTATAATATATATATTTTTTAGTAGCCTATATTGTGTCCCACTGGTGGGCGTAGTCCTCCCCTGTTTTTCGCCACTCGTCACGGCTTTGTGCATGCTCCCGCCAGTCGCCACAGAATGAGTCCTGGTCGTTTCGCCATCTCATTTTTGGTCTGCCTCTGCCTCGGGTGTATTACAACCAGAAAATGTTTTCGAAATTCTTTAATTTCACTGTGCTGCACTAATATACAACAAAATGTACGATACCTGGTGATGATAAACGTATTGTATAATACGGGCGATATACATATAGATTTGTGTCTTAAAAACCCGCCATTATGTAATAACGTACTTGTTTTATTGCAGAAAACAGTAGTAATCATTTTATTACGCACCTCAAGTGTTTATTGGTTTGTAACTTAAGGCTCAGTTGCTAAGCTATGGTTAGTCTAGATCTAGACTTACGGGATCAATTGAACATTATTTGTGATTATGTTGGTTTAATAATTAAGTATTGGTCCACCATACAATTATAACTGGCGGTAAGATTTAGATCAAAAGTATTGTGGAATGCAGTTTAATTTGTATTGTTGTAACATCGAACGAAGGAAAATAAAAGTAACTCTGTTCCATTTGACAATTATTTATATATCATAATAAGTACCTACCACTATACTTCTCGCGTCGAATGATAGTCCTTAAGCACTACCACCAGTTTTAACATTGACATATTCACTCACGTTTAAGTAACTTACTTTCTATGCATCTCGCTCGTACTCGCATATTAGTGCAAGCGAGATGTACAGAAAGTAAATTACGTAGACGTGAGCGTTATGTCAATGTCAAAACTGATGGTAGAGGCTCTTATGACAGTTCCTACAAGTTTCTGTATGTGCTTAATTTTAAAATAATAGGGAATATTACGCGAAATTCTGCGTAGGGGGCGCTACTATAATACCACAATCCATCACAATCTGGGGTTCTAATACCGCGAAACAAGAAAATCGATATTTCGTTATCTAACCACTCTATCACTCTTGCATATTCGAGCGATAAAGAGGCAGATAACTAAATTTCGCATTTCCCGTTTCCCGGTAGGCCCTTGTTAACAAACCGCCTTGATGCATAATGTCATATTTCATTGTCTGTGAAAACTTGTCAAAAAACAGTTTAAGGCACAGTATGTATAAGTTACTCTATGGTTTACTAGCTAGCTTGGTGTTGCACACTGGCGGCAGAACTTTGCAGTAATACCCCCTATTGAAGAAATACGTTTAAAATGATTTTTTTTCTTAAAATTTTACTTTTCAAAATAAATAGTTAGGTCTGCTAAACTTCCAATAAATCATTTTACGTGAGAGCTCGTAGCTAGTAGGCATTGGGACCTTAGGACGCCAGAGGTTAAGAAATTTAAATTAACCTTCCGTCTCGCAAGCTCCCCAAATGATATTTCCAAATATTTCATGACTTTTCACGTGGAAAGTTTTGCATCTTTCCGTCGTCGACTTAAACGTGTATGTCGCTTTAACATGGTGCTATATCTCAGTAGGTACCTACGCGATAGTCCTCGATCAAGACTTATCCGTAACCTTCAATATTTCGGTGATATCTACAAGTTATCATGTGATATCTGGAAGATATCTTATTGACAGCTGGCGTCGCGTCACGTTCGCTAATATTTGTGGAAAATTTGCCACGATTTTGTAGAAAAATATTTTACACTTAATTTTCTCGCAATAACGTTCATGTTCCAGCGTTGGACACTATCCTAATAGTTGCCACTTTCAATCTTAAAATCCACACCAAGCCGCCAAAAAACCGCTCCCATACAATTCAATCCAAATAATTTATTTCAGAATAAAATTCTATATAAGTACATTTAAAATAAAATAACTACAATAAAACAAAAATTAACTAAGGTATAATTAAATAGTAACGTTAGGTAATACTTAAAAAACTATGTTAGCAGTAGGTACAAGAAAAAAATTATTAGTGAAATACATTAAAATACAATACAATACAATTACAATAGCAGTTACGCTCTCATTTTAATACGACCTGCTTAAATTACGTGAACATTTAAAACGTACCTAAACTAAAATATATCTAGTTATTACGAAAATACTAATTGGAAACATACTCATTGTAGCGTGACGTCATTTTTCCGTCAACGGCATGAAATGTACGACCCTGATACACTCCCTCGCTTTGTTTGGACATCTTTGATCATTTACTTCGTTTGACTTAGCTTATTAGACTCTTACAAATTCTCGGGACCATGGGGTGCCGGACATTTGGAAGGCATGCGTGGGGTCGAAGCCAACACGTAGATGCCCCATGTATCATCTAAATGTAATGTGACACTGATTAACAGTCCGCCGGACGGTATCGGCCTGTCAGTTGTTCGCAACTATCAAAATTTTGTTCTAACTGACAGGCCGATACCGTCCGGCGGACTGTTAATCAGTGGGCCCCTTTAGTGCACCCAAGGACAAGTCCCAGTTAGTGTAGGACTATTGTAAGAAAAGGGTACAAAAAGAAACCGGGCTATTGGGTTGAGTTACTAGTGGATTAGTAACCGGGACTATGGAGGAGACTATGGCACCTGCCCTATACGTCTACCATCAGTTTTAACATTGACATATACGCTCACGTTTACGTAACTTACTTTCTATGCATCTCGCTCGTACTCGCATATTAGTGCAAGCGAGATGTAAAGAAAGTAAATTACGTAGACGTGAGCGTTATGTCAATGTCAAAACTGATGGTAGAGGCTCTGATCATATGTTAAAAAACACGAAATGATTAACTTATTATTATTTTTTAATTTATTTAGAAAACAAACAGCCTTTTACAAATAAGTCTAAAGTTTCATAAGGTACTAAGTAGACTATTACAATGAAAATTACCTAGATTACTTAATTATAAACTACCCGTTTAGTTGTGTACTACACGCAAATAAAGTAACAAAACAATACAAAATATTATACTACTTACAAACAATGTATCAATTACTAGAAACTTAAATATGCCGAACTTTGCTCTACATTCTACTAATACTTAGCCTTACAGCATTTAATAACCGGTGTCACCTTTAAGGGCTTACCCCTCTGCCAAAAACCTTGTACAATTGTGCAAACTTTTGTATGGACTGACATGGCTATTTGTACGTTACGTACAAATCAATAGCAATACATTTGACGTCCCCTCTCCCGCAAAAATCGGCAGACTGTTTTGTACAGAAAATGACAGCCATGACGGCTCCAGTTACTAAATGCTCTAAGTACTTAGCATATTAGTAGAATGCAGTATAACATTTATTCTGTTACTATTATTATTAATTGTATATCTTTTCCATATCTGGGGACCAAAGGATATCTACACGTGGCGGATACCATCCCCGATCGCACAATGTGATACTTCCGGAGGTGGTCCCGCACTTTTGTGCTGCGATGGGAACTATTAGTTCGTTTTTTTTAGCATTAGAAAGAAGGTAAGCGATCTTGACATGTTTTTTAATCGAAAAACGCTTCTTAAAAATCAGTAACTATTAATTATGAAAGCAGAAGAATACAAATGATCGCGTTAGATTCATAATTGTTACATATTTGCCGTGACTTATTTTTAAAACGTGTTTTTCAATTAAAAGACATGCCAAGATTGTTTACCTTTTTTCTAATGCTACAAAAACGAACTATAAGATCATAGGCTATTGATTTGTATGTTGAGTGGACTGGATATTGGGCTGTGGGAGGAAACTAACGGGCACCTGCCGTGACAATCAGTCTCAGAATTGTAAAAGGCAGTTGGCGACTCGCCAACTCATTGAGTAGGCCCCACACTTATTTATTGATATTATTTTATTTATTTAAATAGTACCTATGTTTCTATTGTCACCTGGCTAACAGGACAGAATAACAACAAAAAATTTGATCCACTCCGAGGGTTAAAAGGCAGACAGGGCATAGGGGTGAAACGGATTAGGTTATTAATCGGATTCAAAAATACGCTAATAAAATCTCTGCACAATTATTACATAAATACTGCTCAATAAGAAGACTCATACTAAGCGCTACACTTAACCAATATTAGACCTTACGTCCTAGCAATAGAGCATACAAATGGTCAGTTAATTTGTTTCAACGATTGCCTAGTAACAGACTAAAGGGGAGAGGTAGGGGTGGTTGTAGGGAGTTTTCCTCGATATTCCACACCTGGCTATTTAAGGATCTGTGCGACTGTATGGTAAATATGTGTGTGTGTGTGTGTAAACTTGTGATGCGTAGCTTCGCAAATATGCAACTGGTTGTATTTCATAAAAGCTTTACTTCAAATATTTGTTTAATGCAGTGCTTCTCAAAATTTTTCGTGAAAAACGTAGCATAAAAAAAAATCAACAAAATGCCTCTCTGCTTGAAAAAAAATCGTAACTGTTTTTACTTAATCTGTCTTTTTTTTCTATTTGGGCGGAGTGCGAAGCGAAGCGAGTAAAACCGCTTTGGTATCTCGGCCTGTTCACCTTATATGTCACATTTTCTCTCTCCTAAACGTGTGCCGTAATAAATGCACACCATCCGTTGGGGTACAGTCAGCTACAAAAGTAACGGATCAGACTACGCGTCAAAAGTTAGCATTCTCAGAAAGAGATGTATTGTAGACTGTAAAATTACTTCAGAGCCCCTAGTGTAAATTTCATTCGATAGCGTGACTAGCGTTCGCGTTTGCGTTATGTCTAGTTTTGGAAACTTAAAATCCCATACAAAATGACACTTAACGCAAACGCGTACGTCAAAATTGCCTACTCTAGAGCACACACTCGCTGTGACCGAAATCGGTCAGGAGCATCATCATCATGTAGAGATTTATTTATATTTAGAAAAGTACTCGACGGAAGATAGTTTTGGTGCGTTGTTACATCCGCTAGGTACTATTACTTATCGATGCTGAAGTGATTATACAGATTGGCAAACACTGGCACTGGCAAAGAGTTCGGTGAAATACGCTGCGTGGAACGTTCCAAGGATAATGACAGATGTTAGGTATACGGCAGAATCTCTTTTCTTTATTGTATATAGAATTACCAACAGATGCTCTTAAATCTAAATAAATATAATAAGCATTAGGGGACATCATGAATTGATGTTTTTAATAAAGAATATCTTAGCATTAGCAAAATAAAATAGCAATAACCAGAAATAAATATGGTCAAACAAATTTGTCAGTAGAAAAAGGCGCGAAATTCAAATTTTATATGAGACGATATCCCTTCGCACCTACATTTTTCAAATTTTCCGCCTTTTTCTACTGACAAGATCTGCTTGACCAACTTTAATTTATTTTTTCAACCATGTCAAATAAAGCAGCGACGTTATAATTTTTCGAAAAGTTTTGTCTATAAGTTAATACATAGGTACTTATTTTAACTAATTTCTTGGAAAGTCGAAAGTCTTGCTTCCCTTCTGTCTAACTTTTGAACGAGGCTTGATAAATAATATCCACGAAATATACTGAACATTAATAAGTTTTTTCCAAAAAACTACTCTTCTTTTTCAAAGGACATAAGTACCGGGAAGATACCCCCTTTTGCTTGGCTTTTCATATTGTATGAAAGGTACGGAACTTTGTGCGTGTCCCGACACGCACTTGGCCTGTATTTTACCTCTTATATTCTCTTTAAACGAGGAACTCGAGAATAATTGAAGTACACTTACTCGAGTTCCTCAATTGAAAACAGTTTTCCGAAACGGACACCCATTGAACAACACCCCACACTACGGCGAAAAAGGCACTTTGTGTTTTATTTAGTTAGGGGAGAGACAGTAAAAAAAAAAATCGGGCAAGTGCGAGTCGGACTCGCGCACGAAGGGTTCCGTACCATATAAAAAAAAAAAAACAAAAAAAAAGCAAAAAAAAAAAACGGTCACCCATCCAAGTACTGACCACTCCCGACGTTGCTTAACTTTGGTCAAAAATCACGTTTGTTGTATGGGAGCCCCATTTAAATCTTTATTTTATTCTGTTTTTAGTATTTGTTGTTATAGCGGCAACAGAAATACATCATCTGTGAAAATTTCAACTGTCTAGCTATCACGGTTCGTGAGATACAGCCTGGTGACAGACGGACGGACGGACGGACGGACGGACGGACGGACGGACGGACGGACGGACGGACGGACGGACGGACGGACGGACGGACAGCGAAGTCTTAGTAATAGGGTCCCGTTTTACCCTTTGGGTACGGAACCCTAAAAACGAATAAACACGGTTTTCGATATTTATCGGTGGTGGACCATTGCCCACAAAGCTCATGTGAGAACTACTATGCGATTTACCGAAATGTACGCTATCCTGAACACTATTGCAAATAGACGCGGAAAAATGATTCGACACTAACTGTAATGAAGTCGTGTCGAATCCGACACGTGTGAAAGAAAAAGTAGGAGTCGTGTCGTATTAAAAAGTCAAAGAGCTGGCGCAAGATAGGGAAAGCTGGAAGATACACCACCGACAAGAGAATAAACTCTTAAGTTAATTATGATGAAGGTACCTATCCTATTTGATGAAATGATGACCGATTAAATAGGTTGTAGGTACCTCAATAGTTGGCAATGTAAAGAAACCTAGGTGCATGTGAGTTCTTTCTAACTGTTATATTTGAGCCTTTAATATTTTGAGAGATTGAGGTTTTATTGTAAACTATTACGACTATGAGGTTGTGAGGCGTGCAATATAAAGAGTATTGTATTGTATTGCATTCCCACAATACCAAAAACCGGTCAAGTGCGAGTCGGACTCGCGGTCCAAGGGTTCCAAACCAAAGGATTGTCATCTTGGCTAGACACTGAAAACTTTACATAGGATTTTTTTCTCACTATTTGACAGTTCACAGCGAAATTTACAAGCCCAGCGAAGAAATATGTGTTGATGTTTAGATAATTGTGAATACCCCGCTCGCTTAGCGACTTAAGGATGACTTACGTTAGACCGGGCCGGGGTCGGGCTGGAGCTTCCGGCGTTTCATTTTCTATGGAAAGCACCACGTGGTCACCGATCAGCCGTCCTAGAAAATGACATGTCGGACGCCTCGGCCCGTGCACGGCCTGGGGCCCGTTTCTCAAAAGCTTGTAACTTGTAATACAAGTGCTAGAACTTGCACAAAAGCTGCCAAAAACTGACATCTGCTTGTAACTATAAGAAGTTACAAGCTTTTGAGAAACCGGCCCCTGGTCTAGCGTGAGTCATTCTTTATGCTGCCGATTGTACAAAACGTGTACAGTCACCTGCAATAATATGTTCTTCTTCGATGGCCGATAAAATATGTGACACACTCTTATGGCTCGACAAATATGATCGTGTCAGATATTTTTGCGGCCTGCGTTGTGTAACATATTATTGCAGGTGACTGTACCCACTTATATTTATTTTTACGCCCTGAAGAGTGGGCTGAAGGTATTTGTAAAACACGTGTATGTTTATGTAAACCTCGACTTTGATATTACGCAGTATAAATTGTAGTTACAAGGCTGGAAATTCGCGGCAGCTTGTTTTCCACGTAATTTATGATTTATTATATTTTTTGTAAGGTATTTTATTATATTCGACTACTAATTGGGTTTTACGGTCAAACATATTTCAGAAAAGATCACTTCTGTGGACAATACAATAAAAGTTAATGGTCTAGGTATGTTCATATTACGATTTTCTTATTTGAGTTCTGAAGTGCTTGAAAAATAATCCGCTTGTAAGGGTGCAGCGTAAAAATTAGTTTCTGTTTCTCTTAACTTTGCGATGCCTACAGGAAAGACACGAACGAATTAAGAATACCATAAAGTGTGTATGACGCTTTATATTGCTTACAACCTATATTATAAGTTTCAAAATGTTAGTTTTAAAAACAAAGAATTCAATTCTCTACGAAAGTGTTGGTGAATTTTATATAAAATAAAACAATTTTAACGAAACTAATTTATTTATTTATTTGTGCGCATTCGTTTCTGTTAAAGTAGTGAGTTTAGATTGTGTAATAAATGGCAATTAAAAGTAACTTTTACCTTACCGTATTCTTTACATTTTATATTCTTAAATTGGTAGTTTACATAAATTGAGGAAATATTTTTCGTACCTAAATTAAAATTACAAACTCCGACACAATTATAACAGCACTAAAGGGGCCTACTGATTAACAATCCGCCGAACGGAATCCGCCTGTCAGTTAGAACAAAAAGTTGACAGTTCCGAACAACTGACAGGCAGATACAATCCGGCGGACTGTTAATCAGTGGGGCCCTTTAAACTAAGAACCATCAATGGTTTATCCTTACGGAAACACTCATACCGTTTTGGAAAATAATGGGAACAATCATAGGAATATTTGCCATAGTTTGGTTACTTTGATAGTGTACGCCACAACGACACATAATTACCTACGTGTAGGTAAATTTTTCTTAAATTCTCTATTTATTACGACCGTGCCTGAACAGTTTGAACTAGTTCACCATACAAAAGCAAATAACACCACTCACTGTATTGTTTTAAGTAAACACAGCCAATTAAACTCGGCCACAAAGAACTAAGTAGGTACTTACTACTTACCTACCTCCAGGTTTTATTGTCCAATTCACGAATGAATTATGTACAGTAACGCGTATTCATTACTGCACAGTTGTAGCATTTAAATCGTCTATTGTAATGTTGCATTAAAGCAAAGATAACTGCTTCGGTTGTTGTTATGTGTGTCTAGTTCTTTTTAAGAATTTTCAAAACCTCCTACGATACTGGAGGTCCTGGGTCGAATACCGGTAAGGCTATTTCCTATTTAAAGGGTGTCCAGCGCAGATTTCTGATTTCAATTTGAAATAGTTTTCTAACGCGCAATGCGAGGGATACGCGGGAGGGTGTTTTAGTTTAGTGAGTGTTGCGGATTGAAATGGATTGGAATGGATGGTGGTGAATGATGGATGGAGTGAAGACAATGGTTCGCTGGCAAGCAGAGCGGCGCTAATCCATAATTAGGGTGCATATCTAGAAGTATACAGGAACCAATACCTAGGGACTCCGTGCACACTGAAGGAGGCAGTTAGCAACCTGAAGACACTGCTAGGTTTCATGGAGGAGCTGGGGTGGCTAGAGTACCTAGTGATGCCTCGTTTTCACGCAAAATAGGCACAATGGCACCCTCAGCACTGAGGAGAACGAAGCAAGGAGGAAGATTCTTAAGAGTAACACGGAAGATATTTCGATTAGTTGAAATTATCCCACAGTCGAATTTGCCCCCCCCCCCCCCCCGCACCTTACATATTTAAAAACCACATATTATGAAATCTTATTGTAGAAAATAAGAATGGATATAGTAAGTTATCCTTAAAAGATAGACATAAATGCACCGTCGCGGACTTTTTTGTAGACCGATAAAAGGGAGACAACCCCACCATACATTGTGTTGTTACGAGTATAACTCAAACGGATTAAGCAGCGTTTTCGATTAAAGCTCCTAGACAGCGTGATTTTTTCCGACAACATCGTCATATTTCAACCAATTTAAACAAGCCCTTAGCAAGTTATATACCTAAACCTTCCTCACGAATCCCTTTATTGATACATGAAAATCCGTTCAGTAGTTTTGGAGTTTGGAGAAGTTTTATAAGATGTAGTGAATTGACGTTTTCCCCTAGATTTGCGGACGCTAGGTTGCGTGACAGTCGTGCACGTAGCGAATACCATCTTGATTTCGAAACAGAAAGTATTGAATTCAGACAGCTAGAAAAATAATTACCTCGTTAAAATCAACTGAAATGCCCCCAAGAAGTACTAATTAAAGTCCAGCTAAAAGCTTAAGTAAGTAGTATGAATATTATGTTTCCCTACGAGTGGCATCGACATACGGCGTTATAGTTTGGGGAATGGCCACCCTATTCGCGCGTTAATTTCAATGAATTTTCACATGGTACAGTCGTTGTGTCTTCTATATAAGGTTTATTTTTGCTTGTTTTAAGGACATCTGTGGTACTTGTATACAATTGCCCTAGGCATTTGCAAACTAGACGGTAGACATGCTAATAAATTTAACTTATTCTGTTAATTAGCCGTACATTTACTGCTAAGTCGTCTTTTTTCAGTCTGTGTGAATGATTAAAAGGTTATAAGAAATCATTTGTACGAAGTGTCTGCTTCGTACAAATGATTTCTCACGTGATACTTTATAGAAAAAAATAGTCATAAAACATAAACAGTGCAATTATTTAGTTATGGTATGGGAAATAAACACTGTGTTTTTAGTATTTTATACAACGTACCATAGTACAAGGTCTATTTTTAATGGCTCCTCTACACGATGGCCCAACCTATTGGTCCAATATGTTGGGCGAAATGTAGAGGGGGTAGTGGTGTCGGTTGGCTTATGGCGCGCAGGATGGCGATGAGTTGGCCGCGGTGTCGGTTTTTCGGCCGCACATCAAAGGGATTGGGCAAGCGATGGCGGTACGCATCTACACGTGGCCCAATCCACAGTGTGTGCTCGAACGCGGTCGAGGGCGGACGTTTGTGCTCAGTATCCATTTTCGTTTTTTTTTAATTAAAATGACGAGCACGTGCCCTCGTTATGGAAGTAATGAAGGAATATGAAATTTACGCAGACAGTACATTTACAATTTAAATAAATATAACAATACATACTTATAGTTAAATAAATGAATATTAGGTACATGTCTAACTATATATAGTAAGTAACTACCTACATTGCACAATTAGCACAGTTTGTTTGTCGGAATTTGTTGGTAAGCTAGTAACAAAATTAAATAAAAATTATAATATGCTCTAAAATAATTTAAGCAAATTATATGGTAACATGAAATTAAAAAAGATATTTAATTAATTTAATTCTTTTAAAAATCAAACATTCATTTATTTTCGAGAAGTAGGTATCATCAAAAAACTCTTGCAGCCGTACGACATTTTTTTAAATTACTTGATGATAATAATGGTACGTGGCGTATCTTAGATAAATTGCTGCAACGGCTAATGCTTCCACGTCCATCTTGGAAACCGCTTATATCACAACTGAATGCCGCCATCGTGGATATGATGGTCGTATCTGTCTACGTGACAGCGTGATAACTGATAAAGTACATTGTGCAACGAGGGGAGTAAGGGATTTACCCCCGGAGTTACGCAAAAAAATATCATCACACTTACGAAGAAAAAAGCGAAATAATTCTTAAACACTGTTAAATTTCCAACAGTCATTCGTCTGCTGTGGATTTTTTGACAGGTTACGTATCGAAGGCATAGATCCATCCGGCATTCAGCCACGATTGAAAATTGTGTAATAATATTTTAAATGCCTATTAATAAAAACAAAATAAATATTTTTAAATTAATAAAAAAAACACATGTGATTTTACGTAAACTTTTTTTTTTAATTTGTTTTAGTTTATGTTTAGTGCACTGACCATAGTGACCATGCACAGTCGCCATCAGAAATATAGGAGCTGCCAAGGTGCTTAAAAATATCTGAACACGCGCTCTAGCGCCTTGACAATAGAGGCGAGTTCAGATATTTGTGAGCACCTTGGCCGCTCCGATATATCTGACTGTACTATTGTATTCACTGGACTGCACTACAAGATAATATAATCATTTGTATTGCATTTGACAGAGTTATTTATATACCGTCAAGTAGATATTACGACCATCCTATTGGAGCCTACGCTTCTTGAATAAATTATAATATACTAGACACCCAGTGCAAAGTAGTTTGATATAGATTATAGAGGTCTATACATATACATGTATGCTTATTTAGATAAGAATAAGTTTTTGGCATCATTAGCGTTGCTCATACAAAATATAGCCAAGTATAATATTAGTTATAAGTTAATAATATATTTTTCAGATATTTAAGCTTAGTTTTAATTAGTGTTATGTTTAGACTCGCTATTAAACAAGGTAAAAATCTAAAAAAAAACACATATTTTTGAAAGTAAAATATTAAATAGGATCCGTCTAGCTAACTTTGCATCGACACGAACAGAATAAAGTGAGAGAGTGTCATTATAAACGTCTTATTTTGCGTGCGGCGGATTTCACCATAGGGAAAAAATACATAGAGTGCTCACTCCATACATCTCAGTTTTAGTACCAAAACGAGTATTATTTTCGTAGTCGACATCTAGCATCGAGTAACGGAATTATCAGTACCTACTGCTACTTGACAATAGATGTTCCGGCAGCCGAAAAGTCTAATGCCCAACAATTTTCAGCTAATATTATAACCGGATTAACTGGAACTCTATTTTCAACTAACTACTTCTGCTTTTAATATTAGTTGTAAGTAGATGTAGATGTAGATGTAGTGTAGGGACGCCTGGCCGGAAGCAGGCGGGCTATCGATCGCGTATCGCGTTCATTCAGCCCGATTCCCTGGAGTCGGAGCTGCAGGTTACTGTCCCGGCGGCATTCCCTCACCATTCTCCTCAAATCTTCTTGTTTTCCTGCAGAACAGAAGGACATCTTTGAGTTCGACGTCCTTTAGTTCGTTCTCTTTTAGTGTGTCTTTGCCGAATGTACTATATCGCGGTGCCGCATACATGATACATTCTGCTATTAGGTGTAAGCTAGTCTCCTCCTTACCACAGTGTGGACAGGAGGCATCTCTGCTAATCTCCATTATCTTAAGGTGTCTATTGAGAGTATTGTGACCTGTAATAATGCCTGTCAGAAGTCTCAGACTACTCTTACCTAGTTTCAGAAGATACCTGGTTCTCCTGTGATCTATGCCTTTGATCATCATCTTCGACTGTCTACATCCAGTTTCTTCTTCCCATTCTCTTTGTGCTTCCATCTCTTTTACCTTCTCTATGACTCCCTTCGTGACGTCCGCTGACATAGGTAGAGCCGGTTCCGGACCAATGTGATCCGTTTCCGCCCCCATCCTTGCCATCTCGTCCGCTTTCTCATTACCCGTCACTCCTTGGTGTCCTGGTACCCATGCCACCGTGACGCTTCTTCGTTTGCCTATCGAGTTAAGCTCCTCCCGACATTCTCTCACAAGGGAGGAGGTAACCGATGTTTTCTTTAGTGCCTTCAGTGCTGCTTGGCTATCGGTATATATTACAACAGCGCCTTCTTGCTGCACACTCTCTTTAATTATATGTGCACAGCGCGCTATTGCACATACCTCTGCTTGAAATACGCTAGCATACCTACCCAACGGTATTGATACCTTCTCTCCCAGTTTAGGGATTACTATGCCTGCTCCTGCTAGTTTCGTTGAGCTTCTTCTAGAGCCATCCGTAAAACAGATAGTCGTCGGGTGACTGACTTCTACCTTCCAGTTGTCTCTCTCTCCTATATGTATCCTATACTTCTTGTCAAATAACTCCTGCCTTTTTATAAGGTCGTTATTGGCCATCAGCATCTCAAATTTTGATAGCGCCTCTTTTTGTATCAGCGCGTGTCTCTTGTCCACACAGCTTCCTCTCCATTCCTTGCATGCTTTCATTCTATACCACTGTTCAGTGGCTCTTTTCTCTACCTCTATCCAGAGTGGCTTCAGGCCTAGCATTACCTCCAATGCATGTGTCGGGGTCGTTCTCATGGCCCCTGTCATCATGAGGCACGCTAATCTCTGTACTTTGGTTAGGTCTTTTTGGTATTCTTTAATACGGGCCCTATGCCACCATATCACTGCCCCGTATAGCACCCTGGGGAGTATCACCGCCTTGTAGATCCAGTGGATCATACCTGGCTTCAGTCCCCAATTCTTCCCCACTGCCCTTTTGCATTGACACAGTGTTCTTATGGCTTTTGCCGTCTGTTCTTTGATGTGAGTTTTGTATCTGAGTGTACTGTCTAGAGTCACTCCCAGATATTTCAGCTCGTTCACCATTTCTATTTCTATGCCTTGTATCTCTAAGGGTCTCATCTCCTTTATTCTCTTATTAGTGAATAGCACTAGCTTTGTTTTCGACGGATTGAGATCCAGTCCTCTCTCTCTACACCACCTCAGTACCTGTCTGAGGCCTTTTGCCATTATATCTCTTATGACGCTAAGAACCGCCCCTCTCACTAGTAGCACTCCGTCATCAGAGTAGGCCTGCATATACATACCCCCTCTGTTGAGCTCCTTCACCATTGAGTCAAGAAGTAGGCACCACATCAGGGGGACAGACATCCCCCTTGTGGGAAGCCTCTTCTTGGACTGATCTTCTTTGATACTCCTCCTAGCTCCGCCGTTATGGATCTGCCTTTTAGCATTTTTCCTATCCATTTTGCTATTGTCGGTCGGATGCCCTCTCTCCTCAGGCTTTCTTCTACGGCGTCGAAAGTAGCCTTATCAAAGGCCCCCTCTACGTCGAAGAAGCAGCCTAGTGCGTATTGTTTTGTGTCTAATGCTCTTTCCACCCTTACCGTTAGGTTGTGTAGGGCTGTCTCCGTTGATTTTCCTGCCATGTAAGCGTGCTGATTCCCGTGTAGGGGGCATCCGCTGCTTTCCACTTTCTCTCTTATATGCTTATCTATTACCTTCTCTAAAGCCTTTAGTACAAACGACGACAGACTTATGCTTCTAAATGATTTCGCCTCTTGGTACGATTTCTTCCCCGGTTTAGGCAGGAAGACCGCCCTTACCTCTCTCCATACCCTTGGAATATAGCTTAGGGCTATACTTGCCCTGTATAATTCCACCAGATTCTCCTTTATGTATCTATATCCTTTCTGCAGTAGTGCCGGTAAGATTCCGTCCGGGCCCGCAGCCTTGAAAGACGCAAAGGAGTTGATCGCCCATTCAACCCTCTCCTCCTCCACCACCTCCAATGCCGCCGCCCAGTCGGACTCCTCCTGACCTTCCTGTTTACCTATTTCTGTCACCTCTACACAGTTCGGAAAATGTGATTTCAGCATGACGCTTAATATCTCTTCCGGTTCCGTAACCAAGTCTCCATTTATTCTCAAACTACCCAGTTGGCACGCTCGGTCTCCTGCTAGCAGTTTTACCACTCGCGCCCCCTCTGAATAGCTGTTTATGTCTCCCGTAAACCTCCTCCAGCCCTCTAGTCTAGCTTTCTCTCTCAGTCTGGTGTATTTGTTCCTGATCTCTCTGTACGCGTCCCAGCTCTGAGAGTCATCCCTTTTGGTTGCTACTCTCATTGCCCGGCGCACCTTTTTCCTTACCTTCTGCATTTCTCTATTCCACCAAGGTTGCCCTTTCCCTGTTTGCACCAGTTTCTCCGGGCATGCCTTGTGGTATGCTCCTATTATGATCTCATTCAGTCTGAGTGCCCCATATTCTAGGTCATTCACATTCTCATACCTGACTCCCGAAGCAGTTGCATCCCTTAGCTCCTCTTCGTACTTCATCCAGTCTGCTTTACGTGGATTTCTTACCTTCATCTTTTCTAAGCGACAATCGATGCTGTAGAGTATCCTGCGGTGGTCAGACATGCTATCCCCCTCATCCACCCTCCAGCTCTTAACCTTGTCGCCCATCTCTTTCGTTACTATAGTGATATCAAGCACTTCTCTCCTTGCTCTCGTTACAAACGTTGGTGTGTTACCTGTGTTCATAATTTCTAGGTCGTTGCTAATTATAAATTCTATTAATGATTCTCCCCTGTCATTGGTGTCGGTGCTACCCCACACCTCGTGATGTGCGTTAGCATCGCCACCAACAATCAGGGGTATTCCTTTACCTGTGTACCTAAGTACCGTTTCTTCTAGTTCTTTTGTCGGTGCCACTCCGTCGCCCGGCATGTAACAGGACGCCAGCGCCACCTTGTATCTTCTCCCTTCTTTCGTCGTGAAGTGTGTCTCCACCACCACGAGGTCTCTGTAACATATGGTCATGACACAACCCATGTTTCTTATATCATTGCTCACATATATGCATGCTCTTGGAGGTAGCTCACCATTCCCTTCGTAGTGGAGAGCACCCCCCAGATTTCCCAGGCCTGCCACCTGATTCTTCCATGCATAAGGTTCTTGCAGCAGTGCTATATCAACTTCAGCCCTCCTAACGAATTGTCCTAGCTCGGACATTGCATCCTTGCAGTGTTGGAGGTTTACTTGGCATATGTTTATGTGTGTTTTTGTGTGTTGGTGTTTGTGTAGTGTTTTTGTGTGTTCATTGTGTTGTTTGGTGTATAGTGTCGCTGTCCCCTAGCTGCTACCCGGAGAGTTCACTTCCGTCGACGACATCCATACTCTCCGTCCCCTCCGTATGGATATCGCCCGGTACAGCACTCTCCTGCTTCAGCTCGGGTTCTTCGTTTTTAGGATCTGAGGGTTGTTGATTTGTGTTTGCCTTCAAGATCCTAACTCTTACGCTGGTAGCTGAGAAGTCCAGCACTTTAGTCTTCTCCTCGCCCCAGTTCTCCTCAACTCCTTCCGGAACCAAGAAGGTTAGTCTGGTCCCTAGCTCCAGAGCGTCCCTTCCAGCCGCCTTCCATTCCAGGATCCTGAGCTCCGGTCGATCCGGGTTCTGAGCGTAAAGGAACTCCTTTACATACTCCGTCTCCGCATCGCCCGGAACCCAGACCTGCACCCTGGTCTGCTCCAGCTTACGCACGCTGATCTTGTGCCCGTCCAGCTCTCCGAAGTCCTGACTTAGCAGCCACTCCCTTGACTCCGTCGATTTTGGTGTCACAAGGAAGAATCCTTCCGACACCAACCCCGACGTAGCGAATCTAGGTGCTACTAAGCCAGGCTCCCCCCTTACAACCTTGAGGACGACCACCTCGATCAGCTGCGTAAGCTTCTTCCTGATGAGCTTCGCTAGAGCCTCGTCCACCGAAACGCCATCCTCGCGACACACTGCCACAGCCAGACCTCGGTTCGCCTTCGCGACGTTCCGTGGTCCCTCTGCAGCAGCCTTGCCTTGATTCTGGCGCTTCGCCGGAGGACGCTCCGAGCGACCCTCATCAGTGCTCTGCCTTTTCATCTTCTGGCCACGTTTGCTCGGGCCAGGTTTGGCATCCCCTTTGGTGTTACTCCCTGGAACGCCACCCCTTTCCCCAGCAATCGCCGCCTTTCTCCTAAGTTCCTTGGCTTTCCTCTTCTGCGCCTTGGACTCATACTTATGGAACGGCTCGTTCACCACCGGTGTAGCTTCCCTTTCGGTTTCCCTTCCCTTTGGCGAACGCAACAGCTCCTCTTCCTGCAGCGTGAGGCCCCCCAGTTGTAGGACATCTGGAGTACCCTCCCTAGCTTCTCGTCGTGCTCCTCTGGTCTCCTCGTCGGAGCTCAGAGTTCCACCCTCTTCAATGTTTGGGGGTCCATCCTCTGGTTTCCCCCCCTCCCGTGCTACGGTCGGGGGTCCACCAGCTGATCTCCCGCCCTCACATTCTTCTACCCTGACGGGTCGCTTCGCCGCTTGCGCGGTGTTGGTTTTGATTTTTTGATTGTTTTGCTTTAAATTCTCCATACACTATTTGATTAAATGGGAAGAAATAAAATTAGGGTGGTCAGCAGTGCTCCCTTGCCTGCACCCAGCAACATTTACACCTACGCAGTGACGCCACTCTCCTACGCATAGTCGTTAGCGACAGCGATTATGCTGAGTGAGCTCGCAAGCATGGAAGAACAGCTCCTGTGTTGCTTCGTTGTGATGGGAATGTGCACGTTGGTTTACCCCAAGGAAGTCGCTCATGACCTCCCGGGGCGAACACTTGTGCACATGTTTCCCACCACTCCAGCTTCCGGTTCGGAGCAGAAGTGGTTCACCCCAAGGGCATCTCTCCGCGACACCCCGGGGTTCCCCGACAACCGCCCCTCCCCTTCCACTAGACACACCACAGGCCCTGCTCCCCCTCCCCTCTTCCGCTTGCGAGCCCAATCAGCACCAACCCCCCGCTGCCCACAGCCGGCTTGACCCTGGGGGTTTTGGGGCGTGTTGCCATGATGGGGTTTCCCCCAAGATGACAACACGACCTGTGCACTCCTCATTTATCCGGGCTTGTGACCGGCTCCTTTTGGACCACGTATGATCCGCAAGGAGGCTGAGTTAGTTGTAAGTATATTGTTGTTCAATACAATTTTCGTGAGTCGCGACACCAGAGAATTATCAAGTAGCGGTACTGATAATTCCGCTACTCGATGCTAGATGTCGACTGCGAAAATAATAGTCGTTTTGGTACCAAAACTGATGTATGGAGTAAGCACTCTATTCGTGCTATATTTCTCTATGGATTTTACCTACAATGGCACCCGCGTGCTTGCGCTCGCGCCGTGCACCCGCGCCATCTAGCGGACGCCCAGACTCGTCGTTAAATCATCGCACCTACATATGCCCAACTTTGTCAAGTAAAATATTAAATAAAAAAGAGTCCATATCAATAGCGAGAGGCACTGAAAAGCTTCTAGCCTCTAATGAACTGTCTGACATTGATAGAGCGAACAGAGCCCTGCTTTTTTTGCTTTAGCTCACTTAGCGCCACTTGCGACAGTTTTCTGTTGCGGCGTCACATGTTCTGGTGTAGGATTTGGCAGATTTCCACGGAACCGCCGAAATACTACACAGTTAGGCCAGAACCACACATTTTATTCATTCATTCAATTCATTAGGGTGTCTCTACTGGGCATTTTCACTTAAAGTTTACCATTTTTTTTTCACCACACCAGCTCGGATAGGCTTACTTTGCACTTCAAAAACGGATAGCAAAGTTGCACTTTGCTATCAGTAATTCACATGTGACTTGTGAGGCAAAATAATCAAATGCAAATTTTGAGTTGTTTTCTTATGTTTGCTGGTAGAATTGACTTTTAAATGATGATTTTGGATGATAAATATTTAATAACATTCATTTGAATTTGATTTGGTTTGATATTTTACGTTTGATATTTGCTTCGGGTTGGTGTGGTGAAAATTTTTGTTATTCACTCGGGGGTAAATTTTGTTTTATCCTCATGCTTAGAAATCCTCGCAACGCTCAAGATTCCATTTTTCCAATTTTGGAATCTTTTGCTTGCTCGGGCGGGTATCAATATTAGCACGAGCGGTTAAACAACAACTTTGCCCCCTTGTAAAACAACTAACTATTAGAAAATCCATCAACCTTTTGGTTATTTCTACTCAGAATGACGAGGACAATCGATTTAAAAAGAAAAAAGTGTGTCTAAAAAAAAATATACTTTTGTGACGCATTTTCACATAAGTACATTTTGTATGGACCGTCACAAAACTGACGCCCAAAATTTTAACAGATCATTTTAGTACACCATCAACTTTTGGGTTATTTGGACTCAAAATCACGAGATTCTTAGTAAATAACCCAAAATTTGATGGTTTTTCGAAAAAAGAAAAAAGTCCAAGCGAGATTCACTGAAGTTAATACATATCAGTTCGTTATCATTATCGTAATATCCGAATGCGCCTTAGTGCGTCGGCTCAGGGAATTCGCCACAATACGAAGTGTAAACACGAGGTTCAAAACTAATACGTGGTCGTGTAACTGGATCACGAATATCAAGGAGATTCCCCTTGTATTGCGAGATATAGAGGTAGTTGGTCAAACCAAATTTGTCAGTAATTAAGAACAAATAAACTTATACTCATCCTTGTCTATTGGGTGCTACTACTAGTGTAAGACAAAGATAGTATGATTCTCTCTGTCTATGTTTGAAATGAGACAGTGCTTTGACAAACTTAATGTATATGATAGTAGATATGCCACATTTACACGCTTGCCGAGACTTACAAACGTCTACAAGCTCTAAGCCTGTTACAAACGCTTGAATGCCATATACACGCTTGTAAGTGCGTTATTGTATTCCGGACAGGCAAACAAAGCTTCCTAGATCCGTGTTCTAAAACCGACACTAGCTCTTGCAAGTTCACGCAAGCCAAGCCGAACAACCCCGTTCACACGCTGGTGATTGTGGGCCAAGCGTGTAAACGTAGCAATAGGTATCTATGATAATAGTCAATATCTGGGAGACCGAGCTTTGCTCGGAAAACATACAAAAACTCAAAAATGCGCGTTTTCCCAGAGATAGCTAGATCGATTTATCGCCCACGAAAACCCCCATATAGCATATTTCATCGAAATCATTAGAACCGTTTCCGAGATTGCCGAAATATATATATCGGGTGGAACAGAACGAAGGACTTTTACGCAAACGGGGAATTGTTTAGGCTACGTACTTTATTTTTCACTTATTAATCACGTTAATATTTCTAACCCCTTTTAGAGATACAGCTTGTTAAACATTAGTGCAAAAATCTGTATGTTACAACCCTAGCAAGTAGATCTTATTGTATGACATGACATGTGTCAATTTAAAATGTAAATATCTTTGTAGGGTTGTCACTGATATAAAAATATTTCATTTTAGTGATTTTGTTTTACTTGTTAATTCAGCTTTACGATTATAATAACTCGATTGTAGATCACTTAGATAACATTATCCTTTCAGCTCAGTCTCTAGAAATGTTCCACCCTGTATATATATATAAATAAATAAACAAGAATTGCTCGTTTATGGGTATTAGATTTGTTTTACAAGGGAGCAAAGTTGTTGTTTAACGAGTGGTTCGAAAAATAGAGTCTTGAGCGTTGCAAGGGTTTCAAAGCACGACGGTTAAACAAAATTTGCCCCCGAGTGAAATACAAATTTTTCACCACACCAACCCGAAGAAAATATTAACTGTAAGTTATCAAACAAAATCAAATACAAATGAATGTAATTAAATATTTATTATTAAAAATCATCATTTAAAAGTCCATTCTACCAGCAAACATAAGAAAACAACTCAAAATGTGCATTACTTACTTTGACTCACATGTGAATAAAATGCAACTTTGTTATCGGTTTTTTTACACTCTAAAAAAAATTTGGTTGGCCCTATCAATATTTTGATAGTCGTAATCAAGCATCTTGATTCCATACGAGCCTAACAAGGACTTCGACATTTCAAATAAGGTAATTCTGATTGATTTTACTATTGCTATGTAACTGAGCCAACTAAGTTCTTGTTCAATATATACATGAAAAAGAATTATGCTAACTAATTGACCCTAGTAAGATCAACTAAGCTTGATATTTATTGAATCAACCTACGTTACATAATTATGTCAACAAGTTAATAATAGATGCAAGGTATACAATTGTTAGGATTAATCAATACCTACTTTATTAGTTCAATCACAGATACACTTATTGTTTTAAGTAATCAGCTTTCATTGATTTATATAAGATCGTAATTGTTGTAATTAACTTAACGTCAACTAAGAAGAAACTGCTCTTAGTTGGTCTTCATTTTTTAGAGTGAACAATCAAGAGAGTTTTACCAGTTGGTGTGGTGAAAATAAATGTTAACCATTTTATTCGAGAAGACAGCTACCTAACTAGCGACAGTTAACTTTTTAAATTAAGCCATAGATCATATATAAATAAATACTCCAAGGCAAACAAGCAGACGAACCGCCTGATGGTAACCGATTAGCGTCGCCCATTGACACCGGCAACAATTGAGGGGTTGTAAATGCGTTGCCGGAACATTTAAGATGGGACGCTCTTTTCTTAGATTTTTGAAGGTCGTATCGGTCCGGAAATATCTACTGCTGGCAACAGTTCATTCTACACACACATTTTTGATTAGTTTCGCGTGTAACTTGAGCATAATTCGCCATTTCATCCTCGACTTTTATCGGTTCTCGCCCAGCGGCTCGGTTCGTAGCCTCGTACTCAGTGACATGGGTTATGTTTATGCTGGCGTTGTACAATGTTTTATTTTTACAGGCAGATAAGTAAAGAGTAGTAGAGTGACTAAACGCGTCGCTGTTCATCCGATAATCTGATTATAACTCTTTTGAATTTTATTTTGTCTACTCTTTTAGATACTTCATGTAATCCATTATGGCAAGGGCAGACAAGCTAGCTTCCCGGTAAAATATAACATTAATTAAACAGAGTCATCAGAGAGATTGAAAATGATAATGCTGCTAATCCAACCAGGGCTCGGAAACCGTTTTATTTTTCAAACCGGTTTCGTTCGTTCACCCGGGAACAAAAAGGATTTCGCTTCCGTTTGCGGTTACCGGTTAAAGAACTGTTCTATTAAGATACTGATTTATGCCTATATCGTTCGCGTTCCATTTTTGTGGAACGAAATTAACCGGTTAAATTGAAAATATCGAAGCGAGATAGAACGAGTAAGTATTGCTATCTCTTTCACGTATGACAACGAGTTTATTGAGTTTAACCGAGAGTCTCCGAAAGCCAAGAGTAACCGGTATTATATCGTTCCCTGCGAACCATAAAGTTCCGTTCCCTCTTCTTACCGGTTAGGAGAGAGAACGTAATTTTTTACTTCGCGTTCCATCAATTAACCGGTCTTTTAATGAACGAAATCATATAACGGTTTTGGAACGATATTAACAGGTATTTCAATACCGGTTCCGAGCCCTGAATCCAACACGTAGTTTTAAAACGAGAACACAACTCCGTTTGTATGGGAAGGTGGAATTCGGCCGAGCTAGCTGGGGACTCTTGAGACAATGTCTAGGTACAGTCACCTGCAATAATATGTTACTCTTTGAAGGCCGCAAAAATATGTGACACGCTCTTGTGGCTCTACAAATGAGATCGTGTCAGATGTTTTGCGGCCTTCAAAGAGTAACATATTATTGCAGGTGACCTACTGTGGAAAGTTACCACTTCATCGGTCCGTCAGCGTAAACGCAAGCTCCTGATGACACTCCTCGGTACGGAGTAAAACATGTCGAGCGTTTTTCGACTTAAAATACGTGAGTGACCCGTTGTTAGTATATTTAATATCATCGGATGAAGTTCATACATACATACATACATATTTTTATACTTCGATTTTGACAGTTCATGTCAGCCTAGCAGCCTACCTTCTAATATGTCAGCTGGTAAGGTGATTTCCTTCTTATACAGCTGTTCAAGGAATACCATTTCGTACCTTGTCACAGTGACAATAGGATGAGGTCACTAGCAACTTTCATATTGATTGTCACTGTGACAACCTTGTCACAGTGACAACCTACCTGCGAAACCTACCCGAGTTTAGTACCTACGAAATGGTACGGAAATTATTATTTTTACTGTACAATTAACAACACTTCTAGCTGTACATCGGTGGACCTTATTTCAAAAGTTACAGTTAACAGTGTGGACGATGGTACATTCAATGTTCTGTGTGGTTCTCATCTACTAATGCTTCATAATGATAAAGAAAAACATATGTCGCGAAAACCATTATAAAGCGAAGATAACGTGCGAAGTGTGAATTTTATTAAGTAAGCAAGTCTTTGTACATTAATATATCGATCACGGAATATTGGTCAATGCTGTATGACGTTTATTTGATCACTATTTACCATGAATCTAGTATTAAACTGGATTGGGCATGAGTGGTGGGGATAACTGACAGAACGGGATAGTCTTACGCATCTTTCAGTAGGAGTAGCAGAGAAAGCGCTATTATTATTTGTCCTTGTCACAGTCTCACATATTTTTTGTTCCCCACCTTTTTTTTAGTATGGATAATGATGGGCAACATATAAATTCGACCAATCCTGGTGACGCATTTGCGTATGTTTTGTGCCTCACGGAGGCACGCGTATACCACATCTATAGGATCCTGCTATTTACCATCCCTGGCCCCGTAGACAACATGCCAATCGCTAACGCTACGTAGCGAACGAAACGCAACTGTCACTGTCACACTAATATCGAAGAGTGATAGAGAGACACAAAGCCATTCGATGGCGAATAAATGAATTGAATTCTAATCATCATCACCATCATCTCAGCCATAAGACGTCCACTGCTGCTGAACTTAGGGCTCCCCCTTGGACCTCCATACGTGCCGGTTGGAAGCGACCCGCATCCAGCGTCTTCCGGCGACCTTAACAAGATCGTCTGTCCATCTTGTGGGTGGACGCCCTACGCTGCGCTTGCTAGTCCGTGGTCTCCACTCGAGCACTTTTCGACCCCATCGGCCATCTTCTCTGCGTGCAATGTGGCCTGCCCATTGCCACTTCAGCTTGCTAATCCGGTGGGCTATGTCGGTGAATTGAATTCTAATAAAAATGAATAATTCTAGTGACATGTGTTAAAATTGGCTTTTAAGCATTTATAAGGCAGATTGAATATATCGTCAGGTGACAAACAAAAGTCACTAATTACTAAAAAAAATTATACAAAAATCGACCTTCTTTAGTACTAATATGGTTCACTATTGCTATGAACTGTACGTGGTGGTACTTAGTGACTTTTGCTTGTCACCCGACGATATTATTTCCCACCTGAAGTTCAATTTTGCATAATTCCCGACACCCATCCTGATATCTTATAAGTTATAAACGGGTAACTGTGTTCGACCGACGATTATATCAGACCGGGTGTAAAGTCACACGTGACTAAATAGTCACGTGTGACTGTTCGTAGCACATGGCGTTTGTTGAATGTATGATTGTCGTTTTAGCTAGCCCCCCTGAGGCTGTGATTCTCTATTATCAACCTTGAAAATGTTGTTATACATGTGTAACATTGAAAAAACATAAGTGCACATTTCTACGTCGACCAACCTTCACGCTCTTCGCAATCCAAAGGCCCTATTCAGATTTTTCTACTGGATACGGTTTTGATACGACCGTCAAGATTGCTCACGCTGATCGATGCATGCAAAATCATCTTGTTCGTCGTTCCCTCATGACTCGTGACATTCGTGACCAACAACTATGGTGCCCTCCTAAGCTAAAAAGCCGTATTTGCATTCAGTTTTCATACAAATTGAATGCAAATACGGCTTTTTAGCTTAGGAGGGTAGTATGTCCCTCCATTTATCGCGAACAAGGGCTATGTGGGCTGCCCTCTGCATGGAGCCACATGCTTGTTTTAAGTGAAAGTGAAATCACCAAGCCGATTCTGAGAACCATTCCACACTAGCAGCGTCTTTCGAGCGTCGGCGTCTAGTCAGCGCTATGGAATATGGCGTCGCTGCGCAGTTGCATCAACGTTGCGTCGAGCAGCAGCCATAGAGTTGACTAGACGCCGACGCTCGGGAGACGCTAGTGTGGGGTGACCGTAACCGTAACCAGATGTTAAATCAGAACCGGCTCGTTGTAATCTCTAATAATTCGATTTATCATGATCGATTATTTCTGCTGTTACTGGTAATGAACTTGGCATTCTACCACCATTTCTACTGAATATTAAACGGGCAATTTCACGCGCACTCGGCGGTTAACTACGTACATAATATATGAGTGTAGGTTAGTAGTTGATTGGTATTCGTTGGTCATAGTTACAGATCTGTACGTAGTGTAGGAATTAGATTTCAGCTCAATACGAGCATTCGCTAAATTGAATCGATATGGAAGATACTTGTTACTAGAATAACATGATGATAGAATTATCTGAAACTAGATGACCCGGCGAACTTCGTTTCACCTAAGGTCAATGTGGCTAATTCCGTCATAGGGGCTATTTCCGTCCACTAGCGTTTTTCTCGAAATCGAAGAAAATTGATAATCTTTAATATTTCTTTTTTGCAGTTTCTTATTTTTTTCTTTTATATAAGAACCTTCTCCTGACAATAACAAACACAGCACAAATAGAATCAGTGTAATTGGCCCGGCCGTTCATGCGTGGTGCCGTTACCAAGGGAAATAGGGATTAATTCACGGCTGTGTAGAGGGTTGTGACCGTTTGGCTCTCTAGCTAAGGCGATTTTTCAGTCAACCTTGCCTTGAATTTGGTTTAAGGTGGCGAAACGGAATAAAACCAGTCGAAACGCACAAACAATTTAAGGAACCAGTATATGCAAATATTTATCTTTATTCTTCTTCCGTCTATTGACACAATAAGTCTAACAGAACACTACTATCAGTAGATAATTCAGATTAAAGTAACATAATGGAATTTACAAAGATTAGGCTGCTAACACAGATAAGTCCCACAACCGAATATCCGAATGATAACGTAAGTTGCGAATGTATGGCGAGGCTTCGGCCCTGAGCACATTGAAGGTAAATTGAGTTATTTTTATCAAGCAAATAGGTACGTCTGCAAACTATATTAGTTTATTTTTCATTGAAGAAAAAATGGAAATATTCACCGCTTGGGGCAAGATTTAACCACATTACCACCAGAACACAGTGTGTAATATTCCAAATAATTTTCCAAATCCTGTGAGGAACAACTGAGTTCTAAAGTGACAAATATTAAAAATAACTTTCGGCGCGATTCGGGAAATGAATTAGAGATTCACTAGATATGAAATAGTAAAGATATGTGACGTTCCACGGCAAAAGGTACCATTGCCCCGGCTGAATATTGGATCGGCGTTAATAATAGCGTAAGCGCCAGTCGCCTTAAGGTACCTCTTGCCGTGGAACGTCACATATCTTTACTATTTCATATCTAGTGAATCTCTAATTCATTTCCCGAATCGCGCCGTTTATAATACATTGTGCAACGAGGGTGGTAAGTATCTATAGATTCACGACAGGCGCAGGCTGGATTGGATTAAAGACTCGAGTTTGCAATATTTTTACCCCCGGAGTTACACACAATTTACGCGCATTTTTATTCTACTCATATCTATTAGATACTTCGCAGGGGTTAACAAATTATACACCTAAACCTTCCTTAAGAATCTCTCTATTGATAGGTGAAAACCGCATGAAAACTCGTTCAGTAGTTTTGAGTTTATCGCGAACAAACATACAAACACGGGGGACTTTGTTTTATAAGGTGTAGTGATTAGATCGGTCTAAGTGAACAACAAATTATAATTATCGTTCTTCTTCGTCTATTATTGTTCACCGGGCGGGCGGTTGACATCTCTCAGTCCGGAACCTTGAAACGTAGGTACAGACAAATTCTTACGATTTTGCTACAAACATACGATATTGTAGCTCAGCAATGGATACAAGGACAGACAGCAAAAACATTACCATCTTTAAAGGTAAATTGTCTATCATTAGCGCAAATAATAGCGTACAACATTGATCTATTTACAAAAAATTAGCTCGTATTTTCACGTTGTTTTATTTACGCGATTCAATCTGGGCAATTATTTTGCCCTTGAGGGTCTTCATTCCTTCCTTGTCCTACAGGACTTTGTTATAGTTTTTTTGAAGTGAAAACTTCTTTAGCGGCGCTGTGCACTTTTTAAGGTGGGGAAAAAATGTTAAACTTGAGACAGCGTAAGGCGTAAGGCGTAACCCTCTCTTTCTACCGCGCGGCCTGTTTCGTTTAGGCGGCGCAGGGCGCTTGCGTGACGTCACATGTGACGGACAATGTCATTGTGTTTTTTTGGTTTAAATGCCATCTAGTGAGTTTCCCTCAAACTGCTATTAATATAACTGTAGTACTCACAGTGATGTGCTTAGGCGTTTCAAGTAATGCGTCAATTTAACGCTAGATGGCGTTAACCTCAATTATACATAGTGCTGCAGACATTTTTGCACTAGTCATTGAGTTTTCACTTCTGCCGGCATCGGCACTCCCGGAGTGTGTTTCTCTCTATGTTTTTCCCGTTCACGGAACAATGGTGTTTCGGATTGAAAGGCAAGAATCCCTTTTGGCACTTTAAAATGTATGGAGTACACCGAGCGAATACTGCCATTGCCTGTGTCATAGGATGCATGCAAAGGCAGCCGTCAGGGTGTACAGATGTAGTGCGTAATTGTTTTCCATCGTATTTTCTTGGAACTGTTCGTATTTATCATGCTAGGTACTTCAGTCAACCCCAGTACTTTTTATACCGAGACTGACTGAAATATCAAGATACGTTCGTACGTTTCCGTAAAAATACGATGGAAAAAAAATAATTATGCACTTCATCTGTAATATCTATTGAGATGATGGAATATAAATGTAATAAAGTTTTGTAAATGTACTTATATCACGGTCGTTCCTATCATAATATAGGTACGACATTGACACGCCTCTCAGTGCATTTTGCGTATACCAATCAATACGACAATCGTATCATTATCAATATCAAAACCTTCACATGTCTATTTTACACGCGTCGATCATAATTTTGCGATATCGCCGATTTTACGATACCCGTATCTTGATGACGATGCTATTTATTTTTAAGATAGGTGAGACCGAGGTGTGTTAAAACAGAGGTGAGTTGAAACAACGGCCATTTTGAGACATCTATAACTCTTATTGAGCTGGAAATAACGATGTTTAGCCGCGCCTCACAGTGTTTGGGTCCTTCAATATGCGTCCTTGCCTCAAGACGATTATGGATACCTACCGTAAAGTTGACGCTGTTTCAACTTACCTCGGTCGCCCTTTGGTACTATGGTAATTGGAAGTTTACAGAGTACATTCAGTCGATCGAGCAAATACCGCAATGTAACGAAAATCGCATCCAAGGTCCTGAACCGTCTAAATGGGGCTTAAACACATTTCACATACCCGTACATGCAGTTTTTCTTCAATTGCGTTTAGAAGATATTTTATATCTTTATGATTTTTTATTAGACCAAGAAAGCGATGTGTTCGATCATATTATCATACACACACTAACACATGCATTCCTACAATCATTCACATATGGTCTCATTACTCGTACACGGAAACGCCCAAGGTCGCCCTTGCACCAGCCAAAATCGATGCGTCTGTGTACGTACCTACTGACATGTATGTACATATGTATGTATGTCTACGGGGAAGGTCGGTAAAAGCTCATTGTAAGCGCTTCTAAAGTCTATTTTTTTATTCGGTAGACTAAAATGACATTTCCTAGTATGAACTTAAAATAACATTTCATAGTATGAAATGCCATTTAAGTCTACCGAATAAAAAAAAAGACTTTAAATCCTATAATTATGATAACACAGAGATTTTGTTTTTTACCTATTTCGTATTTATTGCACATTTTTTTACCATCCTAGCTCGTAATAGCCCACGTGAAGCCTCAAAAACTTATGATATGTAAAGTGTGTGGCAAAGAATGTAATAAAAAACTGTTACAATTTGAACCATATGTAACAAGCATTACATTTGATATCGGAACAGGCCCCTATTTCACCAACGTGACAGGTGCGACAATTCGACAAGTCTCATAGTTGCTGACGTCACATCCATGGGCTACGGTTATCGCTTACCATCGGGCGGGCCGTATTCCTGTTAGTCACCATCATTGTATTATTTAAAAAAACTTTATTATATCGGCAAAAACAGGTATTTCTCTTGCGATGTTTATGATGACAATGATGACAATTGTCATAAGATTTCAATGAACTTTCAGTAATTCTTGACAGCAAATGAGTTCTGTGTCGGAATTTCGTGACAATTGTCATTAGCTTCGCAAAATAAATACTTATTAACTGGCGATATAGTGGAGTTTTTTTTAAAATTAACATGTTGGTGGCAAACAACCACTCCGCCCGTCTGATGGTAAGCGGTTACCGTAGCCTATGGAGGCCTGTGACGTCAGTAACAGTGATGTCGACAATTGTCGGACCTGTCACTTTGGTGAAATAGGGCCCTGATGACTTTAAACTCGTTAATATCATATAATGTCAACATAAACATCATACAATGTCCGCACTTTTTAAACGGAAGCCATTTTCAATGAGATTTACAATCACTTTAATATTCCGCTTACACTCTTCCGGATAATTTACTTTACTTTACAATTAATTGTTTACACTTTCAATCGCCAGTCTAAGAGCCGGGGTCAATGAACGATATATAATACCCGTAAGTGAGAGTAAGGTTCATTGGGATAACTTCTAAAATGGGGTAATTTTGAAAATGACTAATAAATGTACCTATATCTCTCGCGTCCAATGATGGTCCATATGACAGTTCATTTTTATATGGAGGAGCTGTCACACATTTTATTTGGAAGTTTAGCACATTAATTAATTTAGTATTTTAAGGGTCGCTTTGTAGACAACAGACTTTCCTTTGCTCAGCCGTTCAAGGATAGCATACACTAGAGAATTTGGAAAGGGCACCGCCGTGGCCGGGTGGTCTAGTGATCAGAGGGCCTACCGCGAAAATCGAAATTCGTTAATTGCGGGGATCTTCCTCTTTTACTCCAATGAAGTCTTAAGAGGGACAGAGAAAGATGTCCGTAATTTGCGAACTTCGATTTTCGCGGCTATAGCCCAGGACGTTAGCCCCGGAAGCTGAAGTGATTCCGGCGACCGTAGGACTTGTTCACTTGTTCTTTAGTGTATCAGAGCGTTTTCCAAAAAAAATGTACATTTCATTCATGTCTTCAAAATATTGACTTCTTGGGCTCATTTTACTCAGAATCATTTGTACATTCACGCCTCATACATGAAAAAATGTGTCCCTAGATTTCCTTTCCAGATCGTCACATTTTTGTTTGAATAATTTTTTTATTTCTATGAACGTGACGCACTGGAAAAATATTCCATCCAAAATTTTGGGACACATTTTTTCATGTATGAGGCGTGAATGTACAAATGATTCTGAGTAAAATGAGCCCGAGAAGTCAATATTTTGAAGACATATGAATGAAATGTACTGTTTTTTTGGAAAACGTCTCATCACATTCATTTCACCATCATCATCATAAGCCCTTTATCGCGTACTGCTGAGCATAGGCCTCTCTTCTATTTCAGTCTAAATAACGGTGTAAGTACAAACAGCAACATTCCTAACTGTACATCGGTGGACCTTATTACAAAAAGCATAAGGTCCACCGATGTACAGTTAACACGGACGATGGTACCTAATATAAAAATAACTGAGTCCTCGGAGTGTCCGTAAACGAGTGATAATCAACGGAACAATGTACCAATACGCATTGATTCGTTGATTGTTATTGATTGAACATTGCACCATCTTAGGGGTTGTGCACAAATCACGCGAGGTGTTTTCGGCTACTTTTTGACCCCCCCTCCCCCTTGGTGATATTTGGTGAGGTTTTTAGCTACCCCCCTCCCCCCACACAAACAACGAGTATTTTTTTGAAATTTTTCATTCGACCTAATTTTAAGATAAATAGTATTGTATATAGAAAATCTTGTTTATTTTTCTATTTTCGTGTTTTTGAAGTGCAGAGTGAAGATTTATGTTTAACGAAACCGAGAAAAAGTATCTACTCATGTTGTAGGTTTTTTTTTCTTAGTTTCGTTTACTGTAGAAAAATACACGTGAGGTTTCCTTATACCCCCCCTCCCCCAGCATGATCTATCGTGATTTTTTCGTGACCCCAACTCCTATCGAACCTCGCGTGATTTGTGCACAAGCCCTTAGATGGACCGAAATTATTTTACAACAGCATTATAACATGGTTATTGACAATGCGCTTAGTAGTATTAGACAACCAACACGTTCTTAAAAAGAATAGGGGTATTACTGCAATGTTCTGCCGCCAGAGTGAAGCACTAAGCTAGCTAGTAAACCATATTAAAGTAACTTATACATACTGTGCCTTAAACTGTTTTTTGACAAATTTTCACAGACAATAAAATATAACATTAATGCATCAAGGCGGTTTGTAAAGGGGCCCACTGATTAACAGTCCGCTGGACGGTATCGGCCTGTCAGTTGTTCGGAACTGTCAAAATTTTGTTCTAACTGACAGGCCGATACCGTCCGGCGGACTGTTAATCAGTGGGCCCCTTTAACAAGGGCCTACCGGGAAACGCGAACATCGCGAATATGCAAGAGTAATAGAGAGGTTAGATTAACGAAATTTAGATTTTCTTGTTTCGCGGTAGACCCCCAGATTGTGATGGATGTGGTAGTGGCGCCCCCTACGCAGAGTTTTGCGTAATATTCCCTATTAGATTTATTTGTCTAATCAGGTTTCTAGGTAGGTTTAGGCTATAACTTTTTCTAAGAAAAGAATAGAATAGAGAGCGTTTATTCGAGGCAAAATAAAAGAAGAAACGTAACACAACTTAAGGTGGTCCGTTTTCCATACAAAAATACAATTGCGTTATATTAAGTAATTACACACTATAATACTATATGAATATGTGCGCGTCTGTCTACTGTCAAATGTTTATTTGCGCTAAATTGATAGTATACTTTGTTTTATACAGAAATCAAGCAAAGAAGCGTTTTATTTTTTATCAATGCAATACCAAAATAAAGTTTTTTGCGTGATTTCTGTATAAAACAAAGTTTTACTATCAATTTAGCGCAAATAAACATTTATAAGTAGACAGATGCGCACATATTTATGTAGTAATAGTGTGTAATTAATTACTTAATATAACGCAATTTTTTTTTGTATAGAAAGCGAACCACCTTAACATTTAAGCCACCAAATGGTCCCGACTCAGCATGGTGCTAGCCTGGCAGGGCTAGCGCTGGTCTTCCGACGGGCCATGATCTTGTGCAGCACGAAGTGTAACACAATATATAAAACAAATAATTTCTCATACCTGTATAACTATAAGATAATGTATTTACAAGTCTAATAATGTGTACAATTAGGTAGGTAAATAAAGACTAACGTGATTTTGTTTAATTCACATAATTCGGCGTTTTGGAGCGTAGGTTGGCAATTAGTTGTTCAAAATACGTAAACAATATATATATAGGCCCTTGAGGCATTGTACCAAGGATGCTGCATGGCGGCATTTCTATTCCTACTTAATTCACTATACTCTAAGTTAAATCTAGTGTCATTACTAAATCCTTTCAAGACCTTGTCAGATGTACCTAAATAAGATTTACACAGAATATTTTAAATAAATACTTAACCCAGTTGAATGTTTCAGAACGTTTCATTTTAAATTCGACAATTAACCGACATCCAAACACGAGGTGATTAAATACAAAATTAAAAAATAATAATTTGCAAGCAGGCCTCAAAGGCTCTTTCACAAGTCAATTAGCTACGGTCAAGTGTAAAAATATGGGTACACACATAACACACATCTTACTCAAAAACACGTCTCTTAGCTCCTATGTCGGCGAAGGGCTCACAGACGATGCGAGAACTCGCATGCGAGTTTCATTACATTGCGGGTTTTGATCGGTCGGTTGAATTGGACGTAACCAACAGTCCGCAATGTAACTAAAATTGCATGCGAGTTCGCGCGCCGTCTAAATCAGCCCTAAAAGAACTATAGGACATATTTTTGAGTAAGTTGTATGCACCCATAGTTTTACACTTGACTGTGCAACATTTACAGTGACATTTATAAATACAACAGCCAATATAAACTTATGAAGTACCCATATTAACACATTTTGTACAGGATAAGGAAACTACAGAATAATTTTATTTAACTACTGAAGCTGCTCTCAAAATTTCATGAGAACCGGTTGCGAATTGAGACCTGTAAAGTGTCATTCTATGGAACTTGCTAACTACGTAAACGATATTCACTAGTAAATTCATCATTCTTTGACAATTTCAATATGGCGGTTTGTTTACATAGTTAGCAAGTTCCATATAATGACACTTTAGAGGAGAACATCCGGTCATACGAAAGCAGTTTGCCCGAGTCAAAACGGAGCTCTTCGCTAACACTTCGGTCAATTACTACAATCCGTCGTTAACTTTTCGAAGTTGTTACTCGTTATTATTAGCGTTCGCATACGTCCAAAGAAATATCAGAATAGCGGAAACAAATGACGCGATCCGATTTAAAGCCTTATACCACGGTAATAAGAGCCATTTATGTTCAAGATCACGGTTAATATCTCATTGTCATTTGGGTAAAAATAAATTGTGGATATTTGTGTCGCGCGGCTGTCGCGTGTTGCGTCATAGGGGCCATTTTATTTAAAGTTGTCCCCTAATACACTTTTTTTTCAAAATTGGGATTTTATTAAATGTTATTTCTACTCATAATCACGAGCTTTTTCTATCCTAATAGGAGAAAAACAAGTGTCCCAAGGTTTTTTTCCCATTCCGTTACGATTTTTTCATAGACTTTGTATGGCGGTTTCGGAATGGAAAGATCGAAAAATGTATGGAAATCATGGGACACTTTTTTTCTCCTATTAGGATCAAAAGAGCTCATAATTCTGAGTAGAAATAACATAAAAAATCCCAATTTTGAAAAAAAAGTGTAGGGGACAACTTTAAATAAAATGGCCCATAGGCGGTTTTCACACTGGATGCGATTCGCACGTCGCTCCGGTGTGTGAGCGGGATGTCGCTATAACTCGCGCATAGCGTTTTCTCGTTCAAACATCGCATCCAGTGTGATAGCCGCCAGATACCCCAAAAAAGTATTATAATAATTCTGTAGAGCGGTCACAATACATGCCCAGCTTAATGTGGGATCACTGAGCTAGTTAATATTTATGTACCTAATTTTATCTTCTTGCTTTTAAAAACGATTTTTTATAAAGGTGTTCATTCCACCCTGTTGACTGAAATTGAACCTTATTGCTAATACTTATAAAGTCCACTAACGGTCTGGTAAGAGTGATACTGTCACCGATCGACTATTATTGACCATATCATAGCCTTACTGCAAGTGCTGTAATTAATTTAAGATGTTTGTAAGAATTTACGGCTTGAGTCGAAATAGGTAAGAGTTCTGAAAGAAGAAAAAAGGGACTAGGAAATTTGTAATAATGTATATGTAAAAATAAAAAAACCGGGCAAGTGCGAGTCGGACTCGCGCACGAAGGGTTCCGTACCATAATGCAAAAAAAAAGCAAAAAAAAAACGGTCACCCATCCAAGTACTGACCACGCCCTACGTTGCTTAACTTTGGTCAAAAATCACGTTTGTTGTATGGGAGCCCCATTTAAATCTTTATTTTATTCTGTTTTTAGTATTTGTTGTTATAGCGGCAACAGAAATACATCATCTGTGAAAATTTCAACTGTCTAGCTATCACGGTTCGTGAGATAGAGCCTGGTGACAGACAGACAGACGGACGGACGGACAGCGAAGTCTTAGTAATAGGGTCCCGTTTTACCCTTTGGGTACGGAACCCTAAAAATAAAATTGCAGGTTTTATTTCGGTTTTAGTTAAAGATAGACAATTCCACGATTTGTTTATAGCTGCTTTTTTGTTAGTTTTTGATTTTAATACCCTTATTACACATAATGTCTGTATTTTTTGCGAGTACTTAATATAAATGCAAGATAAGTCAAAATAAATGCTAAAAAACTTATAACAATGATGATAATTGATTATAAACTACTAAAATTATGAATCTATCTACATATTAGCTTTACCACAGTGGATAAAAAGTATACCTATACGTATTTGTCAGACGCGTGTCCCACAGCACGGCCTCGCTCGGCCTCGGACTCGGAGCACGCGTACTCGTCAGCTGATCGCCGACTTTCCCAGCCAGTGTGATTCCCAATGTTTAGTAAACAAGAGTTCGCACCAGTATGTATAGGCCAAGGTATAGGCCGGTCTGGCTTAGTGGGTAGTGACCCTGCCTATGAAGCCGATGGTCCCGGGTTCGAATCCCGGTAAGGACATTTATTTGTGTGATGACACAGATATTTGTTCCTGAGTCATGGTTGTTTTATATGTACCATTGACCGGGGTGACTTTCAAATGCAGGGGCGACTTTCAAATTCTAGTTTTTAAGCCATAATATATATTTATGCGATATTTTTTACAATAGGTGAATATGAATATATAGTAATCTAACTAGTTACAGGAACATTTTCAGTAAATAATGAATAATGGTAATTCTATGGCCATTTTAAATCTATCAAAGTAACCCCAAATTTTCCAAAGTCACCCCGGTCTACGGTATTTAAGTATTTATATATTATATACTTATATCGTTGTCTGAGTACCCACAACACAAGCCTTCTTGAGCTTACCGTGGGGCTTAGTCAATCTGTTTAAGAATGTTCTATAATATTTATTTATTTTATTTATTTATTTATTTATTTATTTATAGGCCTCGAATTTGTAGACTCGAGTCTATATTGTAGGCTTGAGTTGTTTCTAAAGGAGGCTCAATAATGTATACGTATTTACGTAGGTAATGGGGCCGATTATTATTTTTCACCACACCAGCTCGGAAAGGCTTACTTTGCACTTCAAAAACTAATAACAAAGTTGCATTTAATTCACATGTGAGGCAAAGTAATCAAATGCAAATTTTGAGTTGTTTTCTTATGTTTGCTGGTATAATTGACTTTTAAATGATGATTTTGGATGATAAATATTTAATAACATTCATTTGGATTTGATTTGGTTTGATTTTGTATGATATTTTACATTTAATATTTGCTTCGGTTTGGTGTGGTGAAAATTATTTTATTGCCGATTTTAGTTTTTTGCCAGTTTTTGTTAAAATTTGGTAGGGTTGAAGAGCTTCTCATTCTGGTCAGAATAAACAAGAAATCCTAATTTAAGATAAAAAATTGTTTATAATTTCTGTTAATTTAGGTACGATAATTCCATACGCTTTCTTAATTTAGTGGAAGGTATTGTAGGACACACGTTGAAATTGCGCTTATGTTGTACAAAATAAGGAATTAACCCTATCTATTCGCAAAATGTTATCAAAATCTGACAAAAATTAAAAAAGAAAAAAAAACGATCCAACAGAGTACTAATTGCATAAAATGACTGAATGAAGTTTCATGCCAGTTTGTAAAAGACGTGTATGTAAGTGAGAAATATATCCCTAAAAATTCTTTGTCAGCATATATTTTGGGCCTCCATGTACAGTCACCTGCAATAATATGTTACTCTTCGAAGGCCGCAAAAATATGTGACACGCTCTTATGGCTCTACAAATAAGATCGTGGCAGATATTTTTGCGGCCTTCGTTGTGTAATATATTTTTGCAGGTGACTGTACAAACACCAATACTCTAACTTCCACCGATGTACAGTAAACTTAACAGTGTGAGCGATCTTGTTAAACGGCCTCTTATAAGCTTAGTTATTTGCAGAGTTTCTCTTTGAGACGTTGTTAAGAACTTATTCTTAGACATCTTATAATATACAAGTACGCTTAATTTAAAATAACTCAACTTGAGTTGAGAGACGCGCTATGTTCTGAGTATTTTGATTTTATTTCTGGTTCAAGTACTATTAAATTATGAGCCAAAGGGTTTTCTACAGTAAATACTCCAGTCTAAAAGAGGAGTAACAAAACGTGACATTTCATTCATTAATTCCTTTATAATTTTATAAAACTTAGGCTTACATGTACAGGTACGGTCAGCCAAGAAAGTGGTCTACCACTTTTCGACTCTATCAATCAGATGATAGAGTCGAAAAGTGGTAGACCACTTTCTTGTTTGACTGTACAGTAAGTCATATATAAATAATATTTTGATATTGCAATAGCATGCGATAGTCAACAAGTTTTAACCACTATTAAATATCTAAACTGTGATAGTTTCCAATACATACGGAATATGCCTAAATTAAACAATATTCTTTGGTTTGACTTTAATCTCGATATTAACTTAACTCTTATTCGGCGCACCCTCGCCGCCGATGTGAATGTAGCCCGTAATAATTATTCACTCCGTATATTTATAGTCCGCGCCGCCAAACCGTCGAGAGACGCAGTGCGATGACGTCGGGTCTAGTGACGACTATACCTACTTTTTCTTTTCGGACTCCGCTTTTTACCCTCATATTTATAAACATACCCCGGTCAAAGAGAATAGATAGTATAGAGGGGTCCTGTCATAGTAAAATTTGTAGTCACAGTAAATTTACAGCCATCGATAGATGACAGACACACGACTAAAACTCAAAATGAAAACGTATAAAATTATCAAAAAAATGTATATTTGTATATATGATTTTATTATTTTTATATCATTTTGACCCATGTTCATTCTCTGATATCTATGTGTTAAAATTGTTAAATATGAAACGGTGTAGTCACGCCATCTATCCGAGCACAGGCCAAAGGTGTGTGCGCCATCTATCCGAGAATGACTTTTTCTTGATTTCCGAGGCACGTTTTTTCCTTAGACTTTATTCATCTTATACGAAGTTACATAGTCTTTGCCCCGGTCAAACGGGGGCAAAACTGCACCAGTGCTAGTGATTAATTAAATATAGTTTCAAGGATTATCTATATCAATATGAAGCGATTTCTTAACTATAATAACAAATGTGAGTCATAGAACTTAACGTTATTAATTAAAAGCATCAGCTCTTTAATTACTCACTTACAATCTTTTTCATTTAAGTATTCTTATTTAAATTATATATCCAACGCGAAATTAGGCACTAAGGGTGAAGTTATGTTTCCGTTCCCTAAGGTAGATTTTGCCAACCCTGATATTCAATGAATTGCAACATTGGTAACGGAGTTCGGTGATCAAAACTATTAAAAGCGACTGATTGTACGCCATTTACAAATAGTTGTCAATGCGCCATGCACACGAAAATGCATCGCCAGATGTATTTGCGACAATACTTGTTTCAGTAAATATAGAAATTTGTGGGTAGCTCTGTGTACGAGCCAGCCCCGGAAAATAAATAATTAATTGGGGTCTTCGAACGTAGACTGGCATCAGAATGATATTTGAATCATGTAACTTATCCATAGTTATCTTTATTGTCGGTCCCTGAGTTAACTGAGGATCGTGACCGCTTGGTTTTGCATCTCCCGCAGCCCTCATCGCTTGGCAAAGTCTATCTATAGTTATAGTACGAGTATCATGGATGCCTAAAAGTTTGTTTACATTTCTTGCGGCCGCGACCTCCGAGCGTCGACGAGCGAAGCGCCGTGGTCGTTGCGCTCCAGCTACTCCCATTCATTGCCATTCAACGCGATTATAAGGTTCGCTGACGAAAACGAATACGAATCGAATCGATACGTACCTACTTGGAGATCATAATCGAAATGTTTTGTTTTCTATGTAGAAGAATTAGTAGTTCAATGGGGAGACCCCACCCTAGTGTCTTATGAGCATCGGCGTCTAATTAGTGCAACCGTTTTTGAAGTAACAAAAGGCTTTTACGAGCTGGTGTCGTGAACAAATCATTAACAAGTCTACCATAGCACTAGCGGTCGTCAAAGTAGAACAAAATGCAGACCAGCCGCTGTCACTGTCACGCCTGCGCCCGCGTCACTTATTTTTTATGTTTTTGAACAAAGCGCGTCCTTACTGCGAGCGAGGCTTCTAGTCGTATTCACATGCAAAGCAGATGTTTTCGAGCTCACAGAATTTGCTCAAGATAAAAATAGGCACTTTTATGTAAATTCAATATAATATTCATACACATTATAAGGCGGTTTTCAGAAAAAATGGTACAGTCACCTGCACTAGTATGTTACACAACAAAGGCCGCAAAAATATCTGACACGATCTTATTTGTAGATCCATAAGAGCGTGACACATATGCGGCCTTCGAAGAGTAACATATTATTGCAGGTGACCGTACCATTTACATTTTTTCGAAAAATTTTCAATTATTTATTCAGAATCACGAGTACGAAAACGATCGCAAGTTCGAGTCTTGCCCGAAGCGATACATTTTTCCATGTTTCCTTTAATATAAAAAAAATATGAGCATTCTCTACAGTCTACATAAGCAGGGCCAATGTCTATTTCGTAATTTCGTGAAATAAGCCTCAAAATTCAGTTTTTACTATCTCCGAGTTATTTTTTCAGGGAGGAATTGCGGGTTATTCCGAAAATCACCCGTAATTGTATCAGGACGGCGTTCATTTTCAGAACTACCCGACAGTTAAAAGCACCCGAATACACTTTTTTATATTTTTTACATTGTGATGATGATATTTACCATAAGCGCCTGAATAAGTATTCACCTTGGCCTTGTCTATAACATTAATACAGAGGTGTCACCGGTGCTACACAAAAACACGACTGAGGGGCAGTGAGTCAGAGAGAGACACACGGCGCTCACGGACGGACAACACACTTGCTTTATTTAGTGCTAGACAAAACCACGGGACTGAGTGGCAGTGGGTAAGGACAGTGTTCCAGTGTTGGAGGGCCCTTGGACTTGACCGTGGCTGAGACACACGGCTCTCATGGTTTCTTCGCTGATGTGTGTATTCTCTTCGAACGTGTTAGCCGGCAGTGTAAACAGGCGATTCAGTGTTAACAAAGTCTCGCAGCGCTCACAATAAACAATATTCCGCGCGCCTGATGTATCCGTTCGTTATAGCGTTATAGCCGTAAGAGCGTTATCACATTGTCCGATCCGATATCGGATGTAGGATCCTACATGCCTGTAGTCAGGCCACGGGGGCGCGCCCTGGCGCCGTCTTTAGCAGTCACGCACCCTATAATAAACATTATGCCTACACATTCGACATGGCTAAATTTATCGGAAGCGCTTTCCGATATCGGATGTCGGAACTCGGAAGGCGCCTATGACAAAAACGGCTGCAGGAGAGTGCCATTGGCAGTAAATCCGCCTTTTTGCGTTATTTATCGTTTTTTAGTAATAATGATTTTATTAAATGCATATATTTATTATACAGGGTGTCCCTAGCCATTGGACAAAGCCGAAATGTACATATGCATTAGGGTATTTAGAACCAGTATACAAAGTATCATAACAATCAGTGTAGCGGTTACGAAGAAATTATCAAATTACGATTTTTTTACTTTGGAGCAACCTGTATGTTTTAGTAGCTCCTGAGGTAATAAATACTATTACTAAACCTTCTTCGACCGTTTTGATTATCTTTTTTATTTATGACATTACTAAGATTCTGACTTGTGACAAATGTCATCATTGCCGCACATTTTCAAACAAATTGTCAAAAGCACTGCCAATGATTAGTACAGTTGTTTCTTTTTGTTGACGATTATTGGAAATTACTTTTGTTTGATAATTTATTTTTTTATCTTTTGTTCTAATTTAAAAAATATTACCGTTAGAGCATTTCTGAGAAGTAACCCTACGTGGGATTTCAGGGTTTGTCCAATGGCTAAGGTCACGTTGTATAAATACAGAGAAACACAAATATCTTACATTTTACTTCCTTCCGACATCCGATATCGGATAGGGCAATGTGAAATCGCTCTAACAGTTTCGCCAGATGAAACAAACAGATTTTCGTATTACTCAATGGAAACAATATTGCAGCATGCTCGCCGCGCATGCTCGGCGCGTCGCTCGCCGCTCACCGCGCACGTGTCCGTTCGCGCTCTGATTCTCGACGGCCGTAACCGTCTCGCCAGATGAAACAGATTCACGTGCCGCTAAAAATAAAAAAAAAACGAATCGTATGGGTTTTATCATGGTATTCGTTTTTAATTTCATACCGTTTTTCCGTAACGAATTATGTGAGTGTCTAAAGATAGTAAAGACACAGAACCCCTAGTGTAAATTTCATTCGATAGTGCGACGATAGCGTTTTCGTTTGCGTTAAGTATGTCTATTTTTGTATGGGATTTTGAACAGCGTGCCAAGCGGGACGTTTTGGAAACTCAAAATCCTATACAACGCTATACAAACCTATACTACAAACGCGTAGGTAGGTACATCACGTTACGCTATCGAACGAAATTGACACTGGGGGTTCTGTGTCTTTAGTCATTTCATTCGTTACGGAAAAACGGTATTGTAAAACTGATTGTATATTAAAGCAATACTAAACCCGGAAATTACAAAACGTCATTTTCTTGCCGTTCTTTGCGTAATGGTACGGAATCCTTCATGCGCGAGTCTGACTCGCAGTTGGCCGGTTTTTTCTTAAAATATGCAGAGGTACACTCGATACATTTAAACCTAAGGGTAGATATGCATGAAGTATCAATATTCATACTAAAACAACCATTGATAACCAAATTCACTTTAAGCTAAGAATAGGGTATTATACTGTATTTAAAATAAATTATTTTACACCATGCATGAAATAAAGCACCAGATAATTATTAGAAAAACACAGATAGGAGTTGTTTTGAAACACAAGTTCTATTTAATAAATCGGATAGAAATATAAAAACTAGGTGAGTTGACCGTGACGTCACGATGTAATGTTTCATATAAATTCCATATTAGCAAATCGTTTTGACAGTTCTAAAAAAGTAGGTAACTGATTTGACTAGTAGGAAAATACCCTATTTATATCGTCCTAACAGTCTTAATTTCAAGGGATACTTGGTTGGCACTTGTAGGTACCTTGTTTCACTATTAAATATCTGGGAGACCGAGCTTTGCTCGGAAAACATATAAAAACTCAAAAATGAGCGTTTTTCCAGACTAAGACCTAGCTAGATCGATTTTTATTTTTATAGCAAATTTCATCGAAATCGTTAGAGCAATTTCCGAGATCCCCGAAATATATATGTCGCAGACCGTCTATTATGAATTTATGACGGCTGCGTTTGATGGAATGTCAAGTATTGAAATAGTCTATGCTTGAGTGTGTTTGACTGCGATACAGTGACTTTTATTTGAATGACCCGAACAGCTGTTTTAATGGATTGGTTCCTGGCTGATTCTGATGACAGCCCAAATGGGCTGGCACCCTGAGCGGGACCGTCAGTCAGATTTGAATTGGAAAGTGTCGCAGTCAACCGCACTACATTCCTATAATTTATAATTTTATGATTTATTGTATCGTTTTAGCTATGGCGTTTATTGAGTATTTATGATTTACGTGATCGTTGATCTATATTCGACTTATATATAAATCATCATCATCCTTCCTTGCGTTGTCCCGGCATTTTGCCACGGCTCAGGGGAGCCTGGGGTCCGCTTGACAACTATGTATAAATAAATAAGTATATATACAAGAATTGCTCTTTTAAAGGTATAAAATATTGATGCATCAATGTGTTAAGAAAATTATATTATAAAGCTTTGGCAAAAGTACACAAATGTTTAGTTAAACTAGTTGTTAGGTTTCTTACACAATTTCAATTTGACGGTAAACTTTTTAACACAAGCGTTACCCTAGCCCTGTTAACTTTTAATTGGCTATGACTGCTAAATTTGGCCGCCGCGAGTACACATTTCTATACCAACATCTAACCCCTTATCACGATTGTATAAAGCTTAATTTTACTTACATCAAAGGTATTTTACTTTGGTTTTTCCTGAGCCGAGTGTTAAACAAAATGGGTACCTAATGGGTGGTGTGGTTGGAACTGATGCGAGGTGTTAATTCATATTAGACTTTATTTAGTGGAGATTGGGTTTAAATTACCATGTAGATATTTGTGGACGGCAGGATGGAAACAATCATTGCATGTTTACATGTAACGGGCATATCCTTTTTTTGGTATTATTTATAAATGAAAGGCCTAATAAAAATGACTCGCAATAAGAGAAGGTATTAGGTATCGAATTTAAACTGTTGTGAGACATACTAACATTGAATAATTTTACGGTTTAGACTCACTTGTTTTTAGTCACTCGCGCGACATGTTACTAAAAACAAGTGAGTCTAAATCGTAAAATTATTCAAGGAATTAGGTATGTTAGTACAGTAATAATAACTTTAATATCTTTTTGTAGAAGTCATCATAATGTTTGATATAGTACCTACATTAAAAACCAATTAACCTTAAAGTCTATTCGGTCAAATTATCTAAGTAGGTACCTACACTGTTAACTTATTTCAGATTTATTAAATAGAAATTGTGTCCAATAGCGACTTTGATCATTGAATTGCGGAAAAATTAAACTAAGTAATCTTCCGTTATGTATTAATCAATTAAATTAAGATTAATTATAGTTAATTAGCAATCGACCGTCCATTTCATAAAAAAAAAAATACTGGGTGCATGGCATGAGTTAATTATTTTCTCTGGCCAGTCAACATCCCTTTGTGTGCTATCGATCGACAATGTCGACAGGCTTCAGTGACCTCGAGTTGGTGCAGCGCGTCCATGGCGCCCCGTGGGCCCCCGTGGCACCTATGCAACGGCACCTGGGCGCCATGAGCACCATCCTGCGCGCCATTCTGCCGTTACTGAGCGGTGCTTTATTTTTGTACTGTTTGCTTCAGCATTCTCACGAATTTAGCTGGAGGTCCTGGCTACGATTGGGAGGGCTCCTTTTTTGGGCCCCCCGAACCGATGATATGCTATGATTTGAAATCGCGGGCACTCAGCAACACGCGGGCGTTGTGAGGTAGTGTGAGGGTGTGTCAATAATTACCTAACTGTCTTTGAGCAAATGTGAAGTGTAGTGTATTGTCAGCTACTCGGTGCGGATGCACCGAGTAGCGACGTGTCGTGGTGGAGTGTAACTGTGTCTCGCGGTGGTCGACCTCGTCGGCGGTGGCGAGGTCGAGTGTGAACGTCTATCGTTGTGTCATTTGTCATGTCCTGTCTCTGTCTGGTCCACTTTTCGATTGTTTCTGTCATGTAGTCTGTCGTGTCGTTTAGGACGTCCTTAGGGCGGCGAACCGCGCTGCCCTTTGGTTTCCGTCTTGTCATTTTCGATGGTCCGTCAGTTGGTGTGAGGGTAGGGGTGAGGGCGAGGGCGTCCTCCGTCTCACTGTCGTTTTGTAGGGGGAGTCGGGGGGGGGGGGGGGGGAGCGGGTCGTGTGTCTTTAGGTGGGTCGGGTTTGGGTAAGTTTGGTAGTTGATGGCTTGTTGGACAAGGGGGTTTAAATAATTTCACTTATAATTTCCACAATTGTGAAAGGGGTCGTCCAGAAATCATGTGATCGTTTACAGGGTGGGTGGGGGTAAGAAAAATATCACGAATGATCACGATGGGGGAGGGGGGGTCAGAGAAGATATCACGAGTAATTTTTATTTCAAAGCGGGAAAGCCAAAAACAACAAGATTACTCAAAAATTTTATCAGATCAAATAATCCGCTCTATTTTATATGCGTATTTACCCAATAAAAAACATTTATCACACCAACTTTAAAACATTAATAATAAAACCTTGCATCGGCGCCATGGACTTGATTGCTTAGCGTCTATGGGTACCCGCATCATAATTATCAAGTGATCTTGTGTCAGGGGGGGGGGGGGGTTATAATCACCAAATATCACCAAGGAGGAGGGGGGATCAAAAGTAGGCCAAATATGATCAACTGATCACATGATTTCTGGACGACCCCAAAGGAACGAAAAGCTTACAGTATTTCACGTCCAAACGCAACGGTTCTCCGTAGCGATGTTAAAATATTAAGATAGGTACTGATTTTGAATATATTTTAAAACATTTAACTTGCTTAACGTGTCCGGCGCTTAAAAGTTTAAGCTGCTTTAAATATTATACCTTCCGTAGACAAAAGCGTCACGCTGAACACTCGGCGGCTGACTTTTTTCACACGGCAACAGTTTTGACGTTGAATTCTGACGATGCTCGCTAAGATTCGCTACTAACTTCCCGCATGATTAAATTAAATTGCAAATAATCAGACATAGAAGTTTTTGTGGCAAAATAAAATGAAATATCGACATGTCTGTTATTGATGCCACCTTAACGTTTTACTTGGATTATATTTATGAAGATACTGATATAAGAATCTACCGCGAAATACACAATACGTTCGATATCTTCTTCTCTTTTGATATATTGGTTTTTTCTATAACGTTTTATATTTTACGTTTTAAGTGCTTAATACTTGTATATGTAATAAAGAAATTATGTACCGCTTTGTAATTTATTTGCATTATTGAAATTTCTCGGTAACTTATACAGCCAGTAGAAATTAAAATATTTTAAATAAATATAAAATATAGGTAATATCATTAACAGATTTATCGATGTTTCATTTTCTCAAACACTCATTTTTGCCACAAAAACTTCTATGTCTGCAAATAATACATCAAAATATCATATCTTATTAATATGCAAAAAAAATGTTAAAATATTTTGCATAATGCTGGAAACTGAGGAAACTGGTGAATACGTTTGTATGGAGCAGCGTTCGTCCGCTATCGTCTCACAGACAAAATTATTATGCACCTATGCTAGTGGTGATCAAATTAAAATTGGCATAAAAGTCTGCTAGATACTTATATTACTTTCCCCTTTTTAGGGTTTCGTAGTCACCTAGAAACCCTTACAGTTTCGCCATGTCTGCCTGTCTGTCTGTCTGTCTTAGGCTTTGCTCCGTGATGGTTAGTGCTAGAAAGCTGCAATTTGGCACGGATACATAAATCATGCATTGCGACAGAACGGTAAAATAAAAAGTAAAAATTTTTTTTAGGGTACCTGTTGTATGGGACAAAAATATTTTTTTTGAACATTTTTGTGCTTTGTGCCAATAGTGTGGGGTATCGTTGGATAGCTCTTTCAAAACGAATAAGGGTCTTCTAAAATATTTTTTTGATATAGTTAATATTTTCGGAAATATGCGCTCTGAAAGAAAAAATATATGTGTCCCCCCCCCCTCTAACCTTTGAACCAAGGGGCCAAAAAATTTGAAAAAAATCGTGAAATAAGTACTTAATAAATACTTTCAATTAAAACTAACCGAACATGATCGGTTTAATTGTTTTTGAGTTATTGCAAAAAATCTTCTTTTCTTAGTAAAAAGACGTAAGTACAAAGCGCTGCAAAGGTATTTACTCCCTTATGACACTTACTAATATAATAATTGGCCTATTTTGACAGAATGGTAACTACGAAACGCTACACTGAGCATGGCCCGACATGCTCTTGGCCGATTATTTGTTGTTACTTTTAATTTTACCCCAATATCCCTAATAGGCTGCGTGTGGTAGGCCTGATGAGGCCTACCACACGCAGGTGATGACCTAAGATAGGCCAATTTGAAATATAGGGCACTGTTACGATCCCCTGACCTATTCCAACGCTCCATCGTCTCAAGGGGGGACTGAAACCACGCCCACTGGTTGGTTTAGGGCCCGCCCGCCCCGCACCGCGCGCAATTTTCAGGAATCTGGGATCTTAAAATCATTGGAAAGTCTATTCATTATTACGGATCGCCGTGAAACTTAACGCATTCACTGCCAGGGGGCGTGGCCTAGGAACAAACTTGTATGACGGTGGACGCACATGTGCGTCGGTGGCAGTGAATGTGTTAAGTAATAGTTCGGCCGTCGGATTTAATTTTTTAAAGTTGTATTTTTTGTATGTTGTATGTATATATATTGAGTCGGTAAAAAGGATAGGACTCGTTATAGGATTAGGCAGTGCGCGAAGAGGCAGAGACAACTGAGAGGTAGGTTTTTTTTCTGTATGTTCTTAATTTATTTTAATTATGTTTTCGTATGTCTGTCCAGTTGTTCTCCTCTACAGTTAGCCTTAGTTGTCATGGTTTCATAATATATAACAATAGTCATAGAGCTTTTCGACTCCTGCCGATTATGAACGGCTTGAAAATCGTATGAAAATGCTTGGAAGCCGATTTGCTTGATCAAAATTTTAACAATACCATCAAAACAATATTCGTCGTAGTAGTTAAAAGAAAAACGTTTGGAGCTTCACTTTGGTGGAATGTTCTTAATGAGGATACGATAAAGCTGCGTTTTCACTTGGTGTTCTCAACAGGGTGCTTTAGCCAAGATGCCAATCGTCCGTTCGTACGGTTAATTGAAACACTTGCTCCAATTATAAATGGGAAGAGTAAACATTTGCTCAAAACAAAATGTTTTCTCAGAACACTAAGTAACCTATCCATGTAAGGCCTGACTTGGAAAATTTCCGGGAAAAGGGGGCAAGGTCGCTAACGTACGACCTGGAGACGCACAAAAAAGGAGGCTGCACCAGTTGGCCTCGGCTGGGCGGAGCTGTAGGAGGCCGCGCTGGACCGTGAAAACAGGAAATCCCTTCTGAGAGCCCTGATAAGGGATAACAGGATACCATCATCCTCGTCATCATCGTCATCAGAACACTAAGTGAAAACGCGGCTTAAGCCAATCATTTTTATTCAAATAATACTTTTAATTAAAAAGCCTAATTTCTTGAGAAAAGTCATAAACATCTGAGCCGGTCATCACTACATATAAAACAAAGTCCCCTGGCGCGTCTGTCTGTTTGTGTGTTTGTGGGTCAAACAGATCACTGTGTTATGTCTTTCCTGTAGACATACACAAGAGTTAAGGGCTATAAAGGTTAATTTTCTTATTTAACCCTTATCCACGTGAAAGGGTCCTCCTTTTATTTAAAGAACTATGATAAAATCATTACTTACATGCCCACAAGCTGTTAACTATTGCCCACAGGAGAGAAAAATGTACAGTTCGCGCGAACACACTAGTTTTCTCTCCTGTGGGCAATAGTTAACAGCTTGTGGGCATGTAAGTAATGATTTTATCATAGTTCTCTAAATAAAAGGAGGACCTTTTCACGTGGATAAGGGTTAAATAAGAAAATTAACCTTTATAGCCCTTAACTCTTGTGTATGTCTACAGGAAAGACATAACACAGATTCACGATAAACTCGAAAACTACTGAACGGATCTTCACACGCGATTTTCACCTTTCAATAGAGTGATTCTGGAGGAAGGTTTAGGTTACCCTTACCCCCCTCCTTATATCTGTACCAAGTGGCCGTGTTCATTTATGGACACATCGATGAATAACTACAAGCGCAGGAGTACGAATCCGAATTACAGCTTGTGTAGCAATAAGCATGAGTATAGGCTAAACACAATCTCGCACAAACTTGCCAAAACGGAATGATGGTTTAGGACACAGATTTCTATTACATATTTTTATCTCTACAGATTTAAAATTTTTCAGATTCCCAATTCTACATAATTTGTATTTTACAGTATGTTAATTGTACATATTCACAATTTTACAGATTCCCAATTCTACATAATTTGTATTTTACAGTATCTTAATTGTACATATTCACAATTTTACAGATTCCCAATTTTACATAATTGAAATTCTACGAAATCTCAATTCTACATATTCGCAATTATACACACTCCTATTTCTACAGATTCCCAGTCAAACAGAATTCCAGTTCTACAGATTCGCAATTCTACAGATGTTTGGTGTAATGTTTGGTTTTTATTAAGAGTAGGTCTTGTTGAGTGATTAAATAATACGTTTAAATTTAATTTGCGCTCGTTTTATTTGCTGAAAACTACAATTGTCCACAGGCAGAACCGCATATTAGAATTTAAATAAATATGAAGCTCTTTGCTGTAACAGAAAAGTAAGCAAAATTTTGTCATTTTGAAGGATGCTAATCTGTAGAGTTTAAGAATTTGAGCAAAAAATTGCATCTGACTACGAAGAAAGCGGCTCTGGTTTATAATAGATAATAAATAAAAAATCTGTGCAGTTAGGAATTTGTGGAATTAGGATACTGTAGAGATGAGAAACTGTGGAATTAAGAATATGTAGAATTGGGAACCTGTATAATTGGTTATCTGTTAAATTGGGAATCCGTAGATTCGAGAATCTGTAGAATTGGGAATCTGTATAATTGGTTATCTGTTAAATGGGGTTGGCAACTGTCAAAGGTTTGCCTAGATGGCGCCATCATAGCTTGCCCCTTTTTCTATGAGATTTGGCTTAAAGAGCTGGCATCCAGGGTATTAAAAAACCAAAAATTTGACACATTTCTAGGGATTGACGGGGCAAGCTATGATGGCGCCATCTGCTAAAAACTTCCACCGGCCAACCCCATTGGGAATCTGTATAATTGGTTATCTGTTAAATTGGGAATCCGTAGATTAGAGAATCTGTAGAATTGGGAATCTGTAGACATGGGCCTAAACCGTCCTAAGCTTTAAAACTAGACTGAAGACGTGGCTCGAGAAAAAAAAATCTATAATTATCAAGATTTTTTCAATTTACCTCTTGCAATATAATAATCGAACGAGCGAGCGAAGCGAAACGAAGTTCTTACATTCGACTTGGATCACGCGGCTGGCTAGCGGCACGTCCCGGCATTTCGATGTTTTTAAGCTGAACTCTCAGAAGATAGTTTGATACTCAAGAACTTAAGTAAACTTGTTCTAATTTAAATGAAATTGGGTAACCGTGTAGTTGAGGGCATTATATTTTAGTCATTAAATTATGAGCAGTCGTGATCAAGGGATTATTGAGGTAGAAGAGCTTAGAAGGCCAAAAAGCTGTTTGTGAGAGGTCTTGCTATTCTGGTCATTTTATTTGCAAAAAACATGGTCGAATTTAGTATCAAATGAAAGTGCTCGGTTTGCACTTTTATAATATCGATTTTAAATTTACCATTTTTAAATAATTAGCAAGGTAAAAATAAAATAATATAAACATAATATAGGTATTTGACATTTGACAGGATATATTTCGGCTTAGCACAGATACAGTTTATTTTAATCTCTATGATTTCTATGATGACTTAAATCCAGGGGAGGGACAGTCGTATATAAAGCACTTTATTCAAAAAAATTGCGACATCTATATTACTGTTTACTAAACATCACTGTTTACTTTTTAAAAAACATATTTGTATATTTACATTAGTTAAGTTCTATTTAAGTGTATTATGAATGTTATAATTTAGGAAAATGTTAAAGAAATAAATATTATTCTTATTCTTATTCTTATTACTTAACGCTAATAATAATATTTTTTTTTAATATGGCTTCACTTTATTTCGTCAGAACGTCTTAAAAGTCTTGTATCCAGGGCATGGATCAAACAAAAAAATATCTGTTGAACAGATTATTTATGGCCATTATTGCCATGGAGGCGATTGTCACAAAAAAACAACTTTGTCAAATAAAACTCAAAATATTATAACACCCCATTTATTGTCTGTACTACGACATAATTCAGATAAATAAAAATACTTTCAGTTTTACAATGTCAAAAGAAACAAAGTTTTCATACGCCATCACAGTTGCTGAGAACTTTATTACCAAAAAAAAAAAAAATATTTGGTGGGTAGATTCACAACCTGCTGCGTGTAATTGTGTTTCGTGGTCAATTGTGTGTTATTCCTGCCGTGTATGATAGGTAATTTATTTACATCAACAGTCAAGTTAAAAGTACCTAATCTGTTTTCGTGTATTAGTAAATATCCTGAAGACCTTTCTTCAAAGTCAAAGTTTTTTACTTTCGCAACATACTTAGACGCTATTTATGCCCCTCCCCCCCTGATATTGACGTTGATATTTCTGGTTAAGAATAACAGATGGCATTTCAAAATGGATGCAAAAAAGTTCCACGAGAGGGCTCTCTTTGTCCTATATATTATACATACTACTCTTTGCTTAAATCGATCAGTCAAGGGCTCCACAGACCTTGCAATAAATCCAGGCGATTTTTGATCCATTCAATCCATTGCCGCCTATAGTGCGACATAATAAAATAGTAGAAATTAAATAAAATGGAACTCAAAAATGTCCATACTAAATTGTTGCCATGTGTAAGCATTTTACATGCATTTTACGTCAAAAATGTGACAGTTACGTAGAAAGTGGTGCCCTCATTTATTTTCTACTATAGTTGGTCAAGCAGATCTTGTCAGTAGCAAAAGGCGGCAAATTTGAAAACCGTAGGCGCGAAGGAATATCGTCCCATGGAAAATTTGAATTTCGCGCCTTTTTCTACTGACAACATTTGCTTGACCAACTATATTTTATGTCGCACTATACGAGTACCTAAGTAGGTGCAACAAAGTCAATCGCTCTATAATAATTTTTGGTTAACTGCGAGTTCTCAGTTCGGGGCGAACTACTAGTATAATTTAATGTAATTAAGTATTTATTAAATATACCAAATGTAAAATTATCCCATTATGTATTTGACCTATAACTGTATGTAAATATCATTTTCATTTCAGTGTACGTTACGAATTGGCCTGTTAGCCTCCATCCAAACAAAAGCTTACAGCTGATTTTTGAATTTCGGGCGCTCATATCACTCGAAAATCTGTGGAAAACGGCGATATGCTATTTTTGGAATGCGAGCGATAAAAAATGAGAATCTAGTGGTATGGACCACTCATTTTCAATTCTACGAGTGTTACTAGAATTGAAATGCCTAGTAGTGGAGTTAGTATTGAAGGGATCCACACGAAATCGAGCGCTCGAAATTAAAAAATCGGCCCCCAGTTCCTAGCACCTCAGTCAGTACAAAGCCTAGTGCAGTTCCTGTAACGGCACTAGTTCCAGGAACTTCCCCACCTAAGGGGCGTGTCTCTCGAAACCACCCCCATCCCGTTTCCCTGCAGCCTTAGTCGAGTTTCGCATCCCGAGCCGCCCGGTGCCCATGCAGGCCGAGATGGAGACTGACCAGCTTTTCCGACACTTTGTCAAACTGTACTTGCTCAAAGTGGTCGTACAGTACTTTATTCTTGAGTATTTGAGGAGGCATTATTGCGGGGATGATGCCTGTGGCTAAGCACGCCGACGACAGTTGGCGTTATTTTTGGTTTCTTATGTTGCTTTTGTTGTTTTTCGGCGGTTGTTTTCTTATATTTGTGTGCACACATACCTGGAGATGCCGGATGATGTAGGTAAGTTGTTAATATATAAACTTTAAATTTAAATTAAATTCATATTTATTTCAGGCACTAGTCACATTAATGTGTTAATAACAATTGCACCTAAATAGGCGTCTATATTAGTCATAAAATAATCACAAAATTAAATTAAATTATTACCAATTTTTTTTTACACTAATTAATTATTTAAATTTATCATAATTGATGGATTCAAAAAGTTTGTTAAAACAAACTCTATTAAACTCAATCACTCGTATATTCTGAAGTCAGAATCCTTTTAATTCAGTCGAAATTAAATTATTTATCTGTGAAATTTTGCCGGCAGCGATTCGAGAATCAACAGGTTGGGAAGAATATTTCTTGAAAATTATCTTATAATCATCACTCGTGATATTTTTAACGTCGAAATAGTACGTTGGACATTTTGAATAAAAACAAAATACTCATAATGATACGTTTTAAAGGACATCATTTATTGGCTTTATGTATTGTATTCTTAAGCTTAGCATATCTTGTTTGTAATGCTGTTGATGCCCCAAATAAACGAAAATAAAAACGAATAAAAATAAAATAAATATGAAAAATAAAAGTCGTATATTTAAGGGTAAAGCATAATTGTGAAAGTTAATTAATTTGGGACTACACTAATTATCTTTAGAACATGTGAAGCTGCATCGATCTGGGCCAATTGATTAGGATTTTTTTTTGTATATTAGCAATAAGTTTATTTTAAAACGTATGTAAGGGTCCGAATTAAGAGTCTTAGGTAATTTTGATAATTTTTTTTCTGGATATTTAATGCTGTTAATTATTATATTAAATAGAATTCAAAAAGTAAAGCTTGTCCCAGAAAAAAATGTTGTTTGTATTCGCACCGGCTGCACATCAGACTTCTGACCAAAAGGCTAAAGGAGATTGTCATATGTAAAAAAATTGTTTATGTAAAAGTGTTCTTATTCTTTATAACAATAAATCTCTTTCGTTTACATATTCGAAGATATCGCCATCACAGATAATACTACATGAAAAAATATTGTACTAACCCTTACAATATAGAGGTATCTCCACGAAAAACTAGCGGTGACGTAAATCTCGTCAGTAAGACCTGTTCAAATGGTGTTAAAATAATTCTAAAAAACTGGTGGTAGACGACGGCGGACTGGAAGTGGTCATAAGCCCTGGTTTTCCAACAAAAATATAGAGAAGAACATGATCGCTGCGTTGCAAAAAACGCCTACCCTGTCTGTACTATATTTTGCCAAAAAGTATAAAACGTCCAAATCGAAAGTGCAAAGACTAACCCCCTTATTCATAAACGTTTACTAAAGTTGACAAGCCGATAATAATCGTTTGTCCCTTTTCGATGTATTAGTTTGATGGAAAGGGACAAACGATTATTATCGGCTTGTTAACTTTAGTAAACGTTTATGAATAAGGGGGTTAAAGAATAACTCTATAATGACCTACAAACAAACTAAAGTACGTAACAAAAATGCAAAACAGCAAACTGAAGTGGAAACCACACCTAGAAAACTTTATTAAAACATTGCAACAAATAAATCCTGTGTTGTAATGGTAGATGAAACACCGCAAATTTGTCTTCAAATTGCTACCCAGTCAGCAGTTTTGTTATGGAACTGATAAAAAAACCGCTAGAGACGAGTATAAGATAATTAAAATTAATAAATTTGCGAAGAAGGTTCTCGTACGGCAGATGATCTGTTTATGTGGCAAATGTAGCACTTAAAATTTTGTTAACGGGTCTGTAACAGTGATATAAACGCAACCGCGTGTTTGAAAAAAACGTTGTTACCATTCATATATCACCACAACAAGCTCTTTTTGTCTTGGCCTCATTAGGCCACGTGCCATTATCCCAGAAAGTGATAAAGTGGTACTAAGTCAACAATATCGTATTTGTGGAAAGACACCTAATTCCTCCCAACTGCTCTGAATTACGATCCATGGAAAATAATGGGCTCGTATGAAGCAGAAGCTCTTCAAACATAAAACTAACGCCATATCAGTTGAAATTAAACTACAAACCAACATTGAAAAATGCTTAAAAGTTAATAACGGAGTCCTATGTACAAAACCTGATGAAAAGCATTACAACAAAATCACGAAATTTCTGGAGTAATAAAGTCTAAAACTGCAAAAATGCGTACATATGTACACGTTGTTTATTAAATTTCTAACAAGAATATATATACAATAAAATAGTTGGTTTTTAACTGTTCTGTAAGATTTTGTGAAAATTAACATACGTCATTTTTTTCTGGGACAAGCTTTATAATGTATCAAATCGTTTAGATATAATAGCTTTAACCCTTAAATGCATAGTGTTGCCAAATGTCTACAAACCATTAGACAGCTCACAGTTTTAAAATAAAAAGGCTTACGTTCTTGAACGCACCTTTATGCCAAACGTCAAGTAATAGGGTACTGATTTAAGGGTTAAATTTACGCAATATTTTTAATTTATAAAAATTACATTCGTTCTAAGACGATAAGTAGGCAAACTTGGAAAAATCCACAAGTTGATAATTTTTAGTATGTGATTTTGAACGGTTTGTTCGGGGTATGTAATTATTTTATATTTAAAAACTTTATCATAGGCATATCACAAATAGTGTACCTTTCTAATGGTAGTAAAAAAAACATTTATATATTTCTAAAAATTACATATTTACCTACATAAATATGATTTAGCCAATTCAACTTCTAACACTGATTTCGCAGTGAAAATCGAAGTTATATTTTTTTTACTAGTTTTCCTAGTATCTACACTATCTACAAACAATTATGTGATACATATATAAATTTCGGGCTAAAAGAAAAAAATCATGCATTTAAGGGTTAAGTAGGTGCTGAAAACGTATTTTGACTAAAACTTTTAGGAAAAATATTTTTCACTAGATAAAATGCGTTTTCACCGGTTTTTACGGTGTTTTTCGTTTAACTCTTCTGCAATTATTATTGCGAATTTATAAATGTATATCACAGCGATATGATACGGATCTGCCAGTGTTAGATACTGAGATAGTAGACCGCTACTTTTTTTTTTATTAGGTTTCCGTACCCCAAGGGTAAAACGGGACCCTATTACTAAGACTCCACTGTCCGTCTGTTCGTCCGTCTTTCTGTCTGTCATCAGGCTGTATCTCATGAACCGTGATAGCTACACAGTTGAAATTTTCACAGATGATATATTTCTGTTGCCGCTTAAGGGGCCGGTATATGACGTTTTCGATTTAGACCTCACTTTGTAACCATAATTTGTTCAATAAGTGTTTAATAATTGCATTAAATTACACGTAAATTTGTTCACGAAGAAACCGTGTACCGACTCTTTGTGCCATTATATTTTTAATTTGCTGTTATTCTCTACAAATCGACACTAAAAGTATCAAAAAATCAAAATATGGAGTTCCGTTTGAGACAGAAGCAAAACAATTTTGTCTTTGACAGTAATTAAATTATTGAATGATTGTGAAAGCTAGATAATTCAGCTACCAATTTATTATCGATTTATATTTTTACTCACAAAGACAACACAGAAATTCAATCTCAAATGTAAACTTTCGAACAATTTCCATACATTGACGACATCACTCAAAATTATTCTTCAAGTCAGATGCCCGTTGGGGCTACACCGGAGCACACGTGTACTTCTTCAAATGAAAATGACAGCTTGATTTTCTTGCTTTTGACAATTATATTGACATTAAATCATATACGCACACGAGAAAGTATACCAGTAGATAAATTGTATTTCAAAAAATAGGGTACATAAATATCTGCCTTCGTCTCATTTAAATTTGATTTGCTGTTATAATGGTTGAAAACCGCAGTAAACTATCTTAAAACAATACGATTACAGTCGAATTTAAGTATTATGTTCCTTCAAAACTCGCTTAAAATGAAAATAGTTTAAAGACTCATCTTTACTGATTGGGATAAATTTTTATTATGCTGGTATCATTTTGCGTCAGTTTAAAAACGTATTTGACTTCTGTACGTCAATGAATTTTGATGACAATTGTAATCTTGTATTATATTATACAAGTTTTATCTTAAAATATTGCCTATTAACAGGAAGAGTTATGTAATTCGTATAAGTAATACCTGAAAGTCTTGTACCTAGATCTGTAATACCATGGATTGCGACGAATAAATGATAATGATTATGCCGTTCGTTCCGTCTATATGTATAATGCGTGTACGTGCTGTTCTCTGAAAGTACTAGCGAGTTTTTGCGGCTTTGGAGACCGAGATGAAGCTTACAGGCCAATGGCGCTCTAGTTATTGTTATGTATACCTATGTATCGAATGTTTTATAAATTACCTATAAAAAGCAATGTTTTATTTCGATTAGGTCTACATTTTGTGCATATTGCATATCTGAAGTATTTTCGTACTAAACTTGAAACTTTCGTTGAAACTAAATAAAATAATTATTCCAAATGTACAGTCGCCTGCAATTTATGTTACACAACGAAGGCCGCAAAAATATCTGACACGATCTTATTTGTAGAACCATAAGAACATGTCACATATTTTTGCGGCGTTCGAAGAGTAGGTACCGTCATTATCACCAACTTTGCCCGCTTTTTTTTTTAAAACGAATTTCTCAAAAAACATCACATATGACTTTTTTTGCTCAGCACGTCCATTGTGATCAAACGCATCAGTTTATTTGAAAAAAATATATTTTTTACCCATTTTTTTGCGTTTTAGAGGGCGGGCAAAGATATCCGGGGTTTTCGCCAACATTGCCCACGTCAATTTGGTATTCAAATACAGCTCGTATGATGATGATGTCTAAGGATCACTTAAAGGTTTTGGGCAATCCTACCATTCCCTGTTAATAACTTAGCGATAAGTGTAAAAACTTTAAAATAAATTTGCTGGGCAATGTTGCCTACCCGTTTTTGCCCATTTCCAAATAAGGCTCGCCTAAGCATTTTACAAAGGCTAGGGTTGTCACTTTTGAGAAAATCTGTTACAATAGTTTAATGACCAAAAATATGATTTTTGTTGTGTTTTTCATTCGTTAACGGGATAAAACATCTAAATGAAGGATAATAAGACAAATTAAATACAGTATATATTTATAAACTTATTTTAGTGTACAAACATAACCTTCTTTTACTTGCGAAGTTGGGTAAATTAGATGAAAGTGACAACCCTAATCCGTTTTTGGTGGTGGGCAATGTTGGTATGGATGCCAAATTACCGGATTACTTTGCCCACCGCTAAAACTTTTGTGTATTTAGGCCTTTTTAGTTTAAATCTCAATAGACATAATCTATGCTTCATGTATTGTGTTATAACTCAAACCCGGAAATATTTGTCAAAGGGTTCTCAATTTTTTCTACTTGCATTTATTATTTATAAATTTTTTGCCCGCCGAAATATACCCTATATTAGACAACTCGCTCAAATCAAAATTCCCAAGTCAAGTTATGCACAAGTTTGGTATATAGTTTTGTCAGAAATATAACCTATATTCTACTAAAAATAGCAGGGTGGCCATAACTATTATATTTTTTCTACATTAACGAATTTGTTTAAAATTGTCGTTTTGGGCAAAGTTTCCCTGGGGGCAAAGTTGGCGCTAATGACGTAACATATTATTGCAGGTGACTGTACATAAATGTTTCGGTAATTTTGAGATTATTTTTCAGGTTAGTTTACTAAGAATCAAGTTATGCAGATACCGATTTCGTGAACGTATAAGTAGTAAGGTACCGCTATTGTTTAGCGATACCGATTATTTTTGAAGGTAAAACTATACCGGTTGAAATATAAAGATATTAAAATTACAGCAGGGACAACCATTTTTTATAGGTGTACCTAAACCATCATTGGCCGAGCGTTAGCAAAGGTCTCCGTTTCAGCTTGGGCAAAAATGCTTTTGTATGTTCTCCTTTGCAGATCACATTTCTCAACTGATTCTCGTGAAAATTTGTAAGCAGGTTCGATATAACTATTCTGTTTCGCTTTATCCGCCAAAATGGAATTGCCACCCTGCTGAAACTTTATTTATTTAAATTCCTATTGAATGGATTTTGCACCTTATGAAAAACCGTATAGAGTAGTAAATAACATTTTACATCTGACTTAATGACATCTTGTTTTATTCGCTTTAATTGTACAAAACGCGTATCTCGACAAAGCAATATTAGGTAGTAAAACAGTCAACAATCAAATGAATTAAATAGGTACGTCACGTGTGACATGAACAGACAAGGAAAGCAAGATTAAATGCATTGTTTCTCTTTCATCTTTCAATGGAACGCTTTTACCCTCAAAGGAGGCTAGTGGTCAATACTAAACTAAAAGTCCAATCTTAAAAAAACATGATGGGTCACTGACCTGTCCCAGTAAAGTGAGGTAGTGTGCGTGAAGTGAGCTTGTGTGTGAAATGGGGTAAATTGACAGAATCTAAAATTTTACCCACCGCTACCGTCGCCTTAACAACAAATACTAAATACGTAACCCTCGGTGGGCAAGTCCGACTCGCATTTGTCCGGTTTTTTATTTATTTATAGGTACGCACTAGCGATGGCATTCTTATTTAGTAAACGTCCATTCTCTCACAAACGCGTCCGAGGTGCATTAACGAATCATCGATTGATTTAATTACCAGAAATTAATATACGCGCACGTAGGTGCTATTTGCCGCGCCGCCGCCGACACGCGTGCCTCCGGTTCGCCACCACTGGATTATCTATTTACCGTTGATTCTAAATGGTAGCTGAGCGGCGAATCGATAGAACACCTTTTCAATACTATAAACATATTGTACCTAGGCGTTTCAGTACCGTTTTCCGTAAACTTCACTTGTCAGGCCTGCGGTAGACCATGTCTCGACCATGTCGGTCTCGCATCGGTCTTTTCAGCCATCAAAAAAGGTGTATCTCCGGTGTTACTTACACCACAAATCGTCTGCAATAAACGCTAAGGCCAATGATGATGATGATGTACCTACCATCATTTATAATATAACTACGAGGTGTTTTTGTCGTCAATTGTTGCGTCGAAACTAGTGAGAAGAAAAATTAATTGTCATTAAATTCACGTTCAAACATTTACAGGAACATAACCTAACCTTGTCTTGACAAATCGATAAACACCTCAATCACTAAACATCGCGTGGTACACAAAAGAAACGCACGTGTACGGATGTAGTGCGTAATTGTTTTCCATCGTATTTTCTCGGAAACGTTCGTATTTGTGATGCTACTTCAGTCAACCTCAGTACTTCTTGTACCGAGTCTGACTGCATAGCAAGCAACTCGCATTGGCCACAATGTCATGTAGGCGCTCCCGTGGTAATTTTGTAAGATCAATACGAGTCAATGTGGCATATGGGTAAGTGTGGGTGGACTTCACACCGAGGCCTGTTTACACACTTTACACAATAATTCGTTTTTTATTGCGAGTTGATACATTTAAATCTAAACGAAAGTAGCAAGTATAGTCACACGTACCCATATTGACCTTATCAGAGCGCGAACAGTTTTTTCAGTTGCGTTCACATTTACCACATGTACTTGAGTTCTAGGGGTAAAAATATAAAATTTGATCAATATAGAATTAACTGGGATCCATCTCAATATTAATGCTGCTATAAATTCAACATACTCGTATGAATGGTGACCTCGCGTGTGCATTTTCCAAGTGATAATTCGGGACACGTGAAAATATTGCAGTATTCCTTTGATTTACAAATTTTCGGGACCACAGCCAAATTCCATAGCTAAATATCGGGACATCCTGAGAATTTTGGTCAAACTAGTCAGTATGACGTCTTATATGACGTCTACATTGATAACAACATTACTAAATTCCTTCAAGCCGTTTAAAGTAGCGTGCCCATGAATCCATACACGCGTAAGGGCAAAAAATCAAATAGCTTGATACCGACCTAGCCTACAACACGGGTTGTTAATCCGTTCACGGCAGACCGTGAATATTTCAGCGAGTCTATTCGCTAAACGTGCGGTCGTCTGGCGATATCGCCAGTGTAACCTACATGCCAATTAGAATTTTAGTTATTCGATCTGTTTCCGATATGACAGTGATCTGTCAGTGTCAAAGGTTGAGCTCCCAGGATGAAAAGTGTACTAACCCCTAACTTCTATTCTTATTAAGTATGTACAGGAACATAATATAAAACTTTAATTCTTAAGGGGCCCACTGATTAACAGTCCGCCGTACGGTATCGGCCTGTCAGTTGTTCGGAACTGTTAAAATTTTGTTCTAACTGACAGGCCGATACCGTCCGGCGGACTGTTATTCAGTGGGCCCCTTTACTGTTCGTCTTACTATTACTATTATTTCTATCTATCTATATTTAATTTCCACGTTTTTTCCTCCATTTCATCCGCTAAATTGCTTGGCTTAAGACGAAACGGGAGCTGAGCTAAAAGTCAATTTTGAGATTTCAAGCTGAATATACCCGTCGCTCTGACGGGGCGTGAGAGACTGTATTTGTGTGTGTAATGCACGCACACAGATGCGTACGCTTGCACCCGCGCGCGCCTTGTTGCCGACAATTTGCAATGTTATTTTTCGTGCGTTACTGCCACGAGGCGTTCACTTATTACTTACTGTGTTGCGATTGAATTTTTTGACCCGGCTTACGTTTACGGAACTCGATAATCTTTCTACTACTGTGACTTGGCTTTGTTTACTTGACTTTGCTGATCAGCTTATTGTTTTGGACTCCGTGAGTTGTGGTTACCTATTGGACCGCACGCAATTCATCTACCTTTATTCAAGTAATTAAGCGTAATTAGCCGAAACCTTTATAAGAGTGTAATTCATAAGAAGTACCTACATAAGATATAATTTATGTACTGGTTTGCTGTTAGCTTTTAATTGTATCACTTTACATATATGTTACTCAAATAACTAACACGGTTACACTGTTGTAAGAACATTATTTTTCAGGTAGGCCTTATTATACCTACTATAGGCCTTATTACCTCCTAGTACCTTAGTAGTACTAGTACTACTACGGAAATTGATTCAAAGACTCAAGACTGACTTAAGTGGCAGTAGGGTGTAGGGTTTTTTCTAGGCTTAATGAGTTCGCTGAAGCTTATTTTTTATACTTAGCGCACAGAACCACTAGTTTAACAGTATCAGCTCTAACCACATGTCACCATTTTGTCCTTTACGTAACAAACTCAGGGGCCCAGAATATCCGATGTACCTATCAAATCAAGGTTCTGTACCAAATAAGGCCCGGTTATTATAGTTCGTTATTTTTTAGCATTAGAAAGAAGGTAAACAATCATGACGTGTCTTTTTATTAATAATTATTGAAAAACGCTTTCAAAAATTAGTTTATATTACTTATGAAAGCAAAAGAATATAAAAAAGTATATGATTAATACATACATACATACATACATACAATCACGCCTATTTCCCGGAGGGGTAGGCAGAGACCACGGATTTCCACTTGCTACGATCCTGACATACCAGTTTAATAAACACAAAAAAAAAACATTGATGGGCCTTATTTTATAATTTAGGCCTTACTTTGTAATTTAAAGTAGAGTTAGGCCAAGAAAAATCTATAGCGATTTTGATAGAACACGCAGTGCAAGTATTATTTCAAACGTCGCTTCTATGAAATTATGACATATAAATAACACTTGCACTGCGTGGGCTATCAAAATTGCTGTAGACTTTTCTTGGTCTGACTCTAAAATATTCTTTATTACACCACAAACATAAAAACAAATTTAAAAAAAACCGGCGAAGTGCAAGTCGGACTCGCACACGAAGGGTTCCGTACCATTATTTATAAAAACGGTCACCCATCCAAGTACTGACCCCGCCCGACGTTGCTTAACTTCGGTCAAAAATCACGTTTGTTGTATGGGAGGCCCCACTAAATTTTTTATTTTATCCTGTTTTTAGTATTTGTTGTTATAGCGGCAACAGAAATAAATCATCTGTGAAAATTTCAACTGTCTAGCTATCACGGTTCGTGAGATACAGCCTGGTGACAGACGGACGGACGGACAGCGGAATCTTAGTAATAGGGTCCCGTGTTTTACCCTTTGGGTACGGAACCCTAAAACCGATTTACAATGTAGATAAAGGTAGCAACAGGCGGTCTTATCGCTGTTAGTTCTTATTCTTCGTTTGTTTAGCATTAGAGTGAAGGTGACGTGTCTTTTTTAAGCATGCAATCGTATAATTATTTAGCTTTTTTTGTAATAGTTATGTACTTAGTGGTTAATATTAGTATTTACTATTTTTTTTTTCAATAATGCTTAAAAACGAAGTATAGACATGACAACCAAATATTAACGCCATTGTAGGGCAGGATATACAGAACATGAATCATTAGTACTGTCACGCTCCGTGATTGTTGAGCCATTTAGGGTTCTAGCTAAATTGGACATTCCATAGAGCACGAGTAAGTATGGAACAACCAATTCAGCTAGGACCCTAAATTGCTCGACAATTACGAAGCGTGCCTGTAGGTACCTAAAAATTTTGTTAACCCATTTTAACCATGCAATAAAATATTTTTGATTTTGATTTCTAATTTGAAATATTAGAATCAAAAAGTTCATAATAGATTGTATATCATAACTACAAAAATGTGTTCCCTACTCTCAACCCAAAACCCCTTGTATCTTAGGATCTAGATATTTTCACACAAGACGGTTTATCGATAACTTCTTACATCACTAGATTATCGACATTAAATGTCGACTATTGCCCATCACTTTTCTGGCTGTGTACGTATTTAGAAACTTGACTCCGCCCCTAAAATTAGTGCGATAGGGACAACTGCAGCTGAGGCGAAAAATCCTGCGTAAAAATGACAAAAATCGAGGTTTCGTAGTCCTCTTTTTCCTCCCCCAAAACTTAACCAATCGTAACCAAATTTGGAAATCTAAATGATTATGAAATTATCTGTGTCGGACCGTTTTGCTTTTTTGGCTAATTGATATCAGTTTTGAATACCACGCCTCTCATTGCGGCATAGTCTATTAGGCCATTTTGGCCGTTTTTGAAGGGCTCTAGCGCCTTAAAAAACAAAAATATCAAAAAAAGCAAAACGGTCCGACACAGATATTGACAATATTAATCTGTGTTGAAAAAATCATTGCTCTAGCTTCAAAAACCACGGAGGAAAACGAGGACTACGTTTGTATGGAGGAATGACCACTCCTGTTGGCTCTTAACAATCTGTCATCCGCTTTTTTTTCACTAATGTTGGTACCTACTGTGTCAATTGTATCATGTCATGTGTTTGTCTGTGATGCCCATAATAATTTGTTTGTTTTAGGTTCCCAGTATATCCTTCCACAAAAATCAAAATTTAACCGAACATTCTCATCTCACAAGTCAAAAGTCTCTCGACATTGGCAGAATCCACCTTGCTGAATTTAGCGAGGAGTAAAAGCCATTATTTATAAAAAAAGTGCACTTTATTAAATCACTAAATAATTGAACACATGTGTATATAAAATAAAATATTTAGTAATACAAAAAAACGGTTTGCGTTTCCAATACGTCCGGCTTGGCTTTTCAAAATCCCATACAAAACTTAACGCAAACACGTACGTCCGAATTGTCCGTACGTACGTCAATATCGAATGACTAGGGTTCTGGTGTGTTTAGATATAAATGGATAAATGTTCTTCGTGAATGTTGGCTGTAGTATTAGCCAGTTGCCGCGGACTCGCCACGCTGACTGAGCGTTTGGTTCACGACGCGGTTCTGTCAAAACTAACGTAAGTTACGTACGAAAGTGTGTTAAAAGTACATTTGGAAATGAGGATAAAAATGTATGCAGTGATTGGTTTTAAATATCAGTACAGAAAATATATTTTTTTTTAATAATGGAGATAATTATCTTTTATGTGAAACATAGATATTAATTGATCTAACCACTTTATACACGTACAAATTTACTAGTAGGTAGGTACGATAATTCATTTCTGCCCTATGTTATTTTTTTCAGATTACTATACATATGTTAGACGACACATACGTATATTGAAAAATTGCACTTGGTAGTAAAGATGGAGTTGAAAATGTATATTGAAATATCCCTGGAATAGTTTTGTTTTTAAAAAAAGGTACTTAATACCTAAACTAGGTAAGGTGTATTCGGGTAATTCCGAATGTCGAAAACTGTAATTCCGAAAAGAGACTTTTATTATGATGGAATTTTGGGTGATTTTCATCTGAATTTCGGAGTTATCCGAATTTCGGAATTACCCGAGTAAACCTTACTTACTTTATTTCAAATTAACAACTTTAACAAGTCAAGTATTTTTAACAAGCTTTTATTAGGTCGACCCGTATGTAACTAACTATGTAATGGAATCTAAGGTAACTAATTTAACCATCCTCCAAGGATCGTAGCGTCATGAAAATTGGCAGCTGTATGTAGTTCTGCGGGCTCAGCACGGTTCCATTTTTATCGACTATCACTATGCGCGTCCCTTTCGCACTTACATACTTGTTAGAACGTGACAGGCATAGTGACAAGGGATAAAAACACGACCGTGCTAAGCCGCCTGATGACAATACAATAATATGGTACTGTCGAACTGATCTGATGATGGAGACAGGAGGTGGCCATAGGAACTCTGTGATCAAACAACGCAACCTAATTGTGTTAGGGGTTTTTCGAATTATCTCGATGAGTATTAGTTGTCTGTCGTAAGAAAATTGTGTGTACAGTCAGCGATAAAAGCTTGTACCAAAAATGAAATTTTTGCCAAAAACTTATTTGATAACTAATCAATTTACGTCTAAATGTTTAAAAAAACGCGACACCTCTAAATCGGTAATTAATACTCGTATGAATATTTACAGGCAATACATACACACAATAATATGTACCTATGTATTCTACTAGTTTTAATTACTAAAAGTTCCTAGTGTCGTAGAAGTTATGTGGTTATAAATGTATTTCGTATGGATGCCATCAATAGGTGGGCAAAACAAGTAACGACATGGTGAGGACCACCAGGCGGCTTAGCACGGTCGCGTTTTTATCCCTTGTCACCATGCCTGTCACGTTCTAACAAGTATGTAAGTGCGAAAGGGACGCGCATAGTGATAGTCGATAAAAATGGAACCGTGCTGAGCCCGCAGGAAAGCGTAAAAGCGACAAACCATACACGCGATGGTCAGACGAGATAGTAAAAGTCGCAGGGACAAACTGGATACAAAAAGCACAGGATAGACCCGACTGGCTTTCTCTGGAGGAAGCCTTTACCTGAGAGGGGGTACTTGCTCTAAAATTCTAAAAAAATATAATTTAGTAAAAAATAACAAAAATAATAATATACAACATAAGTGAGCAAAGATTTACTAAAAACTGACTATTAGAAAATAAATAAATTTTATCTGTAAGATTTATGTTTGACATTGTATTACGCAAGAAATAAAAGGCTTTTTTTTAATGTATTTCGTGCATCGTGTCGCCGTAGTGTGGTTACTGTGTGGCTGTAGTGAATGTACAGAATACCCAGCTTACAAAATGCTGCTAATTGTGTAAACACCTTAAGACGCGAGTTCAGGTTCTTCTCTCACTCTCACTGAGCGTGAGCGTGAGCGAGACGGCTGTGCGTGCTCGGGATCACGGATATAATTGTTATTTTAACTTAGATTTAACAAATAATTCGATTAAAAATAAAATTGCGCATATTTATTAGCAATTTTCATATTTTTCTTAGCTTTTGTAAAAAAAATATTTCTATTTTTTATGGTGCAATATATTATATATGGTGGTAAAATAAGTGCCACTATTTTAAAAAACTGCTGACGGAACACACCTTTTTTTGTTGTTGTTGTGTCTTGGACATTTTTCATACGGCCACTGAGATTATCGCTATATTATAATCAACGGCGTTTCCCGTTAGTGTCGGCCCGATTCTAACTTTAAGATACGTCAATTAATAGATCTAGAAACGATATGGATTAGATATGTCAGTGACAAATGTAACGTTTCTTCAAACACTAGCGTCACTTTTGACACTTACACATGTAATCCATATCGCTTCTAGATCTATTAATTGATGTACCTACCTTAAAGTTAGAATCGGGCAGTGTGGCCCAGGCTTAAGCATCGCTCGAACTGTGCCGATAGAGATTTATTACGAGAACATTTCGTAGTGTATCAACTCGTAGCCGCCTACGGCGTAGCACTTCTGTGTGGCTACTACCAGTTTGGCACTGACATAAACGCTATCGAGAACGTAACTACTCGCATATTAGTGCGAGCGAGATGTATAGAAAGTAAATTCCGTAGACGTTAGCGTAATATGGCATTTTTAACACTGTCAGTGACTCATGGTACGTGTACTAGTCTTATGACGCCTACGGATTCAAAATAGAGCTCCCGATACACGTGTTACACGCTGACACGGGTACCCGTGTTCTTAAGCCCGGCGGGCTTAAGAACCCGAACTACACGAACCCGCCCGGATTCGGAAACGTTTACACGGGTACCCGTATATACGGGTACACGGATACACGAAATAACGGATCTTATTTACCCGCCAGTTCGACCCTTCACTCTCGTGTAGCGGAGATTCGTGCTATGAAGACATACGATTGAATATGTGGGAAGTTAGGAAGATTTGATTAAGTACTTACTTTGCAGTTTTACTAGATTGATTGGTAATGTCAATAATAGGTAGGTAAGTACACTTTGTTTCAATAATCATAAGATTAAAATTAACAATATCTTAGTAACCGTTGACTTCATTGATAGGTATTTCATTTTCTTCATTGATGTAGTTTTTTGATAATTAAAGTAAACCTAAATGACTATCTAATAGTAGATAGTTATGCTTACTGAAAGTACCACGAACGGAATATGTTATATTTTCTTATCGTACAACACATATCAATCACATTGAACATCCGATAAAATAAAACTGCTAAACAATCGGAGCTCCGGAACATCGAAACGACCTCTAACATTACATCGTGACGTCATGATGTATTGCCATTTTTAACTGACTTCAATTTCATAGAAGGTGGAGGTTCTGTATTCGGTTGCGGCTATGTTTTTTTTTTATGTATGTTCACCGATTACTCCGAGACCCGTAAGTCGATTTGAGTAATTATTTTTCGTTCGAAAGAAGGTAATTCTATGGTGGTCCCACATTAATCTGGTGCTGTTCTGATGATGGGATCCATGAGGAAATGAGGGAACTCCTCAATTTTTAAATGCACATGTATGATGATTTGGGTGTTCTCTTAAGCAACTTGAGCATTTTCTCTCGAAAACCACTAATTTGATGACGTGGACCTGATGATGATGATTGTTTTGATGATAATCATGACGATTTCTTAAAATGAAAGACGTTCAGCGATTACTCGAGACCCGTGGTTCGATTTGAGCAATTCTTTTTTTGTTTGAAGGAAACTGCCTCCAAGGGCGTCCCCCATTAATCTGGTGCTGTTCTGATGATGGGATCCATTAAGAATTGAGGGAACTCCTCAATTTTTAAAGGCACATATATGGTGATTTGGGTATTGTCTTAAGCAAATCAAGCATTTCCTCTTGAAAACACTAATTTGATGGAGTGGACCTGATGATGATGATTGTTGATGATAGTGATGATGATTTTATAAATGTAGATTACTCCGGAACCCGTGGTCCGATTTGAGTAATTCTTTTTTTGTTTGAACGAAGTTACCTCCAAGGTGTTCTCATAATATTATTGGGTCTAATCTGATGACGGAATTCATAAGAATGAGGGAACTCCTCAATTTTTAAAGGCACGAGTATGGCGACATCGTTGTTTTCATGATTTCGACATGATGTTTAGTAACTCAAGTATTTCCTCCCGAAAATCACCAATTTGATGAAGTACAACGGTAGCCTTACCACGAGTTTACACTACATATTCGCTAACGTCTTCGTAACTTACTTTCTATACATGTCGCTGGCACTAATAGGATGCCAGTATGAGCGAGACGCATAGAAAGTAAGTTACGCACACGCTAGCGAATATGTTAGTGTTAGACTTATGGTAAGGCTACTGAGGAGTCGGGAAATGGCGGTTGAAGGGTTGGTGGTTCAGGGTCGAGGCGTTCCGTGATCAGGGGTTGATGTGCTGTGAGGTTGAGTGATCGGGGGGTTGAGGGATTGGGTCAGTGGCGGGGCGGAGGATGGATTTTGTGTTTGTGTAGACACAGTAATGATTTCGAATTTAGTGATACGCATTATTATGCTTTTCATTCATGCATCACGCGTCACTCATAAGCGTTTAACAATGCCTTAAAACTAAAAATGGAAAAATAAAAACTTTACATAAAGCTGATTATTTTTGACCTGTATTGTTACTATTTGTCTTGGCACCGACTTCAAATATATTAGTTGGTAACGCATATACTTAAAAACGGATAACATTTTATTTTATCCTTTTTGAAACCGGTTTTCTTTTTTTTTTGTAAAAGTTTTTATGTTAGAAGCGTTTCGTGAGTAAAGTGCGGGTGCCAGACTTTGACCGTCTACACGGTGAAACGGACCTTAAATACACGCGGGCCTAACCCGTCCTTGGCGTGTACCGGAGATTGAAGTAATGTATAAAGTTTTAAATAAAACAAAGATCTTTGTTGTAGACGGGTACACGGGTACCCGGATACACGGATCTTTATTACACGTGTAAAATGGGTCAGAAAACCGTGTACGTGTAGTTCGGAAACGGGTAACGAACACGTGTACACGAAACCCGGACACGACCGCGAGCTCTGATTCAAAATTACGGATTAGGATTCAAAAAACATGTTCGAGATTTATTTTTCACTCCTAGGGTATTTGACATTTTTTTATGAATGTTATCAATTGATCAGGTTTGTTTTTAGGATCAAATGTATGTATGGGACCCACTGTCTTAAAGCAATACAAAAGTCACAAATGATTGTCAAAGTCTGGTACCCGCACTTTACTCACGAAACGTTTCAAACAACATGAAATATTTGCGTTTATGTATATTGTTGGATTACAATATTTTTTTTAATAAAATGTTAGGAATCGAATGGTACCATTATTTTTTTTCTATTTGGAAGTTGAAAAAAAAATTTTTTTTGAAACTTTGAGACTTGTATTTTTTTATTATTCCCATATATTTTTTTAAGTTTCCAATTTATTGTGATAAATTGATCATTTTCTATCTATTTAACTAAGTTTAGTTATACAATTCAACGTGTCAACAACCCTATTGAATAAAAGAAAAAAGTCAAACTAGAGTAACTCTGTCCGTAACATCTTCACGCCTAAACCGATGAACCGATTTAGATGAAATTTAGCTTGGAAATTGTTTATGCTTGAGGCTTGAGGAAGGCCATATGATAGTTTTTACCAATCATCATCATTACTATCCCATCCAGACGAAGTCGCAGGCAGACGCTAGTATTTATTAAGGTCAAATATTTTTTAGCAGGTTTTTGAATTTGAATAAACCAATTTTTCCGTTTGCTAGCGACCCGCCCCGGCTTCGTATGGGTTACACAAAACCGTTACCAATTATAAATATTATAGGACATTTTTACAAATATTATAGGACATTTTTACACAAATTGACTAAGCCCCACGGTAAGCTCAAGAAGGCTTGTGTTGTGGGTACTCAGACAACGATATATATAATATATAAATACTTAAATATATAGAAAACAACCATGACTCAGGAACAAATATCTGTATCATCATACAAATAAATGCCCTTACCAGGATTCGAACCCAGGACCATCGGCTTCATAGGCAGGGTCACTACCCACTAGGCCAGACCGGTCGTCATTATACACCTTAACCTTCTTTAAAAATCAATCTACTGATAGGTGATAACCGTATGAAAATCCGTTCAGTAGTTTATGAGTTTATCGCGAACATACATACACACAAATAGACAGACGCGGCGGGGAATTTTGTTTTATAAGGTGTAGTGAAGGTGTAGTGATGAATAACATAAACAAACGGTAAACATAGTAAACATACGTGTGAGCACTAGCCGCCGGTACGCGTTGAATAAATTATTCATACGCCATTGTCGATTGTTCAATTATGGCGTTTTTGTGTTATCGATGTTCAATGGTGACATCACAACTGTGCGATTTAACATGACTTGACTTTTAAGACCCAGAGTCATTTTTGCTGTTTTGAATTTGGAATCTTCTTTTATTCCATTAAAGTTCAAAATTCGATTTACAATATAAATAATAACGGTGTCAACACTGACATACCTATGGGTCAAACAAAAGGTTAATTTTCTTATTTAACCCTTATCCACGTGAAAATGTAGGTACTCCTTTTATTTAGAGAAGTATGATAAAATCATTACCTACACGCCCACAAGCGTTTAACTATTGCCCACGGGAGAGAAAACTAGTGTGTTCGCGCGAACTGTACATTTTTCTCTCCTGTGGGCAATAGTTAACAGCTTGTGGGCATGTAAGTAATGATTTTATCATACTTCTCTAAATAAAAGGAGTACCTTTTCACGTGGATAAGGGTTAAATAAGAAAATTAACCTTTATAGCCCTTAACTTTTGTGTATGTCTACAGAGAAGACGCGAACACAGTTTTCTGTTTGACCCCTATACGCTAACGTTTTCTATAGGTATACCTATGTACATCTCGCGTCGTACTAAGAGAGCCCATGCTCTCTCCATTGGTTTTGGGTAACTCGTGATATGACAACGCTAAAAATATAGTTGACCGCTAAATGGATTTGTCTAATGAACTATCTAAGAAAAACTTACTTTGTTAGTGCCATTTTATGAACTAACTATCACCATAGAGTAATATAAGTAAAGAAAGAGTGGCAACTCCATACACCAGTTTTTTTACCAAAACGCGCGTTATTTCGTAGTCGACATCTAGCGTCATGTAGCGGAATTTATCAGTAGCTACTGCTAGTTGACAATAGATGTCGCGGCGAACGAAAACTCTAATGCTCAACAATTTTCAGCTAATATTACTCCATACTATCACTAAAACCGTAATGTAGTGTGGTTTTTACGTATATTGCGTGTAACTAGTCTTAAAACATTTAAGTCGACAATATGAGCTCATCTTGTGAACCACGTACCACGTAGTATTAAAATATTATTCATAATTTGCAATAGATATATCCACCCAGCCCAGTACAAATGAGAAATCCAGAATTTGTCACTGAAGTTTGAACCTTTAGTGCAGGGAATAGAGTTGATTTTGGTTTCGTTTGAAAATTGAACGAAACAAAAGAAATGAGACTCTGTTCCAATTGAATAGGATTTAAATTTCAGTGAACTGAAGAGGTACTATAGGTAGGACCTTGGGCCTTAGGAGGATAGATAAATCCACGAGTGTCTTAAGTATATAAATAACTCTATGCAAAGACACATACAATTGGGTACAACTGTTTTTTGGGGGTCGATTAAATCTATCGGCGCCGATTTCGCGGCCGTATGGCTTCACGAGTAAGCCGGCTCAGCCTCATTGCTAAAAATGTTTTCACGGCTGTATCGTTTCTAGTGTATCTTGGCCCGCGATCCTTAAGCGGCCCACTGATTAACAGTCCGCCGGACGGTATCGGCCTGTCAGTTGTTCGGAACTGTCAAAATTTTGTTCTAACTGACAGGCCGATACCGTCCGGCGGACTGTTAATCAGTGGGCCCCTTTAAGAGGAAAGTGTACCGACAGGGGACCGATAGCCCGGAGTTTTGAGTCCTTTTAGTCGATGCAGTTATTGGATTCTTTTTGAAATGGCGGAGTCATACATTCCGTTTTAAGCTATACAGAACACGCGCGGGATCTACAGCTCACAGATTCACTGGTTTTAATTCACCCGTAACTATTGGGAGTACCGCTCAGCAGGCTTAGTCGAGCCTTGAGTGGTTCACATTCGTAATGTGGTAATTACCACACCGACAGCTCTACCCCTACCATGATTCTAACACCGCTGTATTCGCTAGCGACAGTCTCACTCACACTTATATTTATGAGATACACTAGTATAATTCACCTGACACTATTGGGAGTACCGTTCAGCAGGCTTAGTCGAGCCTTGAGTGGTTCACGTTGGTAATGTGGTAATTACCACACCGACAGCTCTACCCCTACCATGGTTCTAACACTTCCGTATTCGCTAGCGACTGTCTCACTCATACTAATACTATTTTACTTACACTAATATATGTGATACACTCGATACACTAGTTTAACTAACTTGTCACGATTGGGAGTATTATTCAGTCGGCTTATTCGAGCCTTGAGCGGTTCACGTTGGTAATGTGGTATTTACCACACCAACAACTCTACCTCTACCATGATTCTAACACAGCCGTATTCACTAGCGACTGTCGCACTCATACCCTAATAATGTTTCATCCGCACTAATGTATGAGATACACTAGTATAATTCACCCGTAACTATTGGGAGTATCGTTTCGGCAGCTTAGTCGAGCCTTGAGCGGTTCACATTCGTAATGTGGTAATTACCACACCGACAGCTCTACCCCTACCATGATTCTAACAGCCGTATTCACTAGCGACTGTCGCACTCACACTAATATACGAGACACTAGTTTAATTCACCTGACACTATTGGGAGTATCGTTCAGCCGGCTTAGTCGAGCCTTGAGCGGTTCACGTTTCTATTGTAGTAATGACCGCACCGACACAGCTCTACCCCTACCATGATTTTAACACCGGCTTAGCTACCGAATGTTCATTGTACATCCCACTCACACTAATATATCCAAGAGCGAGATACACTGTGAGTAAGCAGTCGCTAGCGTTAACGGACGAGGACTAAGAGACGAGATAAGGGTCGTAGCCTTGACTCCCTTCAGGTCGTGGTTCCATTGACTTAGCGAGTCGGGTTTTCGGATGTACCGGCATAAAATGATCTCAAGATGGTCGGTAAAGACTCGAGCCAGTACAGGGACAGTTCTTTTAATTTGGACAATCTTATATTTTGGTCTATTTTGCGTGGCGTTCAAAATATATTTATTTCATAACTTGATATTACAGAGGGGCAGTACAGTGATCCCCACGCTAGGCGTAGCCTGTGACGTGGGGATCTAAGCGGAATACAAATTAGGTATTATTAAAGCTACTACATTAAAAATGAAAACTAAGAATTTTTATTAAATGACTGATCCAACTAAGTACATAAAGACTTAAGTCGGTTAAAAAGGTCTTAGTAAGTTATAAGTAAGTGAAAGTGTTTATGTGAAGCTAAGTAACTAACTTTCAAAAGCATGTCAATCCAATTTATTTCCAATCAGATCTAGACCAACGCGTATATAAAATATTACAAGAACTAGGTCACACAAAAGGTTCTTAAAATGTCAACAACAGAATACTGAAGTGGTTATACTTATCAAGGACAGAATAGACGAAGTAAAGCCAGTAATAAGTGCTTTGATAGAATATAATATTAGGTACACACAGCAACACTCCTAACTGTACACCGGTGGACCTTATTGCATAAGGCATAAGGTCCACCGATGTACAGTTAACAGTGTGGGCGAAGGTACTGCAGCTTTTAAATACCTTGATTTAACGAGTTGTCAGCAATCTAAATTTCACAAAGACAGTGTTAAATAGCTCTATTGCTGACATACCTATAATGTTCTTACCATAAACTATCACAAGTCCATAACATTTGCTGTGCTAATAAGAGTTCTATTTCGGTGCAAAAGCGATGTTTTTCTGACTCGGAAGAAACTAGCCGTTTTAACAGCTGGTCAGTATTGGAGAATAGAAAATAATGACATAGCTTGTATTGTTGATTGGAAAATAACATGGCTTTCAGTATTGGCGAGAAAAAACGTCAGTTCCTTGAGGAATTGCTTTAGTTTAAATCACTGTTATATTTTGAAAAGAGGTTGTTGAACTGAAACTCACCAAAGCTACCTATGTAAGTTACCTACTGTACAATGTACATATATAATACACACCAGAATTTGCCAGAATTTAAATTTATAATTTATTTTATTTTATAAATAAAATAAAATTTAATAATTTAGAGGAATGAATAATATTATTTAGACATAAACGCGTATACCATATATTATACCGTATTACTCAATTGAGTTGAAACTTCACATACATGTGTAAGTTGGGTGACAATGCAATATTATCGTACAGTACAGCTGATCTGATGATGGACTCAGGAGCAGGCCACAGTGTCCATGTGATAAGACAACGCAATCTAATTGTGTTTAATATGTTCTTTTAAATCGTCTCGATGAGCGATAAAAGCTTGTATCAAAAATGAAAGTTTTGACTTTAAACTTGTGTTATTCAATTTGTGTAATAATGTCCTATAATATTGATTATTTATTTAAAAACTAATTTTTTGTGTGCAGGCGGAGGGGGAGGAGATTCACTTAGACGAGGAGATGGACCGAGTGGTGTGGGGGGAGACGAGAGCGGAGCCGCTGGACTCGACGCGGTACCGCGCGTCGACGGAGCCGCGCCGCGACAGCGCGGCCCCGGTTCCCCCCGATTACGGTGAGTATAGGGTACACCTGGACGTGTGGGGAGGGAGACGCAGAACGTGACGCGGTACCGCGACAGCTTGGCCCCGGTTCCCCCCGATTACCGTGAGTGTAGGGTACACCTGGACGTGTGAGGAGGGAGACGCAGAACGCGATGCGGTACCGCGACAACGCGGCCCCGATTCTCCCCGATTACCGTGAGTGTAGGGTACACCTGGACGTGTGAGGAGGGAGACGCAGAACGCGATGCGGTACCGCGACAACGCGGCCCCGATTCTCCCCGATTACCGTGAGTGTAGGGTACACCTGGACGTGTGAGGAGGGAGACGCAGAACGCGATGCGGTACCGCGACAGCGTGGCCCCGGTTCCCCCCGATTACCGTGAGTGTAGGGTACACCTGGACGTGTGAGGAGGGAGACGCAGAACGCGATGCGGTACCGCCACAGCGCGGCCCCGGTACCCCCCGATTACGGTGAGTGTAGGGTATACGTGTGGCGGGACGCTGGACGTTGCATGGGTAGCCCCGGTTCCCCGGGTACAGTGTGTAGCTGGGACACCTGCCCGGCGGACCTACGGCGACGACAACTGGTGCCTCGGTTCCTTCCTAGTACGGTGGGTGAGAAATACATCGAATATTTAAAGCGCCAGTTCTTCAAAAATGGTCGTGACATCTTGCTGGGAGATCGATCTTGGCACCCGGTGGTGATCGTCGACGTCCCCATCCTACGTGACATGTGCTACACCATCTGCTATTGAAGGTATTAGGCGCAAAAATTCAATAAAATAGGACAATATAAAAGGAGAGAAGCGCTGGTGGCCTAGCGGTAAGAGCGTGCGTTTTTCAATCCGGAGGTCATGGGTTCAACTTCAAACCCCGGCTTGTACCTTGTTATTCGGAACTAATGTACGAAATATCATTTGATAAGTATTTACCAGTTGCTTTTCGGTGAAGGAAAAACATCATGAGGGATCCAGACTAATCCCAATAAGGCCTAGTTTCCCCTCTGGGTTGGAAGGTCAGATGGCAGTCGCTTTTTCGTAAAAACTAGTGTCTACCTCAATTCTTGGGATTAGTTGTCAAGCAAGAAGAAGGAGAGAGCAATAAAAAAGGAGGTTCCCGTGCCCCCTACAGTTGTCGCACGCTCCCTATACCTTATGAAGAGAGTATCTGACTAGAATCGTTGTTCCAGAATCGACCCGAGAAGGCCTGGGCTGGAGCAGCTCGGAGACGTCGCCCGCGGAGCCGTCCCGGACCTCAACGATGTCACCGAGCCAGGTTAGTTCACTCGAGTCATAGAGAAATATAGTAAGACAAGAGTGCTCACTCCATACATCAGTTTTGGTACCAAAAAGACTATTATTTTCATATCATTCTAGCATCGAGTAGCGGAATTATCAGTACTTTAAGTAGTAATTAAATAGTACTGTCAAGTGACAATAGATGTAGCACCGACCGGAAAGTCTAATGCTCAACAATATAAGACTTCGGTCGGTGAAAATAATAGTCTTTTTGGTACCAAAACTGATTTATGGAGTGAGCAATCTATGTATTTTTTTCTCTATGCTGGAGTCGAGTATAATTTTAGACATTTAGAAATCACTAGCGACCTGGCGGCTTCGGCTTCAAGAATCACTCTATTGATAGGTGAAAACCGTATAAAAATCCGTTCAGTAGTTTTTGAGTTTATCGCGAACATACATACACACAGACAGACGCGGCGGGGGATCTTGTTTTATAAGGTGTAGTGATATTTAGGTTTCTTGATCAGTTTTCATTTTGAATCTTGAATGACCATGAAGGATCTGTAGCGATTTTAACTTTTAAGTTCTCAATTATTATTTTCTTAAATTGTCGGGTTTTTCTTACTATTTAAATTTGCTTGTTCTACGCCTATCAGGGCATCTTCGACCCCCTTTCTAACTTCAGAGGCCAAAAAGTAACTTTTGAATTCAACACATAAGTATACCTACATACATACGAACGTGCATGTAATATAGAAAACGACCCACAACATTAAAATACAACATCAATACGAATAGTACCTGCTGTGTAGTTTATTGAATCAGTAATTACAAAGGTACTAAAAATGTAACAAACCAAGGACATTACCGAAGGTTGCATGCATCTGGTTGACTCGTGCAGGCGAGCGACGTCGCGGGACTAAATGTAATAATCAATATTCAATGTTAAGGTTAAACCAGCGTAATATTTATCGAATATTACGCTGGTTTACCTTTCGTCTGTTTACATATGTATTTTTTTAGACAGTTATAGGTACGGGCATTTGAGTTGAAGTCACGCACACATAGCTACGTAATCATGTAATTACGTGGAGTTTTTGAAATTAGAATTATTTTTTCGTATTGATATCTAGCAAGTTGAACCGCCAACTTCAAGGTGGACCAAAACGTTTCTTCAAAGCCTTTTTGCACACTTTTATTTAGCTTCGCTGCGTAGGTATATGTATGTATGTATATCTCTTTGTACCTATGGTGCTTCCAATCTTGTAACTTAAATTTGATCTACTTCCGGGTGTCTGATTGAGCTGAAATTTCGCATACTTCCATATTTCCGATGACAATGCAATAATATGCTAACATGGAGCTGATCTGATGATGCAGTCGGAAGGTAACCAAAGGAACTCTTCGATGGAAAAACATAAAAACATTGAGTTTAGGCTCATTTGAAAGGTCGGGAAGTACTTGATAGACACGCAAAGGAGAGAAAGTACAGTCGCAATAAAAGTGTGTATTAAATAAAAAATTTTCACCACATCAGCTCGGAAAGGCTTACTTTGCACTTCAAAAACTGATAAGAAAGTTGTATTTTATCCACATGTGAGGCAAAGTAATTTGAATTTTGAATTGTTTGCTCATGTTGGCTGATAGAATGGACTTTTAAATGATGATTTTGGATGATAACTATTTAATAACATTCATTTGGATTTGATTTGATTTCATTTTGTTTGATGTTTTACAGTTGGTATTTTCCTTGCGTTGGTGTAGTGATAAATTTTGTGTTTAACTCGAGGGCAAAATTTGTTTAACCCTCGTGCCTTGAAACCTTCGCAACGCTCAAGATTCCACTTCTCGAACCACTCGCTCCGCTCGTGATTCAATTTTGGAATCTTTCGCTTACTCGGGTATCAATATTAGCACGAGCGGTTCAACAACAACTTTGCCCCCTTGTAAAACAAATAACTATTTCATCACACTCGCTCAGTAAATGTGGAATTGCACGCAGATTTAGCGGGAGTTATAGAAAAAGCGTTCTCCCTAGGGAGTTATGAAGTTTCTAGTGCCATAATTAACAGTTTTTTGTCTTTATACTTAATTTTTGTATCGCAAGTGTGATGAAAAACATTGTGTGTAACTCGGGGCGTAATAATATTGCAAACTCGAGTCTATAAATCGCTCCGGCAGGCCGTCGCGATTTAACTTACTCTCGTTTGCAATATTTAACTTACGCCCCATGTTGCACAATGTACTATTTGACGGTTACTTGTTTTAGCTTAATATCGTGCGCTTAAGTCACATTCACTCATTCATTCAATTCGTTTTTTGCGATTAGTATTTTGTGTAGCTGTGTGTGTAATCATTCACCTCAACTACCCTGGCGATCAATAGATATTTTATACAATATGGAGTTTAAATTTGGTATGGGAGCGTGACCGCTTATTTAAGTAGCGTCCACGTTGTGTTCAAGTTTACGACCGATACGAATATAGACTGCAGGGTAATTTAAACTCATCAAAATATCTTCAATGTTTTACATTATTAACTAGAGTGCCATATATGTCCAGATAGCGAAAAAGATGCGTTGTGTGTGACTTTAGTTAATAATGTAAAACAGATAGATATTTCGATTAAATAGTTTAAATTACCCCGCAGTCTAAATTGCCGCCCTGCACCTTACTGACATTGAGTTCTATGTAGTTCCCAATTAAGGATTAAAAATGTTTTTGTGTCGAAGGTTTTACTTCTTAATTAGCCAACGAGACAATAATAATCCCGTACAGCTATTATTAATAAATAAGTTTTTGGCAAAAATTTCATTTTTGGTACAAGCTTTTATCGCTGACTGTATTTTTCTTACAACAGACAACTAATACTCATCGAGACAATTCTAAAAACCCCTAACACAATTAGGTTGCGTTGTTTCATCACAGAGTTCCTATGACCACCTCCTGTCTCCATCATCAGATCAGTTCGACAGTACCATATTATTGTATTGTCATAAGATCTACATACAGCTGCCAATTTTCATGACGCTACGATCCTTGGAAGATGGTTAAATTAGTTACCTTAGATTCCATTACATAGTTACATACAGGTCGACCTAATAAAAGCTTGTTAATCCTGTCTCCATCATCAGATCAGTTCGACAGTACCATATTATTGTATTGTCATCAGAACTACATACAGTTGCCAATTTTCATGACGCTATGATCCTTGGAAGATGGTTAAATTAGTTACCTTAGATTCCATTACATAGTTACATAAAGGTCAACCTAATAAAAGCTTGTTAATCCTGTCTCCATCATCAGATCAGTTCGACAGTACCATATTATTGTATTGTCATCAGAACTACATACAGCTGCCAATTTTCATGACGCTACGATCCTTGGAAGATGGTTAAATTAGTTACCTTAGATTCCATTACATAGTTACATACAGGTCGACCTAATAAAAGCTTGTTAATCCTGTCTCTATCATCAGATCAGTTCGACAGTAGGTACTATATTATTGTTTTGTCATCAGAAATACATACAGCTGCCAATTTTCATGACGCTACGATCGTTGGAAGATGGTTATTAGTTACCTTAGATTCCATTACATAGTTACCTACATACAGGTCAACCTAATAAAAGCTTGTTAAAAAAAACTTTTTAGTGAAATACTTATTGTTTCAGACCACTTCGCCGTCGTCATCGATCAGCCCGCGCGAGGAGGGAGACCGGCACGTGCAGTTCGACGGCCCGGCCCCGGCCACCCCCGACCCCGGAACGACGACGAACGACGACAGCGACTTGCGGCGCGAGCAGCGGACCGCGTGAGTACAGTACTGGAGTGAGACAGCCCGGCCCCGGCCACCCCCGACCCCGGAACGACGACGAACGACGACAGCGACTTGCGGCGCGAGCAGCGGACCGCGTGAGTACAGTACTGGAGCGAGACAGCCCGGCCCCGGCGACCCCCGACCCCGGAACGACGACGAACGACGACAGCGACTTGCGGCGCGAGCAGCGGACCGTGTGAGTACAGTACTGGAGCGAGACAGCCCGGCCCCGGCCACCACCGACCCCAGGCGGCGTAGCACGGTTGCGTTTTTATCCCTTGTCGCCATGCCTGTCACGTTCTAACAAGTATGTAAGTGCGAAAGGGACGCGCATAGTGATAGTCGATAAAAATGGAACCGTGCTGAGCCCGCTGAACGACGACGAACGACGACAGCGACTTGCGGCGCGAGCAGCGGACCGCGTGAGTACAGTACTGGAGCGAGACAGCCCGGCCCCGGCGACCCCCGACCCCGGAACGACGACGAACGACGACAGCGACTTGCGGCGCGAGCAGCGGACCCCGTGAGTACTTAATGTGGTAGTACCTACTATAGTAACACAGCGCGATAATAACATTACAAACGTAATGTTGATAGATAAATCAACTGTTTCTTGTCATTTTTTGCCACGGTCGCCTAGGTCATTCTTTATATCCTGAATTTATGGCATTTAAATTAACCAAACATGGGTTTTTGTGGTATGTAAGCCCTTTCCACAATGGGCGATAGTATAAAATATAAAATAAAATATTCTAACAATCTATGCTACTATTGTCGCCTGGCTGGTGGGGCAGAATCAGAACAAGAAATAGTTGACTCACCCAGTATCACGCGCGGTGATAGTGTTAACTATTTGATAATAAGAGTTAACTATGTATACTGTGCATAATCTATGTATTACGTCAACGCGCAACAGGCAAACTCTGCTTTACATACATCAGATATTTGCTTACTACGGAATTACGGATTACGCCGTGGCTGGAGCTACGCAGCTCGCACTAGAGGAGTCTATTCTCATTCACTTTTAAGCTACACTCGTAGAGCTACGTCGTAGCCAATATTATTATTTAACACATAAAAAAAATGAAATGTTGAATACGACTTATTTTTTTACCATCAATGTCACCATCGGTCAGAAGGCAGTGTCGAATTCCGCGAAGCAAAATTATTCTCGACGTTAGCCAAGATTTTTTTGCACAAAAATACGTAAGACTAATTTCAGGGTTAAACATGACAAACGTCGTACTCTATTTAAAGACTTTAGAATCGGAAAAAATAATTTGGACACGTGGAAGTCGGAGTCACGCACTTAATGTTCCGCTTAAAGACCTATTTACTTATTGCAAATGTAGAATAATTGAATTTAGCCTTTATTGACAAAGTTGTTTGACCGACTATATGAGTATCGTATTGACACTTGCTAATAATTGACAAGTGAGTGTGATCTGGTCGCACGCCAACCGTCCCTTTTGTATGGTGCCAATTCTCGCTTCAGCAGAGCCAGTCTATCGCGACGTTTTCGACAATGCACGAAGCTTTCTTTGCTCTGTGCTAACGGCTATACTTAGTTGGGTATTTTATTAAAAGTTAAACACGCTTTTCTCAAACTAGGGATTATGTTATTTCTACTCAGAATTACGAGCTCTTTCAATCTTTATAGGAGAAAAAAAGTGTTACAAAATTTCCATACGAGTATCGATACGTACGAACATACAAAATCTATGTATAAAGGTAAGGGAATGGATATAAAAATATTTTAACACTTTTTGTGTCCTATAAGATCGTGATTCTGAATAGAAATAACATAAAATAAATAAACTATAGTGTACAACTTCCAATAAAATAGCCTATTAGTAGACTTTGTGTTTGCAAATTGTCAGTGAACTGCGTGAAAGTATTAGGGCGTTTCAATACCTTCCCTTTTATGTACATATTTTCGTCTAATCAGTTGTAAATTTTAATGACATTTTACTTTGTTAATATAACCGGATTCACTTGATTTTGTGGTGTAATATGTAATGTTTATTTCTTTCTCCTTACTAAATCTAAAGCCACCTTTATAAAAAGATGTCCGCGAAAGACGAATGAACCTATTAATGTAAAGTATTATACGTTTACAGTATTTATTCTACGTGACGGTGTATAAAAATAATATCAAACTTGGTGGCTTACAGTGTAACAAATTTGGTCATAGGGATGTGATGTTTTAAATACCTATCTGTATTGGTTACGATGGGAAATCCGTGAATAGTAATAAATCCCCCCAAACAAGTTTACTACCTGTTGTTGAAGCTACAAGTGCAATGCCTGTCACGTATTCGCGGGCTTCGGATGCTCCGAGTGAACGGTGAGCTATTGCATTTCTTTCACAATTATTATTGAGCCGGTAATTTTTTTGATCACACTTGCTCGAAATAGATCTTATTTCATGCAGGTGTACTGAAGGACAAAGGCCTATATTGTACCCGCGTGAATTATGACTTGTGAAATTTTTTTTATGCTGAGTAAAAAATTAGTTTTAGTATTAAAATACTGACGTTTATAATTTAATATTGTTTAATGTTTAAAAATATTTAATTAGAGTAGGTAATTTAATAGTCGTTTATAATATTTTTACACAATTTTCAATCGTGGCTTAATGCCGGATAGGGTTTGTGCCTTCACTGCCTTTGATGTCTAACCTGTCAAAGAATGACAATATGGCGGATGAATGTTATGTTATGTATTGTCACCGTATTTAAGAATTATTTCGCTTAAAATTTATTTTTTTCTTCGCAAGTGTGATGAAAAACATTGTGTGTCCGGAGTTATCCGGGGTTAAGAATATTGCAAACTCGGGTCTTTAATTACCCATTACAAAAACCCCCATCTCCAAAATTTCACTTACCCCCCACGTTGCACAATGTAAGTACCTACTATGTATAAAGTTGCGATATTACCGGCTATGCTCAGCTCATGGCTCATTTAATAATCTTTAACGGTCAAGTCTGTATGTTCGCGATAACCTCAAAAAAAATTGAACAAATTTTTATGCGGTTTTCACCTATCAATAGAGTTATTCTTTAAGTATATTAATTTGTTAAGGTTTTGTGTAAATTTGTTGAGCTACCCGTGGGAAGCCATGTGAAGTTGGGATTAAAATACATCGGACCCGTTAATATCATCAGATTATTTATACGTTACTCTAATTCAGTGGTGGGCAAAGTACGGCCCGCGGGCCATCTGCGGCCCGCGAATGGATTTTATCCGGCCCGCCGCCGGTCCTATGAAATAATTAGTATATGGGCTATATGGCATTGGCTCACGATTATCACAAATCAAAAAAAAATTGGCTACAATTCTGGCCCCCCATGAAAAAAGTTTGCCCACCACTGCTCTAATTAGTTACTAGAACAAACAAAAAAGTAATTAAGTAACTACGAGTAGTGGACCGTATACGTAGATAAAGAGTCGGTCGGTCGATATATTTAGCGTGTTATAGCAGCGTGTAACACCCATGATATTTTTGTTTTTATTCGTTTATTTTAAATACTATACCGGGTGTGGCCTGTAACACGAGCAAAGAATTAAAACATAGATTGTACTCCTCAAACCGTGACACTTTTGTTCAACAACTTTTAAAAATTATGAAGTATTTAGACTCCCTATTTTTCATACAAAATAAATATTATCTTCAATGGACGCCATCGCCACGCCATATCATTATGATTGACGTTGCTTGTCACGCCTTAAACATAACAAAATTCGCAATCTTAGAGGACATAACCAACGGCGACGCCATGTCTAAAATTTTCGGTACAAAATAGTCTGTCGTTTTTTGCGGGGGAGGGGCACATCAAATGTATAGGTACGTCATGTCAGATAAACGTCAGTCCATACATATGGTTGACATGTGGTTGACCATTGGCCGCCTATTTTCGACAGGGGGGACGCCTGTTAATGGCGGGTCCATTGTTAATTACTCCGAGTTGGCAATACATTGCGTCTTAGAATAAACTTTAAAGTGTATTAAAAATCAAACCACACGTTATTTTTAAAAGTAGCTGAACAAATGTTGGTCAATATGATAAGTACAGCCTAGAGTTTAATTTTTTGCTCATATTACAGGCCACACCCGGTATACTTACATGTAGGTACAAGGTAATACCTTTACTCAATGACCACTAAATACTGTAGGTAGATTTAGATTTCTTTATTTCAAGATGAAAATGACACTAAAGATTTGATACATTCGTCAAAATTATGTTTATCTTCTCATAATAATTATTGTCAAGAACATTATCAATTGCCCCAGGTGCAAGATACAAGGTTTTTAGGTTTTCAATTTGATTGTGGATTAAAATGGGATAAGCACATAGACTTACTTACAGGTCGGTTGGCTCAGGCATCTTTCGCGCTGTCACGTCTTTCTTCTGCCCTTTCTAGTGAAAACGTCCGCATGGCATATTATGCTTACGTAAACTCTATTATTCAGTATGGAATTGACTTATGGGGCCTGGCGGCTGATAGAGATAGGGTTTTTGTGTTGCAGAAGAGGGCCGTTAGGATATTGGCTGGGGTTCCGCCGTTTACTCCAACGAAGGAATACTTCCAAAAACTTAAGATTCTGACGGTCCCTAGTTTATTCATTCTGGAAGTTGCGAAATATATGTGGAAGCACAAGGGCGACTTTAAAATGCGTCGCCCAGAACAGAGAAGTACGGGAAGATATATTAAAGCGGAATTTGCGCGATTAGCGAAATCATCCAACTCATTGAGGGTAGTAGGTGTAAAAATATATAATAGCTTGAGCCCGGAAATCAAAGAGGCAACTTCTTACGAGTTGTTTGTCTATAAACTAAAAAATTACTTGATTGATAAGGCCTTTTATAGTATTAATGAATTTTATGGGTATTAATTAATTTTTAATTTATTTGGTCATTATTATTATCGTGTAATTGACTTGTGTATATGTACAGTTGTAGGTTTAATTAGTTTTAGGTGTGTATGTGATTTTATTTTTATGTTTTTGACATGTATGTTTTTACCGTATTAAACGCTCTGAATCTGAATCTGAATCTGAATTTAAAATAATAAAATCAATTGTGTCGCCCAATAACGATCGCCATGTACAAAGAAAAAACATGTCAAACATGTAAGTGTAAGGCATTGATAAGCTTTTGGAGAGCTAAACTAAATAAGCTGGCTTATTAGTAAGATTTAATGAGAACAAAATGAGTATCATAGACAATATAATAAAACAAATGACGGAGTTAATGCTTTAAGGAATAACTGACTAATATTGTGCAACAGCTACTGGTACTTTAATATGTTAATACCTACAGTATGTAAATTAACGAAAAACATTTACTCAAGCCCGTTAATTAATGGGTCACACTGAGCAACTTTTACTATGGCACCAACCCCGAAATGGCGAAATAAAATTGACTCTCCCATAGAAAATTTCAATGAAACAACCAAATTTTTTTTCGCGATTTGGGGGTCGGTGCCATAGTAAAAGTTGCTCAGTGTGACCTACACATTAACGGGTTTGAGTAAATGTTTTTCGTTAGTTTACATACTATATTGTGTAGCAAAATTATAATAATAGGTACCTAATAAACACACATAATATCGTAAAGTTTCGGCACACTAGATAACGATTAGCGCGACCGACCGCCAACTCTCAGCTGCTAGGGTTGAACACTGACTTAGACTAAATTTTCTTACTCGCGTCCACTAACATTTGCAATCCGGGCTCCAATTTGCGGTAGACCGGATTAGTAGTAGTAATAATTCAGATGAAAGTAAACATTGGCAGATCGACGTTATTACAAGATTGGTTTAACTCTTCTACTGTAATACATACATAGGTACAGTCAGCAGCAGAAGTTGCTAAGCGGCCGAGGTGTTCAAAATTACCTTGACACGCTCTTAGTCTCTTAACAATAAAGTCGCGTGAAGATCATTTTGACCACCTGGCCCGCTTAGCAACTTCTGCTGCTGACTGTACCTACTTATTTTGTTACTTACAACAATTCTAGATAATTCATGAAAGATATGATATTTTAAACATAGCATATAAAATACTTACGGAAGATTTAGACGAGTTTTTGAATAAAACTCCAGAGCCTCTACCATCAGTTTTAACATTGACATAACGCTCACGTCTACGTAATTTACTTTCTGTACATCTCGCTTCCACTATTGCTCGCATATGCGAGTACGAGCGAGATGCATAGAAAGTAAGTTACTTAAACGTGAGCGTTATGTCAATGTCAAAACTGGTGGTAGCCGTACAGGACGGCTGGGCTTAATATTAAATAAGTACCTATCTATACAAATATTTTTTTTGTACCATTTAGAATATAATATCTTTCATGTTATCCTTTTTAGGGTTCCGTACCCAATGGGTAAAAACGGGACCATATTACCAAAGAGAATAGATAGTATAGAGGTATCCTGTTATAGTAAATTTTGTGTGCTCTGTGCGTAGCAACCCTACACGCGGCGCGGTCACTGTCAGGGCATCACGGGCGCAGACAGAGCCAACCAGCACACGATACCAATTTAGAGCTGCATATAGAAATTGTTTTTTTTTATTAGCCTAAGGGAGTGTCCCACTGCTGGGCAAATGCCTCCCCTCTTTCCCGCCATTTGGTCCTATCCGATGCACACTCCTGCCACTTTTTACAAAATGTGTCAAGGTCGTCCCGCCATCTCCGTTTTGGTCTTCCTCCGCCCGAGATCCGTCCTGTGGGACCCAGTCTCTAGCTAGTTTGGTCCAGCGCTCCGGGTGCATTCGGCAGACGTGCCCTGCCCAGTCCCACTTTAGCTTGGCGGTTGATTATTTATTAGAAATTGATTATTTGCTAAAATTTGATATTGATTATTTGCTATCCGTTAATGACATACAAACCAAATGTAAATAGGTATTAAAGTATTATATCGCTATAAAATTAATGCGCACCTTTAACAAGTTATTATAATTTAATTATTAGTATGGGTAAACTGATGTTTTAGAAAGCACAATTAATGTGAAGTAAATTTCGACGCGACTTGTTTTTTATCGATATATTTTAACATAAAAGTCTGTATGACTCACGATAAACATTTATTTTTAAGGTGTTTTCTCATAAGATGCAGCCTCTCCGGTGTGCAAGGGGGACATGTCTAATTGTCTATATAGGTACATAACGCTGTCTCGCTCACACATCGGAGTGGCGTACAGATTCGCATCAGTGTGCTAACCGTGTAACATAATTGTAAAGTGTAAATGAAGACGTCAACTTTGCCCACAGCCGCCTACACCACCGCCACCAAGGCCGCAAGTATTCCCTCCAAGAAGGCGCGCGGGGCGGTACAGAGAGAACGGACCGCCCCGCGCCGACGGAGCGTGTCTCCACGGCCGAGGAGCTGCGCGAGGCGGATGCTGATGACCTCGCCAGCCACCGGACGGACGACCCGAAGGGCCTGCGTCGTCATCTGATACACCAGGCTAAGGTATGGGACAGAAATGTACAACAGCCGAGGAGCTGGGTTAGGATAGCTCGCCAGCCACCGGACGGACGACCCGAAGGGCCTGCGTCGTCATCTGATACACCAGGCTAAGGTATGGGACAGAAATGTACAACAGCCGAGGAGCTGGTTTAGGATAGCTTGCCAGCCACCGTACGGACGACCCGAAGGGCCTGCGTCGTCATCTGATACACCAGGCTATGGTATCGGACAGAAATGTACAACAGCCGAGGAGCTGGTTTAGGATAGCTTGCCAGCCACCGGACGGATGACCCTAAGGGCCTGCGTCGTCATCTGATACACCAGGCTTAGGTATGGGACAGAAATGTACAACAGCCGAGGAGCTGGTTTAGGATAGCTTGCCAGCCACCGGACGGATGACCCCAAGGGCCTTCGTCGTCATCCGATACACCAGGCTAAGGTATGGGGCAGAAATGTACAACAGCCGAGGAGCTGGGTTAGGATAGCTCGCCTTCACCGGACGGACGACCCCAAGGGCCTGCGTCGTCATCTGATACACCAGGCTAAGGTATGGGACAGAAATGTACAACAGCCGAGGAGCTGGGTTAGGATAGCTCGCCGTCACCGGACGGATGAGTCGGACGACACGAAGGGCCTGCGTCGTCACCTCATACACCAGACTAAAGGTATGGGACAGAAATGTACAAGTGCCGAGGAGCTGGGTTAGGATAGCTCGCCGTCACCGGACGGACGACCCCAAGGGCCTGCGTCGTCATCTGAGACACCAGGCTAAGGTATGGGACAGAAATGTACAACAGTCGAGGAGCTGGGTTAGGATAGCTCGCCGTCACCGGACGGATGAGTCGTACTACACGAAGGGCCTGCGTCGTCACCTCATACACCAGACTAAAGGTATGGGACAGAAATGTACAAGTGCCGAGGAGCTGGGTTAGGATAGCTCGCCGTCACCGGACGGACGACCCCAAGGGCCTGCGTCGTCATCTGATACACCAGGCTAAGGTATGGGACAGAAATGTACAACAGCCGAGGAACTGGGTTAGGATAGCTCGCCGTCACCGGACGGATGAGCCGGACGACACTAAGGGCCTGCGTCGTCACCTCATACACCAGACTAAAGGTATGGGACAGAAATGGGACTGGGACTTTTGGGTTAGCATTTATGCTGAGGCGGGACCATTTCGTGGTAAACTATTTATTTATTTTTATGTTCAACTTTCTTTGTTATTTCTTTACTTGTGTATGTTATAGTTTATCACGAATAAATGAGATGATTTATGATTTATGATTTATGATGAAATGTACAAGTGCCGAGGAGCTGGGTTAGGATAGCTCGCCGTCACCGGACGGACGACCCCAAGGGCCTGCGTCGTCATCTGAGACACCAGGCTAAGGTATGGGACAGAAATGTACCACAGCTGAGGAGCCGAGTTAGGATAGCTCGCCGTCACCGGACGGATGAGTCGGACGACACGAAGGGCCTGCGTCGTCATCTGATACACCAGGCTAAGGTATGGGACAGAAATGTACAACAGCCGAGGAGCTGGGTTAGGATAGCTCGCCGTCACCGGACGGATGAGTCGGACGACACGAAGGGCCTGCGTCGTCATCTGATACACCAGGCTAAGGTATGGGACAGAAATGTACAACAGCCGAGGAGCTGAGTTAGGATAGCTCGCTGTCACCGGACGGATGAGTCGGACGACACGAAGGGCCTGCGTCGTCACCTCATACACCAGACTAAGGTAAGGGAGAGGGGGTCTACGGAGCGGGTCTCGACTGCCGAAGAGCGGGGGGCAGCCCGCTAGCCACCGGACTGACAACCCGAAGGGCCTGCGTCGTCACCTGATACACCAGGCTATGGTACAGACAAAGCCGGGTGTCAACAGCCGAGGAGCTGGGTTAGGATAGCTCGCCGTCACCGGACGCACGACCATAAGGGCCTGGTCGGCACCTAGATACACCGGACGAAGGTACAGTGAGGTACAAAACCGGGTATCAACAGCCGATGAGATTAAAGTACCTTTCAAACTACGTATAAGACGAGAATAATCGGTGATCTCTAGATGCCTATTACTAAGGCAGATACTCTTCAAGAAGGTACGAGGAATGGTAAAAAGAGATTTTACCACCAGAGTTTCGATCCTAGCCATAGGTAAGAATACTCCAGAATTTTACTTCTCGTTGGAGTAAAACTTGCTAGGTCTCCTTCTGTTTTTCATTTTGCGTCTAGAGACAACATTTCGTGGAGGTTCATGTTGTAAATGATTGCGGAGCAAAAGTTGCAGGAATCGATCGACTGACGGCTCGGCCACGACATCGAGCGACATGCGACGGCGGGAGCGATAACCATAGGTTGTAGCGAAAGGTCCGATCGCTGTGTCACGCTCCAATCTATGGTTATCGCTCCCGCCGTCGCAAGTCGCTCGATGTCGTGGCCGAGCCGTAGGATGCGATCATCTTCTGGTTCGGGCAAACGCAAAGCATTCTGCTGGACTACTTTAACTACTATATACTAGGTACATATACTATAATTAGCTACTATATTTTTGAGAATGTTCGCATGTATGTACTTACGACTACCGTCTTACATACATGACAGGGTTCTAATGGTACAAATATTTTATAACAATCCATAAAATGTTAGCGTATCACTTTCTATGTAACGAAAACAAAGTAACCAATTGAAGAGCTAACCTCATTTTTTCCAGGATACATCCACGGTGCACGTGGGACGGCGGGAAGAAGGCGATCGCCTTAACTCCCTGATTAACGAGAAGAAACTGTATGACCATAGTCCGCATTCCGTAAGTACCATATTTGTAGATATCAAAGAGAATGTAAGATATAAAGGAATCACAATTATTTAGCGCCACAACATAGTAAGTACATATAAAATAATGCTAAAATAGAATCCCCACTCAGCATAATGCCGCGGCAATTCGTGGCGCTAGTTTTCAATGGGGACCTGACTTAAAACTAAAAGTTAGCGGCGTCACAGTACGCCAACCACACACAGAAAAACAGAAATAAAAGACCATGTCATAATTTTTTAAACTTCCACGCAACTAAAATTAGCGAGTACCTAAGTGATCGTGCTCCAAAATAGTACGGAAGCTTATATGTGTGGTGACCGCGAGTTATCTAAAATTATTATTTTAATTGCCTTTGTACTTAAAGAGGTGTTTAGGTACAGATACATCTTCTTCTTCCTCGCGTTATCCCGGCATTTTACCACGGCTCATGGGAGCAGCCGCTTGACAACTAATCCCAAGAATTGACGTAGGCACTAGCTTTTAAGAAAGCGACTGCCATCTGACCTTCCAACCCAGAGGGGAAACTAGGCCTTATTGGGATTAGTCCGGTTTCCTCACGATGGTTTCCTTCACCGAAAAGCGACTGGTAAATATCAAATGATATTTCGTACATAAGTTCCGAAAAACTCATTGGTACGAGCCGGGGTTTGAACCCGCGACCTCCGGATTGCAATTCGCACGCTCTTACCGCTAGGCCACCAGCGCTTTTTACAGATACATATACACCTGAAATAACATACCAAGTAAACCTACCTTCCATAGGTATTCGTTCAACTCGATGAACTGCTAGCCAACGGCGACGGCGACGCCGAGTGGAAGGAAACAGCCAGATGGATCAAATACGAGGAAGATGTGGAGGAAAGTGCGGGCCGCTGGGGACAGCCCCACGTGGCTTCCCTGTCCTTCCACTCGCTCCTCAACCTTCGGAGGTGCCTGGAGACGGGCGTGGTGCTGCTGGACTTGGAGGAGCGCGATCTGCCTGGTGTTGCTTACAGGCATGTGAATTTTAATTCATGTTTTTTAGTCGCGCCACGATTTATCACGCTTGGAAAACATTTTTTTAGATCAAGTATGCTTTGCTTAATCGCGTGAACGTTGGATCAAATAATTGTACGGTAGCAATTCGTGCACGTGAGACATCTAGAGTTCTAGACCAGGGGTCGGCAAACTTTTGAGTAGAAGAGCCAACCGCAGTAGAAATCGCCAGTTTTAGGAATTTCAAAGAGCCGCAAATGGTATTTCAGTATTTTAATACAGCAGAAGACGTAATTAAGGTTCCGTACCCAAAGGGTAAAAACGGGACCCTATTACTAAGACTCCGCTGTCCGTCTGTCCGTCCGTCTGTCTGTCACCGCTATAACTGTATTTTTCTGTTGCCGCTATAACAACAAATACTAAAAACAAAATAAAATAAATATTAAAGTGGGGCTCCCACACAGCAAACGTGATTTTTTTTGCCGTTTTCTGCGTAATGGTACGGAACCCCTCGTACGCGAGTCCGACTCGCACTTGGCCGGTTTTTTTTTAGTCGTTTGAACAGCTACAATCGTACCCCTAAAGAGCCGCAAACGCCTCACGGGTCGCGGTTTGACGACCCCTGTTCTAGACTATTATACTCAATTTGAAATATGTAGATAGGTAGATACTTATTGCACGCAACTCAAGCACAGTCAACTGTACAAATATGGGTGTACAAATCATCTCAAAAATATGTCACATAACTCTTATGTCAGTGAATTAAGAACTATGGGTCATATTTTTGACTAAGTTGTCTACACCCATATTCTTACAGTTGACTGTACTAAGTGGAAAAGCACACCTCACTCCAACCCCTTACTTTAGTCCTTAGCTTGATGAGAGAGCAGTATAGTGAGAACGGAACTTCGTGATTGCATTGATTATCTGCTGAGCAACGCCAATCTCACAAGCCTCTTATCCTCTTTAGGGCCACCCCACACTAGCGTCTCCCGAGCATCGGCGTTGTTAGGTTGGTAATAATATAACTAGTTGTATCCTATTTTGTGTTATCTGTGGCAACTCTCTCTTGCATTGAAGATGGCATCGTTCATATACAATTTGTGTAGTGCTCCCACAAATCTTTAATTAATAAATAGGTATATTAAGTGCAGTCTTTCTTTTCACCATTATAGCAGCAGGGAATATATAGTCAGAAGGGATACGAATCCAAGCCCTCAAATAGGCGCTAGTCAACTCTATAGCTGCTGCTCGACGCAACGTTGGCGGAACCGCGCAGCGACGCCATTTTCCATAGACGCCGACGCTCAAAAGAAGCTAGTGGGGGCTGGCCCTTAGGAATAAGTCTTGGAACAATGTTGAATGAGTTTTGTGTACAGGGTGGTGGAGCGCATGGTGGACGACGGGCTTATAGAGGAGGATGACAAGCCTGTGGTGATGAGGAGTCTGTTGCTCCGCCATCGCCATGTCCACGACGACCGCTTCCGGTTCTCCATCGGACGGAAGCATACTTCTTACACGAGCTTGCAGGTAAGATTAGTTTATTCTAATAGGTAATATTACGAAAACTCTGCGTACGGGGCGCCGCTAGCGCAAACAGAGGGCCTACCACGAAAATCTAAATTTCGTTATCTATTCTGCTTCTCTTGCATATTTGAGCGATATAGTGGCAGATAACTAAATGTCGATTTTCGGATTTCGCGGCAGACCCTCTGTAAACGAACGACCTGGATGCATCAATGTCATATTTATATGTAACAAATTATCTGTGAAAATTTGTAAGTACCCCCTATTGTGACATGACCGGAATATACCTAAAATTTTTGTTGGAAAGACCGTCATAGGGTAATTACTCACGTATTTGTACACGTACAGTTAGAAAGAAAAAGTTTCGCTCCTTCTGCTCTACCGACCTGGTCCTTCGCGCCTGTCATTCCTTCGCGAAACCGGGAAGTGGGTCAAATTGAACTTGCAAGATTTGATTACAGACAACGGGACAGGTGAAACTAAATAAAAGCTTGTAAAAGAGAGGTTATTAGGTGTTGATAAGTTGAATAACACTCTACAGGTTGTAGCAAATCTCTTGACATGTCAATAAATTATATTGTTCCACTAGTTTAAAAAACTAAATTTAATTGATTGCTTATAAATAAATTATCACCGATAAGTACAAAACTAAATCAAATGATAAATAATATTACACTGATAGGTTAGTTAATGCTCCTCAAAATCATAATTCGTTCTACGGTAGGTAAAAAAAGTACCCAACGATGTACGTAATTGCGATTTTTCAGCGTGTGAACGCAGGCGATAACGTAATGATCGGAAGACGCTCAGTATTCGCATAGTTACCGGAGCAAACCAGCATAGGTTTGAGCTCCGATTTCGAACCGACGTTAAAGGTCTTGAGGCCAAATTTGACTGGTTTACTCAGATGAGGGAACGAACGCCCTGCCAACTGCCAAGTCACGCTTATCGGGCGACTTGGCACGCGACCGCGGAAGTCAAGGTTGGGTTGCATAATCGTGGAAATATAATGTCACTACTGACATATATCTGAGTAGAACTCGCATGTCAAAATGTGTAAGTTGCAAAAAGTTTTATTTATTTATTATTATTGGTTTACCAGTAACTGTTACACTGACAATGACGCATGCATAAAATTATTAAATCTTTAATAACTAAGAGCTACAATAAAATGCAGGTAAACACTGCATGCAAACTAAGGTTGGGAAAGTTCTCAGAAGCTTTTGCGACAACAAGAATGAAAAGAAGTTTTCATTTTGGGCCATTCATCCTCATTCATTTTTGAGAAATTGTACGTTCTTAAGTTTTTAATGTGGAATGTTTCGTGAATCAGTTAGAACTTTAAACTGTGCGTCACCCGACAAAAGATATAGAAGTGTCAAAAGATTGTAATTTATCTTCTTCCTTCCTTGTCGTATCCTCATGGCTGAGGGACGTGACGAATGTGGACACTTTTCGCCAGTGCTCTTCAAGCCGCTCTGTTTTGGGCCCAGTGCATGCTAGCCTGCAATGTGGCGTTTGTCTCTGACGTTATACTGTCCGCCCAACGCGTGGCCATAAGTCCACCTCTACGCTTCCTTGCCATGCGGCCAGTAATAATGAGCTTTTCCAGGCTATCTGGCCCTGTCCTGCTCAGATGGCCGAAGAAACCAAGTACACGTTGGGAGCAAACAGTGGAGAACCTCGTTCTAATGTTAAGTTCGTCGAGAAATTGTAATTTATAAGTAAATACCTATTATTAATCGATTCTAATATTGATTGATATTCGGAGAATTTATAATCACACAAAAAATCCACTAGGTATAATATAAAATAATCAAGTTCTATTATAAAACCCTCTAAATATTACAAAACTTACATAAACAAAAATGTTAAAATGTGGGATAGGGACAAACGATTATCAATGGCTTGTGAGACTTAACAAGTGTTTATGAATAACGTCATAAATATACTCTTACACAGCAGTAGGGTTTGCTCGACGGATCTGAAATGTATGGGAAGATCCGCGGATCCGGATCCAGATCCGGATAATTTCATACATTTCGGATCCGGATTGCAAACTCTACACAGCAGTTAGTGTAAAATAATTATGTTATACGAAAATTTAACAACTAATTAAATATACATAATATTACAAAGTGTGTTATAAAAACTTAAAGATACTTAAACATCACAAACTAAATTACTATTATATACCCACCAATATTAATCTAAACCAATTAATATACCACGATTCTCTAAAATGAGTACTGTAAATTTAGAGCATACTTTCGGCACATGAATAAGACGCATGCGGGTGATCTACTCACTGCTATATGTCTGTAATTATAACAAATTTAGACTTAGGGAGTTTTCTGGCACGAGTAAGAGCTTGAAAAAATTATATTTATATTTTCTGCACATCTCCATAATCTATAAACAGTTTCTATTTTCGTTTTACGTAAGATTAAACAAATATTATGGAGATACTGGAGACGCCATTGCTGTCATTTTCTGTACAAAACAGTCTGCCGATATCTGCGGGGGAGGGACACTTCAAATGTATGGCTATTTGTACATGATTTGTACGTAACGTAATAGCCATGCCAGATAAACGTCAGTCCATACAAAAGTTTGCACAATTGTGCAAGGTTTTCGGCAGAGGGGTAAGCTCTTAAAGGCGACTCCGGTTATTAAATGCTCTAAGATGAAGCTTGTTTTAGGGCGGATGGTTCTGTACAAGAACCGTGCCTATGAGAAAATTGCATTTTTTTTTAGGGAAAAAAATAAAAGATTATCAAAGACAAACTAGATCAAACGGATACCTACCTATCAATCTAATGACTGTTATTCAAGCTTATTCATAAACGCGCTACAAACCACAATTAGCTAATAATCGTTTGTCTTTATCTGTCATTTTGACTTATGTATTTGTAAGAAAGGGATAAAACATAATTTAACTAAATCAGGCCCGTAAAGTTTTATGAATAAGGGGGAGAGTGTTTACATCCAGCAAAAACTTATACAGCGTGTATAGGGTTTGCAATCCGGATCCGAAATGTATGAAATTATCCGGATCTGGATCCGGATCCGCGGATATTCCCATACATTTCGGATCCGTCGTGCAAACCCTAAGCGTGTATGTATTAAACATCCATTGCGTGCGGAATTATTAACTATGCAAGGAAAATAAAGATCGTATTTTTTTTTGAAAACATAAGTAAGTTAATAGCTGGTAAAGCAGATCTTGTCAGTAGAAAAAGGTGGCAAATTTGAAAAATGTAGCCGCGAAGGGATATCGTCCCATAGAAAATTTGAATTTCGCGCCTTTTTTTACTGACAAGATTTGCTTAACCAGGCGGCTTAGCACGGTCGCGTTTTTATCCCTTGTCACCATGCCTGTCACCTTCTAACAAGTATGTAAGTGCGAAAGGGACGCGCATAGTGATAGTCGATAAAAATGGAACCATGCTGAGCCCGCAGCTATAGATACTTAATTAATAAGGGCGTAATACTATAAAAGGTTGTCTGGAAGAGATCGCTTTTTAGCGATAAGACCGCCTGTTGTTACCTGGTTCTATTTTTCCGTTAAAATTTCTTTGTAGTTTTACATGTATGTAAAATGTATAATTATATATACCCCGATTTTTTATTAACATTAGAATTTTTCTAACCTTAAAAGTAGAGGTACGTACATAACATAATTCGTGATTATTTTCCTATCAAGCGAAAGTTGTTTAATCAGGTTTCGAATCAACGAAGTTGGGTCAAAAACATTCTGTGTTCGCGTCTTTCCTGTAGACATACACAAGAGTTAAGGGCTATAAAGGTTAATTTTCTTATTTATTAACCCTTATCCACGTGAAAAGGTCCTCCTTTTATTCAGAGAACTATGATAAAATCATTACTTACATGCCCACAAGCTGTTAACTATTGCCCACAGGAGAGAAAAACGTGCTGTTCGCGATAACACACTAGTTTTCTCTCCTGTGGGCAATAGTTAACAGCTTGTGGGCATGTAAGTAATGATTTTATCATAGTTCTCTGAATAAAAGGAGGACCTTTTCACGTGGATAAGGGTTAAATAAGAAAATTAACCTTTATAGCCCTTAACTCTTGTGTATGTCTACAGGAAAGACGCGAACACAGAATGTTTTTGGCCCAGTTACTAGAGAGGCCTGAGGGTTGCTATTCTTATTTTTTCTATATGATCTAAAAAACGCTACGATTTTTCAAAAACTCTGTTGGCTGAACCCACTGCACTAAAACTACCATTGTGACTACCACCAATTTGGCATTGACGCTAAATATTGAGAACGTAACTTACTTTCTATACATCTCGCTCGTACTCGCATATTAGTGAGAGCGAGATGTATATAAAGTAAATTACGTAGACGTTAGCGTATATGTCAGTTTTGACACAGTCAGCGACTCATGGTACGGGTACTTTAGTCGCATCTGTGATTTACAAGAAAAAAAAGTTCAGCGAATTGACATTCGCGTAGATTCCCTCTGCCAAGTGCAGACAGGAAGTGAACACACGCCACATCCGGTGGCGGTGTGTAACTTAGCCCTTTACCGCCTAGGGCGCAAATCGACTGCTTTACTCACAAGTTGCTGTCGCTTTATAGTTGGCAATAAATGCAATAATACACAACTTGGTTGGTTCAGAGGTTTTGTCGAATTAAGATAATTAATGTTCCTGTCCCCACTTCCATCTCGCTCACGTTTAGCTCAGCGATAGTGAGGGAACTCCACAAACATACTGAGCCTTAATTAAAGTCTTTCTATAAAGATTATGACATAATTATGAAGGTTCTATCTAGATAAGAGTAAAACCATTGTCGTCATTGAATATATTATCTAATTAGATTTATTCTCGGCTCACGCTACGGTTAAGATTACCTAAGAGTGGGAGTAAAGCCAGGAAATTAGAAGGAGACAAAAGATATGACGCACCGCGCGAAACTTGTGACGGAAGAAATGACCGTCGCGCGGATTTTTACCATGTATCTCAATTACTCTGAAAATAAGTACACTTAAATTTTCCTCGTCAAATCCTGCTGCTGTCACTAGCTAGGTTTTGAGGGGGTGAAGCAGACGAAGTGGTAAGTAGAATGGTCTTAAGCGCCATAGACGCTATTGGCGAAAAAATTTTAAATACGCAAATCAAAACTATTTCATCATAGAATCTGGTCACAAAATTTCCAAGAATGGGTTAAGAATTGCGACCTGTAGAGGAGAACATCCGGACATACTAAAGCAAAATGCCCGAGTCAAAACGGAGATATTTCGCTATAGTATAAACAACATTATTTGCGGTATTTGACACATTATGACTGACGTATATAGAGATGTAGCTAACGCAAATCGATTGTCACAGCAAGCGATTACGATTGGATGGCACGTAGACTGTGGTATCGAATTGTGACGTATAATGAATTTTTATTTAAGATTTAAATAAAGCTAGAATTATATGATTTTCCCGCAAGCTAAATGCATTTAATACACCGACCGAGTAGTTCACACCCTTTGTCAAAATTGAAACTAACTGGGGATCTATTTTAAAGATTATTTATGTTATTTCTGTGTCAAATTTGTTGTCTGTTAAGTGACGATAAATATATCCATATTTACTAGTGATGTACCGACTATTGATTTGGCCGACTAGCCGACTAGCCGACTAATCGGCGCTCGGATGGCCGATTAGTCGGCCGACTAGTCGGCTAGTCGGCCAGATCATTAGTTTCGTATAAGTTGAGATGAAAAACAATAGTTTTGCTCCTTTGGTTGAGCTATTCATCATAATAAGTTAGCTTGGCTAAAAGGCTCTACAGGTTCAAAGACCTATCACAAGAATCCTCGTTCAATTTCTGTCTTTAGTTATTTTATTTTACGATCCTGAGCAGAACGTCAGTACAGCTTGTAGGAGGTATTTCCAAGGGTCTATTTCCCGTACGTAGTCGCCAGTTAAGAACCTATCCCCTGTGGTCAGCGTCTTAACGAGCAACGTGCCCTGACTAAGTCTCTAAATTATGCAATAACATTAATAGTTCCTCATGGCTCCACCATTAAAAAAAAAACAAAAACTGAATAATAATAAAAAAATATAACTATAGAACTTGCACATGAAATTACACGAGAATCAGTTGAGATCGACCTGTAGAGGAAAACACCAGCCCACCAACATACGATAACGATCAAACGGTCAATTATATGAACAAAAGTTTTCGTTTGCACCCTGAATAGGTATTTTAGTAAAATAAACATAAAACATATGGTAAATATTGACTGCTGATTTCTTTTTTTTCTGTTTTTCTTTGACTAATAAAGTGCCGACTAATCGGCCATTTTTGCCGACTAGTCGCCGACTAATCGCCGACTACACATGTGGCCGGATAGTCGGCTTTCCCGACTAGTCGGCGACTAGTCGGTACATCCCTAATATTTACAGTTAATTATCCACCTTTTCCTTATTTTTATTAAAAGAAAAATGAAAAATTCATATCGATTTACTTAGACGACTACCGATTCATAACGGTGGTGTCCGACCAACCCTAAAATAAAAAAAAAAGACGTAGAACGTAAACGTTCGCAGTGCAGTTGTTTTCCTTTGTGATTTCGATGTGCAAGATATTTTACGTAGTATTGCTGTTGTGAGTGACAGACGTCAAATACCGCAAATAATGTTGTTCATACTATAACGTAGGTATTATACAAGTCTGTAATGTCGTTTACAAAATAACGCATTATACTATACACCGCCGCGCCTTAAATATTTCACCTGTTTTTAATTAGTAATTAACTATTACGGATCGACTGTGCTTTATTTCATTATAATTAGATACGTGGCCTTTAGAGAGTTGAAGCAATATTCGTGACAAACGATGATTCCAACTGAATACGATCGATCTATTCAATCTCTTGCCGCGTTGGTTGGTCCGGTGACAGTGTGGACGGAGCCGACACAACGCTCGCATATGCACGTGGACGTAATTAATTAATTAAATTATTTACCAGGGCAGGGGTAAGCGACAGTTTTATGACGTCCTAACTTTTAATATGCACAATATTGTACTTGAAACTAAAGGAAGTGATTTTAACCCTTAAATGCATAGTGATGTATTTATACATCACAACATAAACATCAAATTTTATGCATAATTAAACAAATTCTATTTGTTCCTGTATATTACTTCAATAGTAATACTAATCAATTTTCTGAATTATTACATAAATTTACGCAGTATATTAATTTATAAAAATTATATTTGTTTAAAGACGAAATGTCGGAAAACTTGGAAAATCCTGGAAGTTGATGATTTTTAGTATGTGATTTTGGGCAGATTTTTCGGGTTTTGTAATTATTTTATATTTACAAACTTTATCATAGGAATGTCACAAATAGTATACCTTTCTGATGGCAGTATTAAACATTTTCCTATACCCCTTACTAATAGTTATATATTTATGTACAAAAATATGATTTAGCCTATGCAACTTCTAACAGTGATTTCGCAGTGAAAATCGATGATATATTTTTTTGCTATTTTTCCTAGATTCAGCAAACAAGTATGTGATACATATATTCATTTCGGGCAAATAGAAAAAAATCATGCATTTAAGGGTTAAGCTCTTAAACGGATCAGCAGTATTTTTGTTACACCCTGTAAATTATTCAACTTACGACGGAATGTGAGCTACATAAGACACTGAAGTGTCTCTTGTATTGTAGTCGATCTGGATGGAGGAGGGCGGGCGCGGATCTTTCGGCGCCCGCGGGTCCCTGGGCGCCCGGGGGTCCCTGGGCGACCGAGGGTCCCTGGGTGCCGCGGCGCCTGCCCCGGCGCCCGCCGGACGACGCCACAGCTTGTTTCCACTCGGCGCTAAAACCGTGCGAAATATACCTTCGAATGACTCCCGCTGGCCGCGGGACCCATTTGATATGAACGGGGCCCCGCACCAAGCGGGAGTAGACTGTTAAGTGTGCTCATATTTCTATGTACATACTAAAATACCAACTAATATGTTGGAAGTTGGTGCCTATTTCTCTTGTTTACATAGAGCAATACGAAGTATTAAACGTGTATTAGGTATCAGTAAATTAAAAATATAAGCACATTTTGGTGTGTATCACTGTTCACAAATAACATAAATAACATAATACCTACATCCTTTGTTTTTTTTTGTGAAATTTTCCTCCCCTAGGACAGGCGAACAGGACTCGAAAGCATTTTTATGCGTGACTAACTTGCGGATTTTTCGTTAATAACATGTTGGCTAACAGGCCAATTCGAGTTTTAGTTATTAGATCTGTTTCCGATATGATACTGATCTGTCAGTATCAAAAGTGACACATTTTAAACCAAAACGTCACATTTGACACTGACTCAGTATCATATCGGAAACAGATCTAATAACTAAAACTCGAATTGGCCTATAGTTGAAAAAACGATTATTGGCAATAACGTATTTATGGACAGTTACAAACGAAACTAGTATTTGAAAGTGTAACTTTGTCTAGTTCCATGAGTTAAACATTTGGGTTCCTTTTACTTAAAATATTCGTCTCCTACTTGTAGAGGCCTGTATTAAAATTGTATGCAATATTAAACAATAGTTATTTACGATACAAGTGCCCGACCGGTCTGGCCTAGTGGGTAGTGACCCTGCCTGCGAAGCCGATGGTCCTGGGTTCGAATCCCAGTAAGGGCATTTATTTGTATGATGATACAGATATTTGTTCCTGAGTCATGGGTGTTTTCTATGTATTTAAGTATTTGTATATTATATATATATCGTTGTCTGAGTACCCACAACACAAGCCTTCTTGAGCTTACTGTGGGACTTAGTCAATCTGTGTAATAATGTCCTATAGTATTTATTTATTTATTATTTAAATGCGGAAAAGAGGAAATTCGAAACGAGTGGCGATAAATTAAAACACGACCGAAGGGAATGTTTTAAATCGACACGAGTTGCGAGTTTTACAGTACATATGGCCCTTTAAACTTTTGACATACTTACGCACGAAAAGTGCTATTTTACGCACTAGTGCGCGAAAATAAGACCATATGTACTGTAAAAGTCTTTTTAAATGTAGGTAGAGCTTACAATTAAAAACCTCCATTTTACTTCACTCCGCTCTTCGCGTACGACACGTTTGCGGGGGCGACAGTTGAAAATAATGCACTTACAAAAATATAACCGTGCAAATTATGACCATGAATATCATTAGTTCTATAATTAAAATTCAAATTTCATTGGTCACGGTAAGTTAACCCTGCTCCGCCGCGGGTAATAACCATAAGTAGGTATATAAACAAAACAAAATTTAATGTATTTTCGAATATAATTTACCTATTTATGAATGAGTTTTTAATAGGTACTGTATTGTAAGAGATGTGGGCAAGAACAACCCGCTGTACAGTCGCCACGATTTATATGAGGACGGAGATGTTCACAAATATCTGAACAAAGCTTCTTCAAACCAAGACGTTAAAGTGCGTATTTAGATATTTTAATCGCGTACGCACTTACACAGCCGTATTCGGACAATGAGATACGTCAAATACTAGATATTGAATTATATGGATTGGATATGTCAGTGTCAAAAGTGACGTTTATGTTTGAAGAATTGTTCGAATTGCTCATTGTTCGAATACGGCTGACGTTTATTATTTGGGTTGACGTTTCGAATGTGACGTTACGTTTTAAAATACGACGTTTCAGTTTTAAAATATGAGTGAAAATCGTGTAATTTTAAAATATTTAAATCAACATGTAGTGGGTTTTTAAATCGATCGATGTACCTAACCTATGGGTGATTTTAGTGTTCCATACAACAGAGCACTTAACCGGTTTATTAAGTTGTTTTATCACTTTTATTTGCGAGATTATTCGGCATAATAATTGAGTTAATAATATAATTATATAAAATAACAATTCTATTGTTTCACTTTTTGTGGGATCGCTTCACTGGGTACTTGCTAATGTGTTCACAATCCAAATACCTACTAATTTTGTACTTTTTGCCAGAGACCCATTACAAGTGCATTAAAGAGTACTTATAGTACTTATATTGTGTATAACGCAAAATAAACACTCAAATTGACTTCTTTGTACGATGAAAAAAGTGCATATAGCAACTCAAGGTCAAAAGGTAATTTCTTAAATTATTTATAGATAGAGTATTATAAGTATTCAATATCTGGCAGACCGAGCTTCGCTCGGAAATCATATTATATCTCAAAACTGCGCGCTTTCCCAGAGATAAAACCTAGCTAGATAGATTTTTCGCCCCCGTTTCTGAGATTCCTGAAATATATATATATATATATAAAGAAATATACAAGAATTGCTCGTTTAAAGGTATATTGTATCTGTATATTATAATGACATCTTTTATTTTTTGAATATTAAAATGACGAGTTTTTAAGTATAAGGAACCCAGCTAGTAGAACGATCATGAATCATGAACCCATCGTTTTGAACCATTTAGGTATAAGTCGCTTGACTTTTTTGGGGTGGACTTAAGGTGGATGCACACTGCAGCGCATGTTGCATAGCATCGGCCACACTCATCGGTGGACATAATGCCTTGTGTAAGCTAATAGGGTCCACCGATGGACAGTTAAGAGTATTGCTGATTGTATAAATACCAGTAGCCTCGGTATATTCAAGGAAATTGATCATAAGGTGAGTTGGGGTCTAATTTTGAAAGCGGAATAATTTTGAAAATGTCAAATATCTACTAAACTAGAAGGAATTTCTACTGTAGCAACAGTAAGATGACTTGGTAACAGTTGCAGTAGCGTAAGTGTTGCTAAAGTATGAAGTGCTTCTGGTTTTATACATATTTACCATTTTCAAAATCAACCCGCGTTCGAAATTACACCATTGTACTTTATCGCGATAGTGCATTGCAGTGGACTATCGGCCTTACACCAACATTGTTGAAAATCTATCGATATGACCATTATTGTTCAGTATTCATTGAGTAGTGAAAATAGTTCTGCCATGTAAATTAAATCTGCAAGAATCCTTTCATTACATCGAGTGTTGATCCCATTTTTTTGATTGAATCATGTTTTGATTTGTTTTTAGCTTTTTTCGCGCTCTTGTTTTGGACTGAAATTAGTAGTAATATTTCGGAATTTCTAGTTAGAAAATTAAAGAGTGCAACTTTAATTGGGACATTAAATGTAAGGTTCCATTTATACTTTTCGAGATGAACATCTTTAATCGTTTCATCTCAGAGGTCCTTCAAAATACTTCCATTTAAACGATCGATACTTGTATTTAAGGTCCCATGGTACTCTACAAGCTGTTTTTGTTTTTCAACATTTAGCTATACTCCGCGAGATGAATTTTTAAGTCATACTGACAACTTCCACTATGATACCAATCTTGTTATCAACAAAAATGCTGTCTCACACAAAATACATATTACGGATAGTCATATTATGCTATCATCGGAAGATCAGCGCTGGAAGTCGAGCTGAGATCATTTTTTTTTGTTTTTGCGACTATTTGTGGCATTCTCGATGAAAAGGGTACTTGTTGTCGGTTGTAAATAAGGCGCTATTTCCATATGGCTTCAATTTGAAATCAACCTCATCGACAACGAACAATGGTACCTTTTGATTGAAAACGTCATATTTCTTGGCACTTCTATGTTTTTTCTGTTTTGTATAATTCATTCCTTTATAATTTTCCTTCTCTCTTGTGCTTACGAATAATATAATAATATTTCTCTTTCTATTCTATTCTATATTTTTGCGACTTCAGGGATGGTCTCATAATAAAAGTGGTTCTGTATGACTTATATATTTACCTCGCAGACGGCTAAACGTCAAGTAAACCTAATAGTATACAAAAGGCTCTCTGTGTACAGAACTTGGCAGACCCGCGCCGGCGCCGAAGCTCATATGCTATACCAATTGACAAGCCCAGTATGCATGAGCTGAAGAAGAAGGTATCCACGGCCGGCTCCGAGAAGATAGACCTTAAGGAAGTGGAGTATGCCGTCGCTGGGTCACAGGTATGCTCGATGGCTGCTCTGATTAAAGAAACCATAAATACCCTTTACACACCACACTTAAAAAAAACAGTAATAAGTTTTTTGGCATAAAAATCATGATACAAGCTTTTATCGCTGACTGTGTATCGCTGTTCTTTGATCAGGCAACTAATACACAATTCTAACAAAACCAAACATAATTAGGTTGCGTTGTTTTATTACAGAGTTCCTATGGTCACCTGCTGTGTCGATCATCAGATCAGCTCGATGGTGCCATAATATTACATTATCACTCAACTTATATATGTACCTATATATGTGAAGTTTTAGCTCAATCGAATAATGCGATGTTGGTCTAATTTAGCTTCCAATATTTGACCCAAGCATATCGTACAATTGCAAGTAAAATAAAGATCTGGACGCGCCTTTACAATCCATTTTTTTCAATCACAGGATGAACTGCGCCGTGGCCACAATGATGCCATACTGAAACGCATCCCCGAAGACGCAGAAGCCACGACCGTCCTCGTAGGAAGCGTCGGCTTCCTCGACCAGCCCACCATCGCCTTCGTCCGTCTCGCACATGGCATCCTCATGCCCTCCATCACAGAAGTCCCCATCCCAGTCCGGTTCATGTTCATCCTTCTAGGCCCTGTGACTGCCGAACTAGACTACCATGAAGTCGGTCGATCCATCTCAACTCTGATGGCGAACCCTTCTTTCCACAACATCGCCTATAAGGCTGACGATAGACGAGACCTACTGTCAGCCATTAATGAGTTCTTAGACGATTCCATCGTGCTGCCGCCTGGTGATTGGGAGCGGCAGGCGCTTCTGCCGATGGATGAGCTCCGTGCGAAGAGCGAGATGATTCGACGTCGCAAAGCCAACGCACTGGAGAAGAAGAGGACTTCAGTAGCTGCTGGTGCTGGGGCTATGACCATTTCTGAGGAGAAACAAGCACTGCTGAGGTTGGAGACGGCTGGATTGCCACCTAAGGAATCTGAGGGGCCCCTTGAGCGCACCGGACGACTTTTCGGAGGTAGGTAGAACTTTTCGTCGACTTAATGGCTAATTTAACATTCAGATTCAGCACATTAACCTTTTGGACGCCAATGACCGATATATCCGCACCGCAGGTCCAACGCCAAAGACGGATAAATCGGTCACAGACCACAGAGCAACATAGACCTACGTGCATATGCATAAAGTTCAATTTCAGTTTTGACACTTCGGTGACGTGGCGTCCGAGTGAAAGCTTTTGTGTTTGACACGGCGTCGAAAAGGTTAATTACAGACATTACTGAACCAGCGGTTTTCTGAAATGTAAATCAGTATTTTTATCACATTTTTTATAGCAGATGACTAGGCTAAGTTACAGTAACTAAAGACGAACAACCAGACCGAATAAAATGTTGTTTATTAAACAGTCGGTATAAATAAACAGATATTTAATCAGATCAATATTTTACCCAACAATGCTTATCCGCCCGTGTATTCTGTTCTTGGCAGCAATGTGCTGAGATTATGGGCATGCGTAATATAAAATATGATTGCAATTGCTCGCCCAAGTCTATTTTGGCCGCGTGCGACTATCTATAAGTTCCGAGTTTAAATTTGTATTTTACAATCGTAATTTTAAAAACTTATTAATGTTATTTAATTATGAGTGATTCTCAAAATAGTGGCATCTACAGGTTAAAGTTAAGGAAAAATGATTTTTTTTTTGTGATTTTTTTTTCAGTTTTAAGAATGAAAAATATTTGTTAATACTTCAAGTAACCCAAATTTCAAAAAGGGAACGAAATTATGGCTAGTTGACGTTTTGAGATACAGGTTAAAGTTACACTACACAGGTTAGGAGGGAAATGTAGCAGGTTAAAGTGAGTTTTAATATAAAATAATATATGTACGAGTATAATTAAATTGATGGAGTCTAAAATCACGTCTTGCATTTCCTGTGTGAACATCCAGACGGCCAGCACGAGCTGAAGGTATTATGCTAGTGAAAGCGGACATATAAAAACTGAAAGGTCTTGTACATATATGTATCGAGTCAGAAGTCACAATAACCTGTCAATATTTACATTAACCTGTACATTGATCACAGGTTAAAGTTAAGCAGGTTACAGTGAAAAATACATTATTTTATGTTTTATCTCTTAAACGGATAATAATACGAATGTCTCATTTTTAGCATAGATGAATATGCCTTCATACAAAATTAAAATAATACTAGTAGCTCGCCCCGAACTGAGAACTCGCGGTTTGCCAAAAATTATATAGAGCGATTGACTTTGTTGCACCTACTTACTCGTATATTTCGACATAAAATAATAGAAAATAATTTTCAAGAAAAAAAAAGCCGAATTCTATGGGGGCCGGTGAATGTAAGTACATAGATGGTGCACTATGTAGAAAAGGAGGTAAAACCACCCACTTTTCTAATAGGTAGCATTTCGTTTCTGTAAGGGTCGCAGTTTTAGCCTCACGAACCCACTTCTCTGAAAGCAGTGCGGTTCTGTGAGGATTGCAGTTCGAACCTAACCAAAACCACTTTTCTAGTAGCATTTCGTTTCTATAAGGCTCACAGTTCTAACCTAACCTAACCCACTTTTTTTCGGTTCTGTGAGGATCGCAGTTCTAACCTAACCTAACCCACTTAACGGCGCGTGCGGTGCGGTGTACGGGGGTTTGAGCGGGAGGGGCTAGTAAGTTTGGCATCATTATACTTTATACCTACATTTTATGGTAGGTAATCATAGTGGTTTATTTAGCTTAGGTATCAGTGGTTTTCCGGGTCAAGGTCCGAGTCCGGGTCCGAGTCCGGGTCCGGGTCCAGTTCCGGGTCCAGGACCAGGCCCAGGTCTAGGTCTTGGTCCAGGTCCAAGTCCAGGTCCAATTCCGGGTCCAGGTCCGGGTTCAGGTCCAGATAAGAGCCCGGATCCGGGTCAGGTCTGGCTCCAGGGCTAGCTCCGTCAAAATCGAAATTCGAAATCGCCAATCGTGTAGTCATTGAAGAGTTCTGTTCTGATCATCATCAGCAGTTCCACTTCATCAAATGCGATAGTTTTTAATGTAAATTCTTCATTTTCTGATGAAAATACACAAATCTATACGCATGCCTTTAAGATTTGAGGAGTTCCCTCGATTCCTCATGAATACCATCATCAGACCACGAGCTTAATAAATATGTGGCTTAAAAACTTGCTTAACAAACATAACGAAGAGGACAAATCGCCTAACGTGAACTATGCGTCGTTGAAGAGTTCCGTTCTGATCATCATCAGCAGTTCCACTTCATCAAATGCGACAGTTTTTAATGAAGATGCTTGATTTTCTGATGAAAATACAAAAATCTCTACATCGTGTTTTCATTTATTTCCGTTAATTTCAAGAGTGCATTCCTGAGCTTAAATCAAGTAACTTTCTCAAAGACACCGATATTCTAATTAAATCCATTTCGGAGATAATCAATTATTTATTTTTTCTTATAAGGCCTCTACAAGCGTGTACACTTTCCTTAGGGCCGGTTTACATATTGATTAGTGTTTAGAATGAGTTCATACATTTGCTACTAAAATTAAGTACAATCTGGGTCGATCGATGTTCGAAATGACATTGATATGTCACAGATTTCAATTGTTTGGTTGAGTTAAATGTAATGTCCGTGTTACAACAATGCTAAATGCTACATTTAATTACTTTTAAACTTTTTTTTTTATTAAACAAAAACATTTTTTTTTTGAAAATTAACTATGCCATTTAGTTCTCTTAAACGTACTTAACCATACCCCGAAGATAACGGAAATCAATAAAAACACGGTGTATACGCATGCCTTTAAGATTTGAGGAGTTCCCTCGATTCCTCGTGGATCCCATCATCAGAACTCGAGCTTGACAAAAATGTGGCTTAAAAACTTAACTTGCTTAACAAACATAACGAAGAGGACAAATCGCCAAACGTGAACTATGCTTCGTTGGAGAGTTCCGTTCTGATCATCATCAGCAGTTCCACTTCATCAAATACCCCGAAGTTAACGGAAATCAATAAAAACACGGTGTATACGCATGCCTTTAAGATTTGAGGAGTTCCCCCGATTCCTCATGGATCCCATCATCAGACCTGGGTTTTGACAAAAACGGGACCAATCTGTATGCATATACATACAATCAAAAAAATAATTTTCAAAATTGGTCCAGTAATGACGGAGATAATGGAGGAAAAAACATAAAAAAAATCACAAATGAATCTCCTCCTTTTGAGATTTGGAAGTCGGTTAATAAATGAGGGCGCCACTTTCTACGTCGCTGTCATATTTTTAACGTAAATTCTTACACATGGCAACAATTTAAGCCATTTCCGTCAGTAGAAAAAAGCGGCTAAAAATGTAGGCGCGAAGGGTTATCGTCCCATAGAAAATTTGAATATCGCGCCTTTTTCTACTGACAAACTATAGGCGGCAATGGATCAAAAATTGCGTGGATATATTACAAGGTCTGTAGAGCCCTTAACTGATACTGTATCTGTGGTAAGCCGAAATATTTCCTGTCAAATGTCAAATACCTATATTATGTTAATTTTTATCTGGCTAATTATTTCAAAATGGTAAATTTAAAAAATATATTATAAAATTGTAAGCCGAGCACTCTCATTTGATACCAAACTCGACCATACTTTCTTGCAAAAAGTTGATCAGAATAGCAAGACCCCTCACAAATACCTTTTTAGCCATAGATTTATAAGGCATAGATACCTAGTCCGTACCAGTACACCCCCACCCCCAGTGAAGCCATTTCAAGTGCGACGTCACGTCGCACTCGTATCATCGTATTCGAACGGCCCTCGCAGTACTCAAAGTCAAATCGGTTTGTGTACACCTCCCGTTTAAAAATCAGAAACTACAGGAAATATGGTTGTTTGTACAGTGAATGGGTGTCACAACACATCATAATATAATAAAAACAAACCGCCTGATATTACATTCCACGCGTAAGTATCGCGTTTAATGTGATATTTTTACATAATCGTAAATACAAAAATTCAAATTTTCGTCAGCCGCCATTTCTTATAAATGTTGCCAGTGTAGTGAATATTTTGCCTCAAAATGGGACATGACGTCTACATTCTAAAATAAATACGCTCAATTGAATTTCATTGTATAATTATAGAAAATTATAATGAAGTTAATTATTTAGGTATTTAGTCTTTTTCTTATTTTTATTTTGTGTAATGTTCGTTTCAGTTTTCTGTCTGAGCTGCTTCTGTCTGCGAGATGGAAGGAAAAAATTAGACTAAATCGGAATGACGCAATATGGAAACATTGGAAACCGACTAAACACAGTCGAATATGCTCTGTCCTATCTAAATTTATTCTTATTATTTGATGCACATTTGTTAAATAAAAAAATAGTAAAAGCTTATCAGCTATTTATTTAATCCTTATTTCACAAAGTACAGAAATGCTAAAAACCCCAAAATAAACGAAAAGCTTTTGCTACAAAATCGAATCTACACACTTCCAAATTATTAATAACCAAGTGTGGATGTTGTTAAAATTCCCCTACTTTGAGGGAAATAAATGAATACTGGCAACATATTTTGTATATATGTGTGCGTTTGATGAGCGTAAAACACGATCGTTCCACGCACACATCGATCGTGTTTCGGCTTCACTTTTGGCAGGTTAGCATGCGTTATTAGTTTAAGTTTTTAGCCTTCTAAACTCTTCTAGGGTGATTATCTCAACGATTTTTTTTTGCGGCGGAGCTGATAATGACAGTGTGGACTAATTGTTTCACAATGGTATTTTTTTTCTGAAAACCTTACACAAATTACTATCTTAAGCCAAATCTCAAAATGTTATAAAAGTTATTGATATTTATAAAAAAATTTTTTTCGCCGCAATTATAATTTTGGTGTAGTGTCCCGAATCCGTTTTTCTTGAATGATTTCTATAGTAGAACCATAACATGCATTTATTTAACTAAAACTTCACAAACTTTTACTCGTTATTAGTCTACGTATATTATAAGAAAATAAAAGTGAAGATTAGTACATGAATTGATACTCTAAGCTAAGCATTAATAGTTGTCCTGGTAAAATAGTAAATTTTGAAAATGAATTTTATGGTCGAACGAAACGCAACAAGGCTAACAAACGTGGAGTAACCTATTAATTTAGGTCTGCTCCGGCACTAAGCGATAATGCACGTGTCGTATGACGCTAGTATCTGTCCAGCAAACGTGTAAGTATCTAATTTTGGTGTATTAAAATACTTTTTAATACAATTTTGGTGGTGCATCTAACTAATGAACGAAAAGTAGTTGTTTTTGTGTGAAATCATATATATAAAATTGAAAAACCAGAACGGGATAAAAAACGAGGGAAGAAGCGAGATGGCGCCTTACAAATTTCTAAAAAAGTTTTTGACACGTTTCTCGAATACGACGCACGTATGATAAGAAAAAACTGTTCAAATCAATTATCTAAATATGGGAATAGAACTAGAACGTAAAAACTACCGCTTTCGACGCGTATTTAATTTACAAAAAGGAAAAGAAATTTTCATAACAATCTTTATTGTATGAACATCGGCTATTTCTCGGCAACTCTCGGTTCGTTTCGTTTCGGTGTAAAGTAATCTAAATTATGTTTGTCATGTTGGTATACAGTTATTCCTACGTATTTTTATACGAAGTAATATAAAAAGTGACGTCAACCTCAACCTTAGTGTACGCCCATACGAGTGACTTATGCGAAATATGATATCAATCAAATTAATATTATCATATTATTAATAATTTGTATTTTGTTGTTTTAAATTTATTTTGAGTTATATTATTCGGAGTCAATTTGAATTCACAGTCAATCAAGTCAAAAAGAAATTCGACTTCGGCAAACATTGCCATTCGTCCGGGGAACGGGCTGCCGAGATAGGCCAGAAATACAAAGTGGATACGTTAATATGAAGTTCATCAGTTCAAGGGATGACTTTAGAGAGGTATAATTAATCAATTTGGAAACTGTTTTCTCGCGTAATACGATACGACTCGACCAGGTAAGATTTTTCTTCTTGCTGAAAGTCACCATCAGATATATCGGAGTGGATGAGGTATTCACAAATATCTGAAGTCTGAACAATGTAAATTATAATGTAACTTTAAAGTGCATGTTCAGATATTTTTGAGCGACCTTGGTGGCTACGATATATATCTAATGGCAACTACACATTCATGAAGCCAATGTACAGTCAGTATGAAATAGATCAGGCTAAAGTAGCCAAATATATCGTAATATAACTTTGTTGCCATAGAAATAAGGATGTGTTCCGATATATTTGGGTATTGGAGAGACCGAAGCGGCTTAGCTTCAGTGGCTCGGACACAGAGAGAATGGGAGAGGATCTTGCCGTGAAGAGAGCGTACTTGGGACAACGAAATGGGAGACACCCGATTGGACGTCCTAGGTACCGCAGAAACGACGTCGTTGCTCAAGACCTGCTCAACCTCGGCCATAGCGACTGGCGAGAGCTATCGCAAGACCGAGAAACATGGCGTGATCTGGTATCGGAGCCCAGGACTCTTTTTAGATCGTTGCGTCACCGTAGTAAGTATTGTTATGTCCAGAAAGGAAAATGGGGACTACCTACGTTTGTATGAAAAGGCGATATATGGGCGGTGGTCGTCCGAATTCGTCTTAAGGCGGAAATTAATCTAATGAACATTTTTGCTGACTGGACTGGGCTTATAAAAATAAATAATAATTTAAAAAAATACAATCTTGCCATCATTTTATCTTATCAAATGACATCATTTATTGAGAAATTTGCGAATTAATTTATCCAAATAACGGTTACAAATAAGAAGTCCCTATCACAGAGTTATGAACACTGGCAGGGTTGAATAGGTACATAATAATGTCGGTAATTAACGAAACATAAGACAAACTCTTTATTTCATTTACGCGAGCGGAGCCGCGGGCCCGCCTAGTGTATAAATATAAATATTATAGGGACAACTATATAAACTTGAAACTGAAGTGAGTGATACGGTTTACTTTTAAATATACTTTTATGCAATGGTTCTAATTTTGGTGCATCAATTTTGGTGGTTTTGGTGGTAATTTGAAAACCACCAAAATTGCTTAATGCCACCAAAATTGATACTTATGAGCCATACTAAGTAATTATGTATTTGCTGTCATATATTTATATTTTGTATTCACAGCATTAATGACTAAGGGCATTGATTACCAGTAAAAAATAAATACTTTACAATAAAACAAAATTTCACTTTTTGTAATTGCACTGACTTTAACCTACATTATTTGACCGTGTAATGTTTTCATCTACCCTCAACTGGCTTAAGGAGCCATTTGAGGGTAGATTTCGTTTACTTTTATTGAAATACCTAAAGATACAGACTATAATTAATAGGGATGGTGGCCAGTAAATCTAATTTTGGTGGCAACCAAATTATTAAAATCATAATATCTCGATAACTACTATGTATAATGAAAGGCCATTACTACACAATATCGATTGTGACTAGTTACGTATTATCGATACATAATTTAGACATAAACTTCAAAAATAAAAAATCCCACCAAAATAAAGGTAAATTTTGGACCTGTTGAAATTCACCCTCTAGCTCAATAACCCCTTGATCGAGCCTGCTCATAATTTAATGACTAAAATATAATGCCCTCAACTACACGTTTACCCAATTTCATTTAAATTAGAACAAATTTACTTAAGTTCTTGAGTACCAAACTATCCTCTGATAGGTCAGATTAAAAACATCGAAATGCCGGGACGTGCCCCTAGCCAGCCGCGTGTCCCAAGTCGAATGTAAGAACTTCGTTCGCTTCGCTCGTTCGTTCGATTGTTACATTATGCCCCATACCAATTTCGTAAAATAATCGAGACGAGTTAAAGTTAACATTTTGTTACAAACTCCAGATTCCTGCCTTTAATCACTTGTCTCTCCGAAACTTCGACACTTGGGTCATAATGGTTCCCTACGGTGGTTAGTTTGATACTTACCTAATATTTTGCCACAGTTATGATCTAAATATAATTTTGTGTGCGTGAGTGAGATGCGTACCGTAGATATACTAGTTACAGTGAAAATATCCTTGGACAAACTTCGTGCGTGCATATTGTTGTACAAAAAATATATATAAGTCTTGTATTGTCTATATAATTGTATAGCATGATATTTTATTAACATTAATTGGTGCTTATAAAATCTAAAGAACTAAAACTGATGGAAGAGCGATGCATTTGGACAAGACAGGTTACAATGAAAAGTGGTACTCTTAATTTTTTTTCAATATAAGTATTAAATAATAATAAAAATAATGACTTGGCCTCGATAAAGATTGTTTTTGTTTATCTATAAACATTTTTGTTTCATATGAAAAAGAGCAAATGAGCATACATTCAATTCAAAAACTCGATGACAGGTTAAGATGCCACTATTTTGAGAATCACTCTTATATGTTTGACTTTGCACGCTACTCTTGCGATATTTCTGAGAATACCGCAGTCAAATTGTTAAGGAATTGATTATCACCAAATTATTATCAGCATTATCAGAATTATTAAAAAAGTGTCGTAAAAAGTGGAATCAATCTTTTCTTCTTCCTTGTTTCCACATGACTGAGTGTCCCGACTACATGAGGTCATGCTTTTGTGCTCCAAGGCTCTCCATTGTCCACGGTATCCCGCCGTCTTATTGATTGGCGCCTGTGTAGATCCCTGGCAGGCCTTCTTTACAATATCCATGTCATGGATTTCTAGTAGAATACTCCATTTGTTTTGTCCAGGCGTGATCCGCGACATCAAACGGCGCTATCCGTACTACATCTCCGATTTCACGGACGCGCTGAACGGGCAGTGTGTGGCCGCTACCATATTCATGTACTTCGCTGCTGTGTCCTCCGCCATTACGTTTGGAGGCCTGCTAGCTACTAAGACGGATGGGAATATTGGGATCTCTGAGACATTGGTGAGATGTATACTGATGTTCATTTTTACTACAGTTTGGTATTTACCTATCTTTTAACTAAATCTGGAAAATGTAACAGTAATAACATGGACAATTATGGGGATATCTATCTGGAAATCAGACGTATAGATTTTTAGATATCGGTTTTGATGAAAATAGGAATATATATTATATTCTTGAGTTTTTAAATCACTTTGTTGGACATATTTTTGCTTAGATAACAGTAAATCGATTTTGAAAGCTTCCATTTAGGTATCTTAAATTATTGAGTTCACGGTATAAAATGGTTGAAACAAAGGCCTAAAATCAATAACAATCACCAGAATATAAATAATTGTGACTTTATATTGTTTCCATTTAGCTATTCACTAGCTTCGGTGGCATAGTCTTCGGGCTGCTAGCGGGGCAGCCGATGATGATCACAGGAGCAACAGGTCCCCTTCTACTCCTAGATGAATCGCTCTTCAGCTTCTGCAAGTCTTACGGGTTCGACTTCTTAGCTGCCAGGATGTACTGCGGACTGTGGATGATCGTGATAGCACTACTGGTCGCTTCTGTTGAGGGCAGCGTTGCTGTTAAGAAGATTACAAGGTTAGTGTGATAGCAGATACAAATTTTTTGAAAATATAACTTATTTGGCTTTGACTTTCTTGCTGACAGTAGATGCGTTTACTTTCTTGCGTTTCAACCTGAAGCAACCCGCAATTTCTGCTCTCGATTGTAAATCGATTCCCAATGAAGTTTTCCGACGATCAGGATATGCAGGATGGAAGGTACCGCCTAATATACATATCGAGTTTTATTCTACGCAGGTTTACAGAAGACATATTCGCGTTCCTCATCTCCTTGATCTTCATCTGCGAGCCCATCACAAGTCTGATCAACGTGTACCGAGCTCATCCTCTGGGCATTGAGTACGCCATGTACGGGCAAAACATCAGCACAGGGAATATGACTGTCGTCAACGGCACTGAAGGTACGTTCCTAATATTCACATCATCTGGTTTTTTGCCTCAAAATAACTCTGGTTTTTTGACGAGTTATATCGATAGACTTTTTGAACTTTGAAATTGCTCTCAATTTGTCTTTGCCCCGAAATTCATGTAGATAATGATTGTAAATTTAATGATAATGCCTTATGTAACGCTCTGTCTTCATGTATATTTGTGTTTCCATGTACATTTTATTCTCAGGTTGTGCAAGAAAGAGGATTTGTATTGTATTGTATGGTATTGTAACGGTTCTCGGTTGTTGCAGCGGACAACGCCATTGTGTGGGGTCCTCCTCTACTGCCGCCGCCGCCAGCGCCACAGCCAAACACAGCACTGTTCTGCACAATTCTTACGTTGGCGACCTTCATCATCGCCTACTACCTGCGTATCTTCCGTAACGGCAAATTCCTTGGACGCAGCGTGAGTACTCTGACTTTAAAGCGCTTGAGACCAAAGTGTTAGTACTACCCCAAAATATTGGCTACTTCCATCATAATACTACTACTTGAAAATATTCCCTGATGTTATTTCTACCTTGAAGTCATCGCAATGTAGACTTGAGCTGAAGATAATATAACATAACCATTAAATTTCTAAATTCCTATTATCGGTTGCTTTTGTTATATATACATACTAATATACAGAAGCGATTATAATCGGGACAACAACACAATCAGAAGAACATACTCGTAATTTCGAGTTAATGATCTTTTCGCAGAAATGCCCTCACATAACTTTTTTAGCTAGAGTTGTATGCGTCAAACCTTCTGATACCGTTGAAATGTTTACTGAATTTTATTGTTTGGTAATTTTCATGGTTCACTGCTGAGTGGCGTTGATCAGTTCGTCAATTGTGGTTGGTTCAACCAGCCCTTACTTTTCTCTTAACTTTTCTTTTACTCTGACAGGCCCGACGTGCGTTAGGCGACTTCGGAGTCCCAATCGCCATAGTTCTGATGGTGGGTCTGGCATCGGCTGTTCCCGTCTACACTGACACATTGCGTGTTCCCGAGGGTCTGCACCCCACGTCTCCCCGACCTTGGCTGGTGATGATGACTCCTGGCCTAGCGACAATTCCAGCCTGGGCCGCGTTCGCTATGGCGCTGCCTGCGCTCATGGTCTACATCATCGTTTTTATGGAGACGCATATCGCAGAGTAAGAAGCTGTCGCGATTGTTTATTTATTGTGTCGGTGTGTGTGTCATCAGGCAAGTGAAGTCATATCATTAATTCATATTGTGTGAACTTGTAAAGGTCCGATGTTATCTCCCGCGTTATGATTTCACTTGTAGTGGTGCTAACTGCATTAGACGTCTGCAAATATTGAATATTCGTATAAAATATAGTTTATTTATTTATTTTAAAACATCAACAATTCAAACTGTATAAGTATATGGCAGACGACGTGTGGTTTTAATTAACATCATGAGTACTCGTGATATTTTTTTCTTAATAATTTAGTTTTATTTTAAAATGACATGCAAAGCGATTTTTTTATCACAAGCTTCAGCAAGCGAAATATTTATTAAGTAAACATCTCTTCAAATACTTGCGTAGTTCGAATAAGCAGCGCATTCCCTTTTAAACCATCTATTTTCTCACGCAGCCTTATCTTCTTAGGAAAGATCTTCTTAGCTCCGAAACCCCGCATTTGCGGAAACACCCCGCAAGCGGACTCCGTCTATATCCCTCATTCCCGCAGGTTGATTATCGACAAACCCGAGCGTCGTCTGAAGAAAGGCAGCGGCTTCCACATGGACATCGTGATCATGTCGTTTGTAAACTGCCTTTGCGGCATGTTTGGCGCGCCGTGGCAGTGCGTCGCGACCGTGCGGTCTGTGTCGCATGTGTCGGCGCTCACTGTCATGTCGACCACCCACGCGCCTGGTGACAAGCCGTATATCGTTGAGGTTAAAGGTACGGTATCCAGTTTTCATTCCACGTATATTAAGTATATGTATAGCGTCAAAGGCGAAGATATGACTTGTTTGTGTTGAATGTGTTGAATTTGACGCATCGAAAAACAAACCTTTCCTAAGCGATTGTAGCGCGCTATAAAATATGTTCATCAAATCAAGAGACATTGACGCACAACTAACGAAACCACAGTTTTCAGAACAAAAACTCACATGCACATAGTTGTCCTACTAGCCAGTTCCACCTTGATTTCAGATTAAATACTCACCGATCTTTAGGTATTTTTCTCCGGTCTGCTCACCCTCGTATCCCTTTGAGCGCCACCCATATCGTGTGCTGCGCGTCATCATGACTCGCGAACCTTGTTGAGCTTTAGCCGCGCTCGTCTATTGACGTCTTTGTTGATCAAAGGGGTATTTTCTAACAATAATCTAATTTTCAGAGCAACGCCTGACTGGTCTACTGGTAGCCTTCATCGTGGGTCTGTCGGTTTTGGCCTCCCGTCTCCTCACCCTCGTGCCGATGGCTGTGTTGTTTGGGGTGTTCCTGTACATGGGTATCTCTTCGCTGGGAGGCATACAGTTCTGGGACCGTTGTATACTTATGCTGAAGCCGGTGAAGCATCACGCGCAAGTGCCCTACGTGAGAAGGGTCAGTACAATCTATTACATTATGTTAGAACCCCTGCTCGCGTCATTAAAGTTATGAAACTTGTGTATGAAATATCATTTGATATTTACCAATTGCTTTTCGAAGAAAGAAACTATCGTGAAACTTGCATGCATCTGCTTAAATCCAAAGATTCTAGAGTTAGAACTGTAGCCCCGAACCTCCCGTTCAGTGAGAGGAAACTTGTGCTCAGCAGTGCGTATATATGGACATTTTCATTTTAACTTGTACCTACTTTAAAGCGCAGCTTACGTTGTTTTAAATCACGTCTGTCACTTCCCTGTAATGAAATATATGAGGTTTAACATTGACTATCAGTTTTGTGCCAATTAGGTACTAACCGGCCGTTAATGGTACTAGGTAGGTACACAATTAGGCACCCATATGGGCTCAAGGTAACGACGATCTCTAATGCATGTTTCGTTTTAGGTACCAACGTGGAAGATGCATATGTTCACGCTGGTGCAGCTGACCGGCCTCATAGTCCTGTATACGGTCAAGTCCTCACGGTTCTCGCTGGCTCTGCCGTTCTTCCTGCTGATGATGGTGCCGTTGCGCATGTCGCTGGCCTACTTGTTCACACCGCTTCAGCTCCGCGCGGTAAGTTGACACAACTCCTCGCGGTTCTCGCTGGCTCTGCCGTTCTTCCTGCTGATGATGGTGCCGTTGCGCATGTCGCTGGCCTACTTGTTCACACCGCTTCAGCTCCGCGCGGTAAGTTGACACAACTCCTCGCGGTTCTCGCTGGCTCTGCCGTTCTTCCTGGTGATGATGGTGCCGTTGCGTATGTCGCTGGCCTACTTGTTCACACCGCTTCAGCTCCGCGCGGTAAGTTGACACAATTCTCGCTGGCGCTGCCGTTCTTCCTGGTGATGATGGTGCCGTTGCGCATGTCGCTGGCCTACTTGTTCACACCGCTTCAGCTCCGCGCGGTAAGTTGACACAACTCCTCGCGGTTCTCGCTTGCTCTGCCGTTCTTGCTGGTGATGATGGTGCCGTTGCGCATGTCGCTGGCCTACTTGTTCACACCGCTTCAACTCCGCGCGGTAAGTTGACACAATTCTCGCTGGCGCTGCCGTTCTTCCTGGTGATGATGGTGCCGTTGCGCATGTCGCTGGCCTACTTGTTCACACCGCTTCAGCTCCGCGCGGTAAGTTGACACAACTCCTCGCGGTTCTCGCTGGCTCTGCCGTTCTTCCTGGTGATGATGGTGCCGTTGCGCATGTCGCTGGCCTACTTGTTCACACCGCTTCAGCTCCGCGCGGTAAGTTGACACAACTCCTCGCGGTTCTCGCTGGCTCTGCCGTTCTTCCTGGTGATGATGGTGCCGTTGCGCATGTCGCTGGCCTACTTGTTCACACCGCTTCAGCTCCGTGCGGTAAGTTGACACAAGCCCTCGCAGTTCTCGCTGGCGCTGCCGTTCCTCCTGGTGATGATGGTGCCGTTGCGCATGTCGCTGGCCTACTTGTTCACACCGCTTCAGCTCCGCGCGGTAAGTTGACACACTCCTCGCGGTTCTCGCTGGCGCTGCCGTTCCTCCTGGTGATGATGGTGCCGTTGCGCATGTCGCTGCGCGGTAAGCTTACCGTCAATTAGGGCGTGAATACCGAAATTACGGAATTACGAAATATCGGACCAATTTTACGATTGCAATAAAAACTTTTTACAAAAAAAAGCAAACCGACTTCAAAAAGGATGAAATAAAATAGTATACTTTTTGAAGTCTATGCGTTACCAACTGATATGTTTGAAGTCGGTGCCAAGCCAAATTTTGAAGCATACCATGATTTTGGTGCGATTCGATAAAGATGTACCTACGTTGGATTGCCTTACACGACGACAATGAACGTACTTTCTGTAGGTACAGTCGACCTTAAAAATATGTTTACACTTTTCGCCTTATTACAAAGGAGTAAGGTGCAAAAGTGTAAACATATCTTTGACGTCGATTGTATCTAAGAACACACCTCAGAACACACGATCAAACCTTCTTGGCGCAGTCTGTACCATGTTTGTCGGCACATTAGTGGAAATCCAATGCATTTTTTTCCGTCGTATTTTTTAAAGAGCATTCCTTACTAATGCTCGAACAGTCTATAGCACGCAAGCGTGAGATTGGGACTGAGTAATTTCCCGTCCCTTATCCAGAGGACTACATTTCAAAATATACAACAAATCAAGAAATTTACCTTCTTGCCAAATTTCACCAAAAGCGGTTCAGTTGTTTAGCCATGAAAAGGCGACAAAGAGGCAGACAGAATTACTAACACATTTGTAATAGTTATTAGTACAGTTCTAATGGGATTTATAGCCATAAAGCTGATTATTTTTGACTGGTATTGTTACTACTTGGCTTCGCACCGACTTCAAACATATCAGTTGGTAACGCATAGACTTCAAAAAGGATAATATTTTATTTCATCCTTTTTGAAGTCGGTTTGCTTTTTTTCTAAAAAGTTTTTATTTTTCCATTTTTAGTTTTAACGCATTGTTAAGAGCGCGACGCATGAATGAAAAACAAGATCATGTTTAACACTAAATTCGTGTACCTATTACTTTAATAAATATCTAATCAGGAATGTTCTCGAGTCCGTCTGGGAAATTATAATTCCTGTCAACTAAATCCATCCGCCCGCCCCGCCACTGACCCAATCCCTCAGCCCCCCGATCACTCAACCTCACAGCACATCAACCCCTGATCCAGGAACCCCTCGATCCTGAACCAGCAACCCTTCAACCGCCATTCCGCGACCCCTTAATGCCTGACCCCTTAACTCCTAACCCTAACCCCCGATCAGTAGCCTTACCAGCTTACCACGAGTTTGACATTGATATATTCGCTAGCATGTGTGTAACTTACTTCCTATGCATCTCGCTCGTACTAACCTTAGTGTGAGCGAGATGCATAAAAAGTTACATTTAGATGCATAAGACGTTAGCGAATATGTCAATGTCAAACTCGTGGTAAGGCTACAGTTGCAGTACATCAAATTGGTCGTTTTCGGAAGCAAATGCTCGAGTTACTTTAGAAAACCCCGAAATCACTTAACACTTGCCTTTCAAAATTGAGGAGTTCCCTCAATTCCTCATGGATTTCATCATCAGACCAGAACCAAAAATAATACGGAAACACCTTGGAGGTAACTTCTTCCAAACAAAAAAAGAATTACTCAAATCGGATCACAGGTGCCGGAGTAATCGCTGAACATACTTACATTTAAAGAAATCATCATCATTATCATCAAAATAATCATCATCATCAGGTCTACTTCATCAAATTGGTGGTTTTCGGGAGAAAATGCTCGAGTTGCTTAAGAAAACGCCCAAAACACCATGCATGTGCCTTTAAAAATTGAGGAGTTCCCTCAATTCCTCATGGATCCCATCATCAGAACAGAACCAAATTAAAATGGGACCAACTCGGAGGTAGCTCCTTTCAAACAAAAAAGAATTACTCAAATCGGACTACGGATGTCGGAGTAATCGGTGAACGTACATAGAAAAAAAAATAGCCACAACCGAATACAGCACCTCCTCCTTCTATGAAATTGAAGTCGGTTAATAAGTACCGGAATTAAAGAGTGCCAATATGGAAAATCGGAATTACAGAACTTCATATTTCGAACAAAAATTTTCGATTAAAACTGACGACTATTTTATTAAACGCAAATTCCAACAAACAAATAGTACATTGTGCAACATGGGGCGTAAGTTGAATATTGCAAACGAGAGTAAGTTAAATCGCGACGGCTTGCCGGAGCGATTTATAGACTCGAGTTTGCAATAATATTACGCCCCGAGTTACACACAATGTTTTTCATCACACTTTCACTTGCGATACAAAAATTAAGTATAAAGACAAAAACTGTTATTATGACACTAGAAACTTCATAACTCCCTAGGGAGAACGCTTGTTCTATAACTCCCGCTAAACCTGCGTGTAATTCCACATTTACTGAGCGAGTGTGATGAAAACAATATAATTTAATTTACCCTGAGAAAAAAGACTTTCACCACACCAGCTCGGAAAGGCTTACTTTGACTTCAAAAACTGATAGCAAAGATGCATTTTATTCACTTGTGAGGCAAAGTAATCAAATGCAAATTTTGAGTTGTTTTCTTAAGTTTGCTGATAGAATTGACTTTTAAATGATGATTTTGGATGATAAATATTTAATAAAATTCATTTGGATTTGATTGTGTTTGATAGGTATTTTACATTCAATATTTGCTTCAAGTTGGTGTAGTGAAAAATTTTGTGTTTCACTCGGCGGCAAATTTTGTTTAAACCTCGTGCTTTGAAACCCTCGCCACGCTCAAGATTCCATTTTTCGAACCACTCGCTATGCTCGTGGTTTACTTTTGGAATCTTTCGCTTGCTCAGGTATCAATATTAGCACGAGCGGTTAAACAACAACTTTGCCCCCTTGTAAAACAATAGTACATTGTGCAACATGGGGCGTAAGTTGAATAGGTATTGCAAACGAGAGTAAGTTAAATCGCGACGGCTTGCCGGAGCGATTTATAGACTCGAGTTTGCAATATTATTACGCCCCGAGTTACACCCAATGTTTTTCATCACACTTGCGATACAAAAATTAAGTATAAAGACAAAAAACTGTTAATTATGGCACTAGAAACTTCATAACTCCCTAGGGAGAACGCTTTTTCTATAACTCCCGCTAAACCTGCGTGCAATTCCACATTTACTGAGCGAGTGTGATGAAAATAACTATTAAATGGTCGTTATTGGATGACCCACCTTCGCTCGCTTGCAGATGGTTTTAAGCCAACAATCTTAAAAATCTTCATCATATTCTTGGTATTTCCAGAAATTAGTTTCTTCAATACTTTCATTCTTTAAATAAATTACTTGTTGTTTCAGCTGGACGGAGTGCAGAAAGAGACAGACGACGACGAACCGGATTTCTACCAAGAGGCACCGTTGCCGTAAACGCGAGCGTCCCGCTGCTAAACGCTCTTGTGATTCCACATATCCGTCAACAATTTTTAGTGGACTGAACATTCCCCGAGTTGTTTTCTCTACCATGTTATACTATAACAGCCAAGGTACACGGCTAAAGCTTAATTTCTGTAAATATTAGTAATTAACAGGAGTAATGGTCGTAATAGTGAGCGCAACTGAAATAAGCGGCCTCTCCCCCATACCATAAAGTACGGGAGCGCTTATGTGAGGTGACCTCGATATCTTACGTGCCTCGATTAGTAGATGAGGTGGTCTTTGCATTGGGATGACAAATCGTCTACTAAGAGGGTATCGGCTACGTTTTCCCTTGTACATTCCATTGCTTCGAGCAACACCGGGTTCCGACACGTCGGAAAGGTGGAGCCCAAGCGATATCTTACCGTACAAATCCTTCTAAGTACCATTTGTTGCACGGGGAAACGTGCACACAGTCGCACTTCTCACTCACTACATACAAAATTCAATCTGTAATGACGACACAAATACATACAATGACACACGTCAAAGCCAAATCTTGCACACCTCGATCTCTTTTTGGATACGGATGAGTCACAACACGCACCGCGCTAGTTGTGTGCAGACCCCGTGGGGCCTTGTGCTTTGGTGCGAATGCCGACTCCCTTCCCGGTGTTGCTCGAAGTCCATAATGGAATTCAAAAATATTCACTTGTTTTTCTTGCACATCAACTTTAAAGGTGGATCGTGAACCAATGTTCGTCTTAGCGGCAGATGCAATCATGAGTGCACATAATGCCGATTAATTTATTTTAAATCATTGTTATTTCAGAAGTAAGTGGAGTTTATTAGTTCAGCTTAAAACTTAAGTTCGTTAAAACGACCTCTAATGTACTTATTCTGTACTTATAATTAATAGTAGAGAAACTAAGGAAAATATATTTTAGTATTGTTGTTTTATTTTAGGATTTCATCTAGAAAGTATTATTGTTATACTTACGTGTAACCCATGTAATGTAATGGCTTATTCGAAAACTGTGCAGTTGATGTGTCGAAATTACGTCAAAATTCAAGTTGAATGGGCGCGCATGCTTTAAGACCTTAGTGTGCGAATGAGACGCACTGATACTTACATGTTTATTTTGAAATTATATTTTTAGAATACGCTTCTGGGTCATGGATTTTATGAGAGAGTCAAAATGTATATAAAAATGTTTCATTAGGTACTGTATTTGTAAGTAAAATTCAATGTTTGATGTTTAAACATGTATGTACAGCATACAGTCGTGGCCATAAACATGTTGGTATATTTTAATTATAGAGGAAAATATATTATTATCCTTATGACCGTGACTGTATGGACTCTTCTTTACTAAGGTACTAAATTTACCCGTTTTTCGGGTTCACTGTGAGGGTGATAAAAAGAGCTTTTAAATACACTTTTGTATCTAGTAGGTAAATAACAAAAAAAAAACAGTTTATCTTGGGTAAAATAATAACCCTGTTTTTGTCCCGACATAATAGAAATATGTATATTGTGATACCTACTATTTCTTACGTAATTAAATGAGTACAATATCGATAAACAATAAACATTTTAAAAATACCACTTAACTTAATTTATGACGTTTGTTGGTACAGCGTGTCCTTAGAAGTGTGGATCTAATCGAAAACTAAACAAAATCGAGGAAGTATGACCATTAGGCCACCTTATAAAATCTTCCTGAGATTTCCGAGAACTTTTCCAACTCTTTTGAATCTTTCCGTAACTTGCATATCCTGCCCCTAAAACCAACGCCAAGACTTAAAGAACAGCTGATGGGCTTCAAGATTAAGCAAATGAAATGATGATGAAAATCTCATTTACAGTACATATGGTCCTATTTTCCCGCACTAGTGCGTAAGTTTTTCGTGCGAAAGTCAAAAGTTAAAGGGCCACATGTACTGTAAAACGTTGTACGATACAGGTGCGAATAGGTAATTCGCAACTCGTGTCGATTTAAAACACTCCCTTCGGTCGTGTTTTAATTTATCGCCCCACTTTTCGAATTTCCTCTTTTACGCACTTGTATCGTAAATAACTATTTTGTTTAAATATCGGCACTTTTATAAGAATCCTGATTACAAAAGTTATATAAAAGTGCGGATATCTCAAAAACTATGAGATTTTCATTAAGGGAAAATTAATAAATTTGTAGTAGTAGTAAAACACTTTATTGTACAAAAATCAAAACAATGTATATTCATCAATTATCGGACTAAGTACTTGTACTACTATATCAAAGAAGAAATAGACCAAAAGTTGGGTTTGAGAATATGTGTATGAAGACGATTTTTGCGTTAATATAACATGAAGGCTCCCTGTATACAGCGGACTTTAACCTAGACAAACTTACGTTTTATTTTTCCTGGCTTACCCTGTATGTGGTTGATGAGTGTTAGTATCTTTGAGACTTAATCTCTACACTTTATAAAACAAAGCCAACGCCGCGTCTGTCTGTTTGTGTGTATGTATGTTCGCGATAAACTCAGAAACTACCGAACAGATTTTCATGCCGTTTTCACTTAGAGAATATAACCAAACGGAGTGGTCATTAACAGGCGTTCTCCTCTGTCGAAAATAGGCGGCCAATGGTCAACCACATGTTAACCACATGTATGGACTGACGTTTATCTGACATGGCTATTTTTACGTTACGTATACATTTGATGTGCAAAAAACGGCAGACTATTTTGTACCGAAAACTATAGACATGGCGTCTCCGTAAGGTTTAGGTGTTTTTGTTAACCCGTGCAAAGACGGGGCGTGTCGCTAGTTTGTTATATTCTTCAAAACATGTCGTCGCGCGGGTTTCTAGCTTTTAACTCTCCTTTTGCAAACCGGGTCCCTCGGCTATCAGTTTTTTTCAAATAGCCTGTCTTGTGTCCCACTGCTGGGCTAAGGCTTCCCCTTTTTTCCACTCATCGCGGCTTGGTGCATGCTCCCGCCATTCTCTTTTTTGGTCTGCCTCTGCCCCGGCTACTACTACCATTAATTTATTAAATTACACCGCTATGGTATGCATGGCAACGATATACTTACGTACAAATGAAAATAATGAAAAGTAAGACATGATTTCGTGATTTTTCTTATCAAGCCAACTATAATTTTAAAATTTCGCTTGGATTCTACCCTTGCAAATAAAGTCTAGTTTCCGTGTGAATTTTCCCATTGCATTTGCCTTTGATATTTAAACCATGTTAAAATTCAATATATAAACTACAATTTTATATTGATTTAGCCCCCTCTTAAGCTACGTGTTGCTCAAGTATACCTACCTATACCTAATAGGGATGATGACACATGTTGAATTTTACAACAAAATCTAGTAAAATAGATAGCAAATGAGCAATTTATCGCAATATTCTGGATATTAAAAACCGGCCAAGTACGAGTCGGACTCGCGCACGAAGGGTTCCGTACCATTACCAAAAAACGACAAAAAAATCACGTTTATTGTATGGGAGCCCCACTTAAATACATAATATATTCTGTTTTTAGTATTTGTTGTTATAGCGGCAACAGAAATACATCATCTGTGAAATTTTCAACTGTCTAGCTATCACGGTTCCTGAGATACAGCCTGGTGACAGACAGACGGACGGACGGACAGACGGACAGCGGAGTCTTAGTAATAGGGTCCCGTTTTTACCCTTTGGGTACGGAACCCTAAAACATACCTATATGGAAATAATACAAAAGTAAAGCACCTTAAAGTTTCAAAATTTAAGTAAGTTTTTTTTCAACTTCCAAAAACGACATAAATAAGGATACCATTCGATTCCTCACATTTTATCCAATAAAAGATTGTATGGAAACTATATATATAAACGCAATATTTCACCGACAAAATCGCAATTTTCTTGTTTTGTTCATACTTCAAGATGGACTCCCTGTGACCTTGACGTCACGGTCACATATCGTTTAGTTCGGGGCGTTTCGCGAGTGAAGTAAGACTGTCGTACTTTGACTATCATTTCTGAATTTTGTATTACTTTAATGCAATGGGTCCCATATAGACATTTGATCCTAAAAACAAACCTGATTGATTGATACCATAAATGAAAATTAGTCATCTAGCCTATTATTTATATATTTTAATACCTATTTTCGATTTGATCCACTATTTTAGGGATTGCTTGTAGAATATCCAATGAGCGTCAAACAAAGGAAATAATATTTTTCTAAAATGTACCCTCTGAAAATTTCTACTGTATATACTGGATGTATTATTACTATTATTAGACTATATTTTCTTAGCAGAGCGCAATGCAGGTAGGCTGAATGAGTGTGATACTAGGTATGTAAGTAAATGTGTTTCAAAGGAATAGCTCTTGCTTCCTCAAAAATGAGGGAATACTCACTGAGGTAAGAAAGATTTTTTTTTTGAACACAAAAATGAGTTAAACTCGTTTTATATTTGTATATGAGGTTTATGAGTGAGCACTTATGTATGTTATTAATTAATTAATTATATAAATTTTAGTGGATGTTGCCATAAAGATAAACTTATAGCTATATATATATATATATATATATATGTACAGGGTGGAACATTTCTAGAGACTGTGCTGAAAGGATAGTGTTATCTAAGTGATCTACAATTGAGTTATTATAATAGTAAAGCTGGATTTAAAAGTAAAATAAAATCATTAAAATGAAATATTATATAACAGTGACAACCCTACAAAGTTATTTACATTTTAAATTGACACATGTCATGTCATTCAATAGGATCTACCTGCTAGGGTTGAAACATACAGATTCTTGCACTAATGTTTAACAAACTGTATCTCAGAAACGGCTAGAAATATTGACGTGATTAATAAGTGAAAAATAAAGTACGTAGCCTGAACAATTTCCAGTTTGCATAATAGTCCTTCGTTCTGTTCCACCCGGTATATACCTACACTGTTGTACGTTAGAGTATTTTAAAAACTTTAATATGATTTGGGATTATTCCAAAGATGTTTCCTTGCAATAGATAAATTTAAGCCAAATTGTAGTAACCCCTCTAAAAATTGAAATTCCTTTTTTTGAACTGCGCGTTCATCTAAGACACCTACGCTTACATCTATAAATCAACCAAGGCACAGAAACACAACAAAAGTCTGTACTTTGTCCGTGTATGTGTGTGTGTTGTGTCTATAAGATTGCTTTATATAACGGCGAAGGTACTCTAGTACGTCTACCATCAGTTTTAACATTGACATATACGCTCACGTTTACGTAACTTACTTTCTATGCATCTCGCTCGTACTCGCATATTAGTGCAAGCGAGATGTACAGAAAGTAAATTACGTAGACGTGAGCGTTATGTCAATGTCAAAACTGATGGTAGAGGCTTAGGTCGGGGTACACAGTTTGAAATAAGGTACGTCTTATATAATTGTATGATATAAATATACTAGAAGCAAATTTAGCAAGATCCAATTGTTTTTCTAAAGCTGTATATCCTACTAAGGTGCGTAAAATGAAGAGTATTCTATATATTCTATGGATATTGCTAACTTCGCTTTTATAGTTGGTCTAGCAAATCTTGTCAGTAGAAAAAAGCGGCAAATTTGAAAAATGTAGGCGCGAAGGGATATCGTCTCATAGAGAAACTTGAATTTCGCGCATTTTACTACTGACAAGATTCGCTTGACCATATATGACTCAATTCCTTATATCTATGAAATTTGTTGCATGCTTACATTTTTAATTAAATTCAGAATTGTTGGAATAATACCAAAGTATCGTTTTAAGAGTTTATAAGAACAATACAAAGACATATTAGTGAGTACATGTAGTGATATCCGGTGGGCGCTCTGAATGAGACTTCCGGTGTTATTAATTAGTATATTAACGATTTATTTTTCTATGTATTTCATTATTTTTACCATTTGTAGCCAAAGGAATTTGCAGAACTTGTACTTTTACTTTATTAATGTGATACATGTTACCTGAGGTTGTCATAATTATTTAAGCCTATATAATGCTTGCATCCTGTATGAAACCTTAAGCCCTGTGCATGGAACAGAGGGCCTACCGCGTACCACGTTCGACGTGTTGCCTCCCTGTCACACTTACGTACGAATTTACAAGTGCGACAGAGAGGCCGCATAGGCCCTCAGAGTTCCGTTTGGTTTGTTTCGGTCGATTGAAACATTGTTTTTCTAGTACCTTTGGTTAAAGGACATCGCAGCAAACATAGGGAAAAAGTGTTTTTTTCAGTCAAATCTCACGAAATTTCAGTATGATGTAGATTTAAGTATTCTGATTATTTTTTTACAGGAGACTTAAATCTACATTATACTAAAATATCGTGACATTTGACTGAAACAGACTGACAAGAAAATATTATAATCATTGTTGAAATTAAATTGTACAAAACTACCCACATAAAAAATAATGAGACTTCATTTTGTAATCATTATTTTGATATCTAGGTATCTATACTTATAACGATCCATTAAAACTTTTTTTAATAACGTACCCAACATATTTTTCTTTTTCTTTTTAAAATTGTATAGCAGACTGGGAGTAGTATACAAATACAATACAATACAATACAATACAAATGCGTTTTTTTACACTCCATAAAGAGAAAATAAAATAGGACACAAAACAACAATTTCAATAGAATTCAGGAAGTATTCAATTATTTGTTGTGTTTATTAACAAGCTTTTATTAGATAGACCTGTATGTAACTATGTAATGGAACCTTGCAAGTTAAATTTGATCCACTTCCCGGATTCCGATTGAGCTGAAATTTTGCATGCATGTATAAATCGGTTGACAATGCAATATTATGGTACCATCGAGCTGATCTGATGATGGAGACAGGAGGTGGCCTTAACAAGCTTTTATTAGGTCGACCTGTATGTCGTCGACTGAGAATACGTTTCTTCTTCTTCTTCTTCGTTTTTAGGGGCTATATAAGGCTCCAAAGCCTATGTATCACTGCGACCATTCCTGATCTATTGTGATCGCCACCTACTACAACTCTCGATCCAAACCTGCAACTTCCAACAGCTGCAGGATCCTTTTGGTCTCGAGAGACTTTACCTCTTCCGGGCGCAAAAAGTGTCCGCTCAGGATTAGGTCACGAGTACGCATTAGGCAAGGGCACTGTGAGGATGTGCAAGGGCGTCTCCTCTGCCTCCATACAGAGTCTGCACCGCCCTGTGTCACGTTTCCCCATAGTGTGCATGTGCTTATTTAGGCCGCAATGCCCAGTAAGCACCCTTACCAAGTTACGCAGTTGGTTCCTAGACAGCGCTAAGGCGTTCGAGGACGCCTTTTTGCTGAAGGCCTTGATAAGCGCTTTGGAATGGTTCAAACCTGTTGTTTCTCTCCAGAGTTGAATGGTTTTGTAGTGACAGCAGGTCTTTAGGGTGAGCCGCGTTAGGCTTTTGGGAATACCACAAAAAGGCTCAGGACTGTAGTTCTTCCCTTTAGCCCCTGCTCGCGCGAGTTCGTCGGCCTTCTCGTTTCCTACGATATCCGCATGCCCCGGGACCCAGCGTAGAACAACCTTGTTCGTGGCTCCAAGGTTGTTCAATAGTTGCCTGCAGTTCTCAACCAGCCTCGATGTGGTTACATCAGAGGTTAGGGCTAAGAGTGCCGCCTGGCTATCCGAATGGATATAGATAGTGTGGTTGCCGTAGTTGCTTTGCAGATTGATTGACGCGCATTCTAGAATGGCGTATACCTCTGCCTGGAATATAGAGCAAAAACGTCCTGGGTTTAAGCTGATGCTTTTCCTAGGCGCTTCACCATATACTCCGCAGCCTACTTCAGATCCGGATTTGGAGCCATTAGTGTACCACCTCAGGCTTCCCTCTTTCCACTTGATTTGACTGTTTGACCAGTCCTCCCTTTTGGGGAGTTCCACTGAGTAAAGTTTGAGTGGACAAAATTTGGGTGACATAGTGTCGGATGGCATCCCAAGAACAGGAATATCGTACACTGATTCCTTAAACAGTCTCAGAGTTTGCGATAACCAATTGCCTCTCCTCGCGCCCGCTATTCTAAGCATACTAGATCTCGCCTCCAACTCTAGATACAGGTGAAGGGGCGGAAGATTTAGTATGGCCTCTAGGGCTGCTGTCGGGGAGGATGACATGGCCACAGTGACGAAGACACAGGCAGTTCTTTGCAGGCTGCCAAGCTTCGTCACTGTTACCTTCTGCGTCGTTTTCCTGTACCATGCTACAGAGGCGTAAGACACTATCGGCCTCACTATAGATGTGTACAGCCATAAGGCAATTTTGGGTTTGAAATACGTTTGTGCCATATCCATTTTTGAGAAAATCGTTTTTTAATTATTCCTAAAATACCAAAAAATATGCTATAATTGACACTAATCGGTTTTTGAAAAAAACTTTTTTAAAAATGTTGTGCCATATCCGCAATTTACTTACTATAGGATAATTACACTCTGTCAACAGAAAATTATCACAAAAGTTTGACATATCCACAACTTTTGTGTCATGTCATACATTATGCGTTTAACATTTACTCATCAAAACGGATATGACAAAAATAAAAATGCTTTTATTTCATGATTACCACTGTATTTACAATATTTGTTTGGTACTATAAATAGTATATCATTAAGGCATATATGTTTACTATTTAATAAATAGTAAACATATATGCCTTAATGATATATACGTTCAATATTTCCTAAATGTAAAACTTTCCGAAAAAATTTTTTTTTTGCTTCTTTTCGCTCTCCTGCAAATGGGTAAGTGGCGTATGGCACAAACGTATTCTCACCCGACGATGTAACTATGTAATGGAATCTTGCAAGTTAAATGTGATCCACTTCCCGGTTTCCGATTGAGCTGAAATTTTGCATGCATGTATAAATCGGTTGACAATGCAATATTATGGTACCATCGAGCTGATCTGATGATGGAGACAGGAGGTGGCCTTAACAAGCTTTTATTATGTCGACCTGTATGTAACTATGTAATGGAATCTTGCAAGTTAAATTTGATCCACTTCCCGGTTTTCGATTGAGCTGAAATTTTGCATGCATGTATAAATCTGATGACAATGCAATATGCAGGTTTGCACGCAGTAAGATTGAGGTGAAGCGAACGCTATTTAAGTCATACTGCCAAACGTTCTATACGTGCAGCCTGTGGATCAAATATACGAAGCGGACTTACGGCGCCGTGCGCGTCCAATTCAACAATGGGTACAGAATGCTGTTGGGGCTGCCTCGGTTTTGCAGTGCCTCTGGGATGTTTGCGGAGGCACGACTGGATGATTTCTACGCCATTATGAGAAAACGCACAGCATCTCAGATGCACCGATTGAGAAACAGCTCCAACAGTTTTCTAAGCAAAATTAGCGAAAGGCTTGATAATCCCTTTTATAAATATTGGGCCTCGATGCATGTCCCAGTCTACCGGAGGGATAAATGACTTGTAAATAATGTATGTACTTAAATATAAGGTGTGTTGTCAATACTAACATAGTGATAAGTAATATTATTATTGTACCTAACTACTTTTTTTTGATAACACATTTATTACGTTAAATAATACAATTTTAAGCTTATTTCAATACAGTTGTGTGGTAGCAAGAAGAGAAATCTAATCTTCAAGGATGGGTATTCCACAGCCGTCTTCAGATCCAAATCTTTCTATCCTTCTTCTCGTTCCTCTAATTCTTAGAGAGACAGCTCTGATGTTGATATTTGTATTTTGACTTTGATCCAGTTGATTATTTGTGAGTATGGTTTCGACCATTTTTCATGGAGCTTAAGGGATGTTCTTTTTATAAAGGATTCATATTCCGTTCCAACAGCGCCATCACAGGAGACCACAAGAGGAGTGAATGAGGCTCTGAGATCTTCTGCAGCCAGGTCGTATTTGCGATGTTTTTCGCGAGCGTGTATTTGGGCAATCGTGGGCCATGTGAGTAGACCACTTGTACCTAACTACTCATTTATGGATCTGTGATGTCCGAAATAAAGTCTAAATAAAAAAAAATATGATGATGGAGACAGGAGGTGGCCATAGGAACTCTGTGATGAAACAACGCAACCAAATTGTGTTAGGGGTTTTAGAATTCTCTCGACGAGTATTAGTTGTCTGTCGTAAGAAAAGTACAGTCAGCGATAAAAGCTTGTACCAAAAATGAAATTTTTGTCAAAACCTTTTTTTCGTTATGAATGTGATCTGATGATGATACATCTAGCGGGACTTCAAGTATGGACGCATGAGAACGCAACTCATGCTAGACCGCCAGATATCAGAACACCGCTCTTGTTTATGAAATAGGAAATAGGGTATTTGCTTCGAGCAACACCGGCTTCCGACACGTCGGAAGGGCCCAAGCGATATCTTACCGTACAAATCTTTCCGCCATTTTTTGCGGGGGGAAAGATGCTCTTACATACAAAATCCAATCTGTAATGACGACACAAATACATAGAAAATGACACACGTCAAAGACAAATCTTGCAAACCTCGATCTCTTTTTGTGTACGGACGAGGCACAAGTGCAAGGCCTATTGACTTCCTTGAAACGATGTGACCCTTCAAAATTGTACATGTGTTGTCCGTTCCCAGACGAGATTGCCAGTAATTTACATCAAAATATTTTACTACAGCAACATTGCTAGAACTGGCTTTGTCTATAGATACGATTTCTAGGAACAAATCAAATTATTTTATCAAATATATTTTGATTTGTATTTTATGAAGTAGTCATATGTAAATTATTATTTATTTTTTGATATGTGTATATTATTATCTATTATATTTCAGTTTGTCTTTGTCTATGTTCATAAAATCTACGAAGGGTAGACGTGCCTCTACCCTCATTGATAAAAAAAAAAATCTTCGTCAATTGGCCTCTTTGATAGGCCTTGATTTGGGTCTGGCCGGTAAGAACATAGACAAGATAAAAGTCTTTAATGTCAATGCTGTCATTTAAGTCATTTAATGCAAAAATATTAATTTTCATATAAAACGATTTATTCACTTGAAATATATTTATTTACCTATTAATTTTAAAAATAAAAACTATTCATATGTACGAGCAACATATCTAAATGCGTCTTCGCACAGACTTAGTTAAATTTAAACCGTTGTCTCACTTCCTTCCTTGCTGTATGTATCCGGCAATGGCGACTTTATCAACAATTCTTATCCGGATTATTGAAAGCCCTAATGTGTGTGTGGAAACCGTTGTAGTAAATCAGAAACAGCGATAATTTCAAGGTAAGATATATATTAATCTTTAAATAAAAATGAGCGTGCTAATTACCAAATTCAAATATAATAATTTAATCTTACTATCCCCGTAAGTCCCGCGGACGCTATATCGCGTCCGAAATTATAATCAAAATTCAACATAGATGTAAAACCCCACATTGTTTAAGCTGGTAACCCTAGGAATTAGCGACGTTAGTAATTAGGAAGATAGATTATATTGTTTAATTTTTTGACTATTTTGTTTTAGAAAGTGAATCATCAATATAATCCTGGGCCGTCATATGATTTCTTGGAAAAAGCTCAGAAGGGCACGTATCTGCCGCATATCCAAACTAGTTTCCCGGTGACCAAGAACGCTGCGCGGAGCTGTGAAGCAGAAAATGTCCGATAACCGGATAGATGTAATAACAACTTGTAACCATAATTGCCATATCAGTGTATGTATTCATATGTATTATGAAAATATTTATATCCTAATAATACGTAACTTTTTGTTACCTTTTATATTTCACGAATTTCTGAATATAGTACCTAATCATTATCTTTTAACGTATTTTTTTACTTATTTGTGAAATGCTAATTTAAGAGCCCAACAACGTGCACACTAGCGCCACTGCTAAATAATCGTGATTATTTAAATTTAACGACATGTATTTAAAAAAGGGGCCGCTACGGACTGTATTGTGTATTTAGGTACCTTTTGAATACATCAAAATAGATTTTATGTTGCTGGATTCGTCGATCTATGAGCTCAAAACAAAAACGGCCGTTTTAACTTTGGACGGGTAGATTGACGAATCCAATAACATAAAAACTAGTTTAATGTATTCAGCAGTGGCGCTAGTGTGCACGTTGATGGGCTCTTAAAAACCTGACCCCAACAAAAAAGAAAAAAATACAAAAATAAATTCCCTCTCTGGGATTCGAACCCAGGACCATTAGCTTCCTGAACTGGATTACTGCCAATACCCGCTAGGCTAAACGGGTTGTTAATTCTAATTACAATGGTATCCTACCAGAACGCTAGTAGTATAAACGAACTTTTGAAAGGGACATTTTTTTGTATGGAGTTATCGTTCTTCTCCTAGTGAGTATTATATTCTTTGCACAAGTGTCACAACACGCACACTAACACATTTTCGTCCATGAATTTTATTGTATTCTGAGAGATGAGAAGTCGGATTTGTCGCTCGACCGATCCGCAATTTGTACTGGGCGAGCAAAATCGATAAATCCAACAATTACATGAGACTAAAATATAATAATTGTGTTTAAATGTAATTAAACGTATGATATGTAAAAAAAATATTACATGTGAAATGTAACACCTTCTATTTGTAAATTTGATGTCCCCGACCTCTTTTTACAACAAAAAACCGAGCAATTAGGCATTTTTCTGCTGCTGTGTTCACGCGCGCGTCTGGACTCGGTCTAGTGAAAAATCCGAGCGCAACTAGTTTTATTACCCGCGCTAGATCAGTTGATCTCGTACCTAGGCAGAGGGGAAATAGTGCGAATGCCGCCTCCCTTCCGTGTTGCTCGAAGGGTATTTGACTACTAGTCAAATCAGTATATTTTTTCGAACTGTCAAAACGATTTTGTTACTATGGAATTTATATAAAACACTAGTATGTCATTGTGACGTCACAATCAAATTACCCTACTCTTTATAGTCTTATACGGGTTTTAAAATAGAAATTGTGTCTAAAAATAACTGCTGTCTACGTTTCTCTATTAATTTTCTGGAGCTTTATTTCATGCATGGTGTAATAGTTATTTGTTTTACAAGGGGGCAAAGTTGTTGTTTAACCGCTCGTGCTATGTGTGGGTGGTTCGAAAAATGGAATCTTGAGCGTTGGTTTCAAAGCACGAAGGTTAAACAAAATTTGCCCCCGAGTGAAACACAAAATTTTTCACCACACGAAGAAAATATTAAGGTCAATGAAGCAAATATTAAATGTAAAATATCAAATAAAATCAAACCAAATCAAATCCAAATCAATGTTATTAAATATGTATCGTCTAAAATCATCATTTAAAAGTCAATTCTACCAGCAAACATAAGAAAACAACTCAATATTTGCATTAGATTACTTTGCCTCACATGTGAATAAAATGCAACTTTGCTATCAGTTTTTGAAGTGCAAAGTAAGCCTTTCCGAGCTGGTGTGGTGAAAAATAATTTGTTTTAAATGTAGACAAATACCCTATGGCCGATTTTCTGATGATATGACATGATAATAAAATATAAATAAATAAATATAAGTTTTTGGCAAAAATTTCATTTTTGGTACAAGCTTTTATCGCTGACTGTACTTTTCTTACAACAGACAACTAATACTCATCGAGACAATTCTAAAAACCCCTAACACAATAACGTTGCGTTGTTTCATCACAGAGTTCCTATGGCCACCTCCTGTCTCCATCATCAGATCAGTTCGACAGTACCATCACTCAAAATGATCAAGACGCGACTTTATTTTTAAGAGAAAACGGCCCGATACGAACTTTAAGATACGTCAATTAATAGATCTAGAAACGATATGGATTAGATACGTATTAAGAAAGATCTAATCCATATCGTTTCTAAATCTATTAATTGACGTATCTTAGAGTTCGAATTGGGCAGTAAGAGCGCGTCAAGGTACCTAATTTAGAACACCTCGTCCGCTTATTAGCAACTTCTGCTGCTGACTGTATATATGTATATGTCGCAGTCAAAAGTGTGAACTGGTCAAAAGAACTTTTAACCGACAAAAACAGGCAAAACTGCTTTTGACTGAGCATGTTGGTCAAAAGTAGTTTTACCTGAAAATCATTGGTTAATAGTAATTGTGACTGTTACTATCAGTCAAAAGTACTCGCAGAGATAGGTAGATTAGGGTTTTTTTTTTGCTACGCCCAAAAAACGAAACTGTTCCCAGAGATAGGTAGGTTAGGGTTAGTTTTTTTTTGCTACGCCCTAAAAACGAAACTGCTGCCAGAAATAGGTATGATTTTCAGGTAAAACTACTTTTGACCAACATGCTCAGTCAAAAGCAGTTTTGCCTGTTTTCGTCGGTTAAAAGTTCTTTTGACCAGTTCACACTTTTGACTGCAACATATATACACGATGTAACATGAGGAAACCGAATAATTTTAACAGCGTATTCCTGATCATATTTAGAGACAAAAATGTCCTATAAACTTTTTTGAAATTCGCCTAGTTTCAGAGATAATATTAATTAAAAAAAAAACAAGTATTTATTCTTACATAGTGTAAAAGGCATTTTTGATGGTGATGTTGCTGCTATGGGACGTAGTCTAAATATCCTTATTGATAGATGTCAAAAAGTGACAAGTAACACTTTGCAAACAGTAGGTTTTACGAAAAAGAAATGTAAAAATCAATTTTAAGTGACAAGCAGGTGACAAGTTTACCAATTACATTTATTTTTAATGTACAAATACATTCAAAAATTAAAAAAAAAAAAAACAATACAAAAAAAAATTTTTTTGGCGAAATTGACCTAAACTCATATTACATTTTTTCCTTCTTTTGACCTCAGAAATGCGTGGTTAAAATTATTCGGTTTACTCATGTTACACCGTGGATATAGATAGGTATATTGAAGAAATGTAAATAACTCTATTTTGATACGAACTTGCTATAAATAAATTATAAAACTTGTATAAACAAAATAAGCCTTTGAAAATAACTTACAATATCTTACCAGCGTAAAATGTGTGTTTTGTAAATAATAACAGTATATACCTACTTAGATCAATAAAATGTGACCACACTTTACTACTTTTCGGACAGTAGACAAATACTGTCACTAAAAATGTGGGAAACAGAGCCCTGCAACATTCTTAGTTAAAAAATAAACTGAAAAACAGCGAGCTACGTAACGTTTATAAGTACCCGTATTTTAAGATTTTTTATAACTTTTAAGGGGCCCACTGATTAACAGTCCGCCGGACGGTATCGGCCTGTCAGTTAGAACGAAATTTTGACAGTTCCGAACAACTAACAGGCCGATACCGTCCGGCGGACTGTTAATCAGTGGGCCCCTTTAGGCAGGTATATTATAGCGATATTCGGTTCGCTTCGGAAAATGAATTAGATTTCTACTAGACTTCAACAAGTTACGATACAGATAATTTAAAGATATTTGTAAGATAGATATGTCAAATTTCACGTTTCCGCGATTCTGGAGGTCCTCTTGAACCTTTTGATCTCTAAATCGTCTCAAGATCTTGTGATTATCTCGAAATCCGAATAGGCCTGATTGTCTAAATTAAATTTGATAACTAATGTCACAGATCTACAATGTACAGACGTAGAGCATAATTGTTTTCCATCGCATTTTCTCGGAAACGTTCGTATCTGTCATGCTACTTCAGTCAACCTCAGTACTTTTTGTACCGAGACTGACTGAAAAAGCATGACACGTTCGTAAGTTTCCGTGAAAATACGATGGAAAATAATTATGCACTACATCTGTACAAGATCGCCTGTCATTTAACAAAACAGGAGCCAAATTTTGAATGATGTCAAGTGTCATTCGAAGTACTTATTGAATTCAGGCGGCTTAGCACGGTCGCGTTTTTATCCCTTGTCACCATGCCTGTCACGTTCTAACAAGTATGTAAGTGCGAAAGGGACGCGCATAGTGATAGTCGATAAAAATGGAACCGTGCTGAGCCCGCAGGAATAATAACTGATTACGTAAATGATTTGGTTTCCTAACCTGAGACTACAGCTTTCGTATTTATAAGTAGAGATGCAACAGATAGTTGTTTGGCTGGATACCGGATATTCGGCCTGCCCATCGGCCGAATATTCGGTATCCGGCCGCCGAAGCTTTGGCCTGCGGAAATATACCTACATTTCGGTTTTTCAGGTGCGCATTGTGCAGATTTTGACTTGTTTCGTAGTGAGCGTTCGCGCGGACTCATTTCTAAGTTCGAATGAGTACACGAGCATGTCAGTGGAATGTTTATATTGTTTTAAAATGACAACGCTTACGGTTATAACCGTGACTGTTTCTTAAATCCCATTATGTTTACTCCGAAATCAAGCAATGTGACTATCCGGTATCTGGCCAGATAGAAGGTCAATATCCGCTATCCGGCCGTATATTAAAATAATGTCCGGATACCGGATAGTAACCGAATATTCGGTGCATCTCTAGAAATAAGCCCTTTTAAAAAGACCCTCCTGAGTTAGCGAATACGTCAGAAAAGTGCCACGGAATGGTATTAATTCCACAGGTATTTCACGTTTTTGATGCACTTACATACTTCGTCGCTTGCCAACTTTTTATCTAATCTTATTTTTTACCCAAATGCGTTGCATAAAAACATCATTAGTCATTACACATACTCTATATTATTTATTATTCTCTTTATTCAATTAGGGTCTTAGGTTAGGGTTTTACAATGTGAGTATAAAAGTAAAATATAAAAACACTTACAAAACATAACAAAAATATATAAACACATTATAAAAAACCTAACCTAGGGTGCCGCCGGCAGCGGGGCAGGGTCCAAGCTGCCGGTGGTCAGGGCCGCAGAGTGAGGAATCGACGTACTATACGCGCCGTGTCCAAAATTACCGCCTTCTGCATCTGACCCTTGATCCAACCACCCAGCGAGAGTCTCTCTAGGTGTTGGTCGAGACTCTTCGCTATGAGACCGTTCGCTGACACGACTATAGGAACAATGATCGTCGAGTCAACATCCCACATAGCGGTTATCTCGTGGGCTAAGTCTAGGTACTTGCTGGACTTGTCCTTCTCGGCCTTCACGAGATTCTCATCATGGGGGATGGTGACGTCGACGAGCACGGTCCGGCGCTGCGATCGATCTATCAGCACGATGTCAGGCTTATTGGCTACAATAGTCCTGTCAGTGATGATAGATCGATCCCAATAGAGCGTGGCACGACCATTTTCGAGAACTGGCGCAGGTGAGTACTTGTAGTACGGCACTTCGCGGTCCACAAGGCCGTATAGGAGGGCAAGCTGCTGGTGAATAATTCTGGCTACGAGGTTATGTCTGTGCAAGTACTCGCCGTTAGCAAGATGAGAACAACCGGAGATAATATGCCTGAGTGACTCTCCGGGACGGCGGCATGCCCGACAAATGTCGACCGTATCGTCCTTCAGGATATATTTCCGATAATTGTTCGTCATCATCACTTCGTCCGCAATTGCACAGGCAAAACCCTCGGTTTCTCCGAAGAGGTCCCCGAATCGTAACCAGTTCACCGACGCGAGCAGGTCCACATCGGGTCCCGTGAGGGCCTTGTAGAACCGCCCGTGTAGCTGCTTATCCTTCCATACCGCCTTGCGGTCCTCGGTGCTTAGTTCTACAGGTTTGCGCCAGTTCTCGTTCGCCAAGGAGAGCGGCGTGAGGCCCTTGTCAGCTGCCACCACATCACAATGCATCCCACACTCGTTGTTGAGGAAATAATTCCTGAGATTGTACACCTCACGGTTGTGGAGATTTTTGGCGTTTAGAAAGCCGCGACCTCCACATTTCCGTGGGATGTACAATCTCATAACAGACGAGCGTGGGTGCAACATACGGTGAGTGGTGAGCAGCTGTCGGACCCTCCGATCCAGGGCATCCAGCTCGGTCTGAGTCCACCTTAGTATGCCAAAGGAGTATGTGAGTAGAGGCATTACCCAGGCGTTGAAGGCGCGCACTTTGTTGCCTCCTGACAAAAGACTGTTGAGTACTTTTGTGAGCCGACTGAAAAAGCGCTCCTTCACCGACCGTCTAATACCTTCTTCCTCAATACCCAACGACTGTGACATGCCAAGGTATTTATAGGTTTCTGATTCAGAGATGGATCTGAAAGACATTGTCTCAGAAAGTTGTAAGTTATTTACTATAATTATTACGTACCCTAACATCCTAGTATATTTTTTTTCATGACCATGGATACAAGTCTTTCATAATCTTAGTAATACCATATATTACATAGCCTAAAGGTTGACTGATGATTAATAATTTAACTTTAAATTATTAAAAATGTAGATTGTATGTGTAGGCAATAAATAAATTATTCAACGTAAAAAGTTTTAAAACGCACGCACAAAAAAAACACATGTGTCCCTCCCTTCCCACCACTGAATAGAAACTTGTTTTACAAGGGGGCAAAGTTGGTGTTTAGAGTCTGTGCGGAAAGAGAAGAGTCGTGGAATGTATAGGATCCAATACATTTCACGACTCTTCGCTTTCCACACAGCTCGTGCTAATATTGATACCCGAGCAAGCAAAAGATTCCAAAATTGAACCACGAGCGTAGCGAGTGGTTAAAAAGTGGAATCTTGAGCGTTGCGAGAGTTTCAAAGCACGAGGGTTAAACAAATTTTGCCCCCAAGTGAAACACAAAATTTTTCACCACACCAACCCGAAGAAAATATTAAGGTCAATGTGGCTAATTCCGTCATAGAGGCTATTCCATCCACTAGCTTTTTTCTAGAACAACGAACAAAATTTATAATTTCATCGACGAAGCAGTGATTACTTTTACTTTCAGCAATCAAAAACAAATGGTTTATTTATCCTACGATTGAAAATCAAAGAAATATATGCGCGTGGACGGAATAGCCCTCAATATGACGGAATTAGCCACACTGACAAACAAAATCAAACCAAATCAAATCCAAATGAACGTCATTAAATATTTATTATTCATAATCATCATTTAAAAGTCAATTCTACCAGCTGACATAAGGAAATAACTCAAAATTTACGTCTTATTACTTTCCCTTACACGTGAATAAAACGCAACTTTCTTATCAGTTTTTGAACAATCAAGAGATCCTTTACCAGCTGGTGTGGTGAAAACAAATGTTAAATTGTTATTATTTATTTTCATCAAATATGGGAAGGCGTAAAAAATATCCGTTTCACGTATTTACCCTTCACATGCATTTGTTTATTATGGAAATTGGTAGCATAATACATTCGAATTCAGCCCATGGCAATATTTAATATAATTCTCTATGAAAGTGTACAAAAAACGAATCAAATTATTTTGTATGACGCTTGACGCTCTCCTATTGGGTATTTTTTTATTAATTTTAAAACCGATCAAACTTAGGAAAGTTTTAGTCAGTTGTTAATTTTAAATATTTAGTTAATTGCTATTCTGATATGTAAAACTTGGTGAAATAATAATTGGAATTTTATTAATTGTGGGTAGAACCATTAAGACAAATCTAATATTATTTTATAATTTAATAATAATTCAGCCTATATAATATAATTATGTCCCACTGCTGGAGCGAGAGGGTTATATTATTAAAAAAAAATATATTATTTACATTTAATTTTGCGTGAAATATTTTCATAAGTACAAAACTTGGTTAATGTGAAAAGAAAATTTATTAGGTTTTTTTTTATTACCATTATTAATTCTTCAGAATTCTTAAATTTATAATTTAGATTAAGATTAAGTTATTATAATTTACTTTTCTCTTTATTTATTTCTCATCTTAAGTTAGGTTATTTTATAATATGAATATAAAAGTAAAATATAAAAACACTTACAAAACAATAAAAATTAATATAAACACATTATAAAAAACCTAACCTAGGGTGCCGCCAGCAGCGGGGCAAGGCGCAAGCTACCGGTGGTCAGGGGCCCTACCGTGAAAATCGAACGATAGAGCGCTATCCGCACGTAAATTAGTTCGAACGAACCAACTGGACCTTACCGGGAAACTCTTTCGTTTTGGCTTACGTCTTTCGAATCCATAGAATTGACCGACGTGAATGGAACGAACGAACCTAACGTAAAGTGCGCATCACACTTCATATCCCACGCTGGGATATAAAACCGGTAAATTAATAATTTACTTAAAACTGAGTTAGATATACTTAAATAATTAGTTCGTACTTATAACGTACAATTATACTAAAAACCTTCGTAGAATAAGTTATAATACCAATTTAACATTTTTTGCTGTTTTTCGAATATAATTTTAATAGATGAAGCAGTAGTGTCAAGACTGTCAATGTCAAATACTTTGTTTACTGTCTTATGGCTGTCTTGATGTCGCCGATGTTTGTCTGTTGTACCACATATTTTAATATTATAAAATTTGTATTTACATTGAAAAAGGTAAGAAAATCTTTCTTGTCTTTAAAAAAATACTTACTAAGCAGAAGAAATTACGCTTTATAATTGAAGTACTTGACGACTTTTAGAAACTATGTATCACAATGTACCTACTTTTGATTATTTTAGTTGCTTTTATCAAGAAAATTATACGAACCAAACATATAAATTACATCCTAGTACCCGATGACTTTCGAAACTACATAGTTTCGTTGCATACTTTTGGTTACTCTCCCTCGACTTATGAAACAAATAGTAATAAGATACTTGTTAAACAGTGAACAGTTACATGTACAACTTTTTACATAAAAAAATATATAAGCAGTTTAAAGGATAATTTTCAATCTACCTATTATTAATATTTTCTCAAAAGTAATTTATAATATTACTTTGTAAGTTCTTAAGGTCAAATAGTCTATTGATTTTCCGCGGCTCCTGTAGCCGGTTATTTTAGGGAAATATGCTCTAATTCATGTGTTTTTTAGTTCCAGACTAGTGGGAATCACAATGGACCTACAGTGAGCACCCTGGCAAGGAATATGTTCAAGCTTATTCGCTTCCAGCTATTGCTGGAAAATGGAAATTTCTATAATGATATGGAGGCCAACAAAGGTAGGCATTTTTACTGATTTGGATCACAGTAACGTTTCGTACTCATGAAACTATCCTGATTGTGTATGAGATAATCAACGGTTTCCTTTCGCTTTCATACTTTCTTTGAAATAAAAGTGTCTGCCCAACGCCAACACCAACATGGGTACCTACTTACCTAGATGCCAAGTAGGCTGGCCACATACTTATATGTATATCCTATACCTCATGCTTTAAAGGTCTACAAATGTCTAAATTATAATAAATAAGAATAATTAGATTTGACATATAAAGTTAATTTCAATTTCACACCGTTCACTGAAGTATAAGAATAGGAATATAAGAATAAGAAATGGTTTAATACAATAATTTGTATATATCTAAATATAATTCTTGTTTTTATTAACATTTCCACAGACTCCAGAGCATGTCTGGCAGCGCCTCATAGGGCTATCCTGCCCTCGACTCCCAGTCTACCAGCCGCGCCGGTCCGTCGCCTAATCACAACTCCAACCCGGTCAACTGTAACAGGAGCCACAAGAAGATGAGGTGGTGCTGGAGATGAAGGTGATCGAAGCCAACGACCACTTATACACCCGCGAACTGATGCGGTAGAAAAAACTTTGGTCTTTTTTTTTTAATTAATTTTATAACTTTATTTGCTTAGACTGATTTGAAATATTCTTTATTGAAAGTGTATAATGTATATTGAATTTTGTCCTATTTTTGTTAAAATAAAAAATAATAAAATTATACGTAAAGTATATTTTGTTGAATTTAGCTATTTTTATCAGTACACGGAAGCGTCGCGACTATATCTCGCAGATTGTCGGGCAGTGGTCGAACACGTAGTTGGGAGATTTTCAATAAAAAGTTTGTCTTCACATTAACATTGTTTTATTTATCACAGTACATACAGCAATCATTCAAATTATTTGTGTAAAAAATTTAACCCTTTTACCAGGCTAAGGGTTAAGGGTTATATTTCCCACGTATGGCACTTCAAACATGTGTTCTATTTTTGATGAGTAAGACATTCGATTGTCATTTTCGAATTGCCAGCCTGGTAAAGGGTTAAAATTGTATAATTATTTTTTAAAAATAAATATAATAAAATTCGGGACTAACACATTCAGTACATGCAGAATCAGGCGGCAAATGGGCAGAAGCTTCCTCCTCTTCCCTTATTGTCTACATTCGAAAAGAGTTAGTGAGACCAAGATATTAAGCGATTTTTATAGCACAGACGTGCAAATGTTATTTAAATTCATAATTTCATAGAAATTTGGAGTTTAAAATACACTTGCACGTCTGTGCTATAAAAATCACTGCATACTTATCTTGGTCGCACTCTAATGTCATTTACATATTATTGACTAATCATTGACTATGTTTATATGCACATACAAGAGTAAGAAATAAAATAACCTACGTAACCTTGTAAAATTATTTATCATAGGTACATTTATAACCGTTTCGGTGCGGTTGGCACGACAGGCGTGTCATTAATGATTTCAACGTGTGGCGCATGACACGACAGGCGTGCCATCATATTCTATGGCGTAAGGCACGCCTGTCGTGTCATGAAATAATTGTTCGCCGCCACAGCTAAAAGTTTTCGAAGTTTACATAACTCAGATATAACATTTAGATTTTTACATTACAAGTCTTATATATTTCGTTCGTGTGTAATTATTTCTTTACGAGTAACATGTTTGCTTATCGTTATATACTATACTACTACACTGATTGTTTTGTAACAAAATTCTGCCATGGAATTTTGAACAAATCATACATCTTAAAAAATAAACACACGCATTATACATCTTTAAATTTTAAAGTATTCTATCGATCTATCTTTGTATATCTACATCATCTATATAAAAAAAATATTCTGAACTATACTAGACAAAGTTATGCAACATTTTTTTCCGTTCTCATAGTTAATAACACAATCGGCACAATCTGCGTCTGGTTAAGACACATATTTTAAATCCCCCAGAAACAAATGTAATTTATTGTACCTGCTAGGTATATTACTCCGTAGTCAACTTGGCCAATACAACGCTTAGTGCTGCTAATCGTGTATTAGTTTAACTAGCAGGTACAATAAATTACACAATTTATTCCTGTAAAGGAGGCGATTCAAATATATGTGCCTTATTATCCTTATGCCTTACATTGGCTTTCTATGTTGAATTTAATAATTACCACAGCATACGGTTTTAGAGCGTTATACTCATATCACCTTACTCCATACTCCCTCGTGGCGTGAAGTTATGGCCTCATAGGAAATAAGACTAGTTTGCTAGCCTCTGCTAATATAGTAGATAAGTCTTAGTCTTCTTCTATACTACGTAGGTACGGGGCATTGGGTAATAGTTGCATTATCAGCTGGTAATGTAGCTCCTTAAAAAGCCGGCAGTGGTATTTTCATTGCCGTCGTCGGGAGTACGGTCTTCGCGTATAGGCACAGCACGGACCACAGATCAGACAGTAGTGGCCATGGTGGTGGTGTAACTGAAACATCATAAGAACTGGTATTAGAATTATTTCTATACTTACTATGTACTAATATTACTGTTTGACATCTTCATTACATTACTAGGAATTTGATTATTATTTAGAACAGCGGTAGGCAATAGGCGGCCCGTGAACCTCTCACTTGCGACCCGCGAGCCCCCTTGGCTATTTTGTATGTAATATTGACAAACGACAATGTTTGATAAAGTAACACATATTAACAAAGTGCGGCCCGCTTCAACTTTTTAACTACTATGTGGCCCTTGGCTGCTAAAATGATGCCGACCGCTGATTTAGAATACTAATTTTATGATTCTTATTTTCTTTAGACGCTAGTTTACAATGACTTCGCCATTTTGAAAGTTTTCGACGTGTAATAGTTACATGTCGTTGAAGTGTCGCCGGGAAACAGACACACACCAACAATGCGCGTGCTATCCCTGGGGAAAGCGTATCTAAGTAGGACCTAAGCCTATAGTAGGACCTATGGGGCTATTCATAAATTACGTCATTTCAAATTAGGGGGGGGGTCTGGACATCGGATGACGGTAGCATGAAGTAGGAGGAAATGGGGTCATTTGAAGCATGATTTTTGGATGATTATAGGGGGGGGGGGGGTCAAAAATCGTCAAAAATCGATGACGTAATTTATGGACAGCCCCTATGCCGATGGTTGTTGGATCTGTCGGCCAATTAAACAGCTTTCTCGTCACCCCCCAATGCAAATCTACCTACCTATGTTACTTATTATCAGTTTTTTTTTAATTTCTAGGTAACTTAGTAATACATAATATGTATGTTAGAGATAGTTCGAAAAGTGTATACATTGTTATGAATTTTATGATACTGACTATGTATTATTAACAGTATAAGTGCCTTGGCATCTTGCAGCTGTAAACTTATACTTAGTGTTTACCTGAATAAATAAAAAATAATAAAGAACTGCAAATCAGTGTCCATAACACAAAGTTACCTTTTAATATCCCAAATGTTAGCTCTATAGTGGAGCGCGCCTTCTTTTGTATGGCGTTATAGCCTCGGGGATTCTTCTGCGGCGCCGGTTCCAGAAATCATAAGGTGTTCCGTGTTCCCGCAGTGGATACCCGGAGTCTTCTAAAATTATAATAAGCACATTATATTAATATTGGGTTAATATCTGCCTAAAAACCATCGCTGGTGTTACGGAACCTTTTCTGAAGGCCGCATTGGAAACATTTATTTGTAACTAACACAAACAAACGAAGAGTCTCTCACCCTAAATGCATATATGTACAATAAGCGGCAATTATTGCCGTTCTGTCAGGGATAATAATATATAAGACACAATTATATTCCTGTTATTTCCGTCCTCCGCATTTTACAACTAGAGTTAGACCAAGATAAGGCTGCAACGATTTTGATAGCATGCACAGTGTAGGCAAGTGTTATTTATGCGTCATAATTTCATAGAAGTTTGACGTTTAAAATAACAGTTGCACTGCGTGGGCTCGCGGGCCGGGCTGCAAGCGAAAGATTAGCAGGCCGCATGCAGCCCGCGGGCCGCCTGTTGCCGACCGCTGCGTTAAACCATTAATTAACCCCTGACGTAACATGTGCATCTATGTCTGTCTGTAGTACGTAGCTCCCAAACACACATACACTCACACAGGCTCATTGATCTTACTGTAGGATCGTTTAGTGCAGTGGTGGGCAAACTTTCTTCATGGGGGGCCAGAAATTAAGGAAATTTAAGTGGAGGGCCAGAATTGTAGCCAAAATTTATTTTGATATGTGATAATCGTGGGCCAATGTCATATACTAATTATTTCATAGGACCGTCGGCGAGCCGGATAAAATCCATTCGCGGGCCGCAGATGGTCCGCGGGCTGTACTTTGCCCACCACTGGTTTAGTGTATGATTAAGAACACAATATATATTTATATAAATTATTAAGTTATAACATACCTACCTACCTAATGTGCGCTATTTGGCTGGTACCACATGCCCGCTGCTCGAAGTAGTCTTGACTAATGCTGTTGCTCCATATGAAGGCGTCGTGGGTTGCCCTGCCGTACGACGCGTCCATGTTAATGATGTAGTTGACTTGTTCCCATATCTGGAAACCGAACGTTACATAATGTTAATTTATATTTCACCATAGTACGAATTTAGTTAGCTTAGCTCCCTTTTGCTTGTATTGCACAATTCTAATATATTCTTATTTTTCAGTCATCCACATTTTACATCTAGCGTCATTCGACAATTTTGTAAATCATTTTTTCCATGATGCGCTAACTAAACGATTAATTGATTGTGTGTGTCTGTGAATTAATAAAAATAACACACAGATATATACACACATGCTTATTAATATTACTGTGGTATCGTAGTGCGTGATTAGGAACACCAAATATATTTATATAAATTATTAAATTATAACACATACCTTTTTACATTCTACTTATACGAGTATATTCATATTGTAAAAAACCTAAAAACTAAGACACAAATCGACCTTGTCCAATAGAAAGCTAAATAAAGCTTGTATTGTGAGTACTAAATGAAGATATAATTATACAATAGATAGAATAATATAAAACATTCATAACTCCGGATCATATATCTGTGATAAACACAGAAATAAATACCTTTACCAGGATTCGAGCTCGAAAATTCCTGTTTCATTGACGGGGTCACTACCGAATGGGCTAAGAGCCAGTTTAAAATTAAAATATTTTGGGATTAGAATAAACTGGTTAAGATTATTATTCCACAAAATTATTTTTACGCACATGGAAAATATTAAATATACTGATCAATATATCAACCTCCTAACAGGATAAAGAGGCAATCTTTTTTTATAAGGTACACTAAAGAGACAACTTTCAAAACATTATTACAATAGTAAACAGTAGTATAGATAAGAGGTAGGTTTTTTTATAAAATTGCCCTTCAAAACAAGCACAGAAATAGACAAGCTGTTTTAGCTGCTTCTATTAGACTAATAATAATAATATATCTGCCGGAAATAAAATTGCATATCATTTTATTAGGCAGTCGTCCGTTTTATACCATTTATATCCCTTAGCCCAGTACTTAGTCCATGGCTTGCACGCATTAGCCTAGTTAATTTTACATACCATCAACTCTCAATAGTCCTTACACCCTGGCGGATGGTGCCTCTGCATGCGTCCCATGACGCGGGCAAGGGCAGCATCCGCTCGGTTTACCCCTTACATTTCATTAAGTGTCAAAAGGGACTCACGTGTTACCTACGGCTCCGCGCACGCCTCCCAAAGGTCCGGAACACCATCGTTCCGTGATGGAAAAGATATACAAGAAGCGGTCTTCAGATTCCTATGGCCCATGAAGGGTCACATGTGTGCATCGAAAACCCCTGGAATGCAGAATGAAATTATTAGTACATTTATAAAATATGATATAAGATTAATGTGCATTACTTCTAATGTACAATGTATGTATAACTATTTTTTTTAGAAGAGCCCTGCTAAGTATTTACTGAAATACTGGTTAAGTACTACTTAGCATCAATTATGTATATATGTAAACTTCTTTTAGAATTAGGTAGATACGTAATTATTGTATGTAGGTAAGATTATCTACATATAAGGAACACTGTGTATAGATAGAGTGGGGGCTAGAACAACCTTAACTGTAAATGTTTTATGTATTTATTTATTTTAACATTTCAATCAGGTAAGAAGACCCATATATTACAAATACAATTTGACTGGACAGTTCTTCCTTTTAAACCCTAGATTTTTTTTAACAATATCCATCAGTATTTTTTATAAATTCATACAATTTTATTGGTATATTAAGTAGTGTGTGCCAGGTACTCACAGTATTATTTTATCTGATATGAGGTTATTATAAATAATGTAAACAAATTTCACTTACCCGGCTTTAATGATAGCCCATACTGATAAGGAGTTTGTAAATACCACGCTGCATATTTCCATACTGAGGTGGAAATATGCAGCGTGGTATTTACAAACTCCGCGTCCAGAACATTCACTTAGCGGAATTTTTCTGGCATTAGGCACCTATACAAGCGGCTTGTTGCCGGGTTTCTTCAGCCAGGTTCTCTTGCGACAGAAACATCTTTGTAATAGTTCACAAACAAACAGTACAATTTCACGCAGCACGACACAATCAACTATAATAATAAGATACACGAAGGGCATGATACCCTATTATGACAGAATGAAATTGCCAGGTCATGAAATTGAAAAAACAGGAGCACTGCTTTGAAACTGCGAGTTGATCGAGCATAATCCCCAAATATCTATTTATTGATCCCGCTGCAGTGCTCAAAAACCGAGGACATTCAAAATATTTGCAAAACAATGCGCGGATTCACTGCCACAAAAACGGGATAAAAAGCTGAAAGCCGAGTTATCTGGCAGCACTATGGTAAACGAAAGAACAACGTTAGCTCTTGAGGTAACGTGTGTTTTGACAGTTCTTTACGAATTTCGTGCTGTCAAAAACTCCGAAAATTCCGTTTCGCGGTAGGTCTATGGAACGATATTCGATCCATAATCGTCTTTCGAACGGGCCGTTCGATGACGGCTGTCTTCGCGGTTGCAAACCGTGTTTTATCTGTCAGAATTGCCCGCAATTGACGATTTTCGGTATTGGCGGTAGCCCCCCAGGGCTGCAGAGAGAGGAACCGGCGGACTATCCGCGCCGTGTCCAAGATCACCGCCTTCTGCATCTGACCCTTGATCCAACCACCTAGCGAGAGTCTCTCAAGGTGTTGGTCGAGACTCTTCGCTATTAGACCGTTTACTGGTTATAATTATTATTTACATAATAATAAAACCAGGTGTAAATATTTTTAAACAGTTTAAAAAGAACGACATAATATTGTACTTACTTACCTCCTGTTATTAGTTTTTAATATTCTAGTTGTTGTTATCAATTATCATTAATAAATGTATATAAAATATTGGTTTTTCTTTTACCTGAATTTTTATAACAGTCTTATGTATTTACTTTAAAACTATTTTTACGTAGCTCTGTTTATTGTGAATTGAATGAACATCAATTTCTTGGTATATATAATTATTATATTCTAGGTAGTTATTTTACTTAGGCGAAATTGGACACCAACTTCGCAATCTAGAAATTATTTCACTTTAGCGCCATCTGTCAAATTAAATTCGTGACTGCTTCTCCTTACAAATCAAAATAATTACATAATGGTCTCGCCGGAAGATCAGCGCTGACTTTTGGGTTAGCATTATGCTGAGGGACCGTTTCGTGGTAAAGTATTTAATTATTTTATGTTTAAATGGTCTAGCAGGCTATGGAAGGAGAAGTGGACCCTGTGACGAATATCGGATTTTTATAATGTAATGTGTTAGCTATAATATAGAAACACCTTTAAAACTTTCAGCCCCCTATCTTGAACAGTCACCGAGATAATGTCAAAAAAGTCATTTTATGGACACATTTTTCAAAGTCTATAGCCAACAAATTACATTATAATCCCATATTCGTCACAGGGGCCACTTCTCCTTCCTACATGACCCTTTCTTTGTTATTCTATACTTGTGTATGTTAAGGCGGGATTCCACCAGTGTGTGGCACTGTGCGGCACAAGCATTTTTGTACTGTATATGCTTGTGCCGCACAGTGCCGCACACTGGTGGAATCCCGCCTTTATATTTTATCTTATCACGAATAAATGCGATGATTCTGATTCGATGATTCTGACCTACTAATGATCTACGACATTTGCTTGTAAGCTCCACTATGTCATCAGTCAAACTTTAAGGAAAATAAAGCCTCATATAAAAATATGTGGGTAGACTCTGACCACGCTAGCTTGCCACAAACTTGGCAGTTACTGTTGGTGTTAGCTTCACACTTAACTTGGTACTTGGGGTCTGACTCCATCATCTTGGTTGCGAAAAACGAGCGCTTATGAATGAGGAGGCAAACTGACATTTTATCACGCCAGGTAACGCCTCCATAACCGAAATGCTGTCAAATCACATACATTTTTTCAAAGAAATTGTAAACATTCTCCTTTTTCTCCTAAATACTTCAATGTTGTGCGACAATAGGAACTTCACTTTTTTCCAAAGGACCCGATATGCATAAATTCCGTGAGAAAAAGCTTTATGTATCAAAAACAAAGACAAATACCGATTTTTTAAGCTGCATTTTAGGGAGATAAATATTTTGGAAAGAGTAAATACACAGGTAAGCTAAGTTACAATGAAGTAGGTAGTACTTCTCCTACTATAATGTAGGGCATGGCATGGTCATGCATGCTGTAATCCGTACGCATCACGAGTCACGACTTTGTG